>NW_006921944.1:2635952-2637099 GCF_000298275.1 Orycteropus afer afer | reverse complement strand
AAAAAAAAAAAAGAAAAAAGAAAGAAAGCCATGATCAAGAAGCCAGAGGATAAGCTTCCTTTTTGTTTATTGGGAAGATTCATTGTTGGACAAAGCCCCACTGGATATAGACACTGTGGTGGAGCTCATTCTGCCCATGCTGAATATTATAGCAGAAACATAACCACATTTTTTTAAGCTTTCCCAAATAATTCAATCTGTTCTACATTTTCTGTTTCCTTATTCCTGATGACAGATTACACTGGAATGATGCAGGCTTACATATCCCCAACCTGATGATATATTCTAGTTTATTGATTAAAAATTACCAATGTGATATTAAATTATTGTAAAGTTAGGCATAATTACTTGATGAATACTCACTTTTGCAGATAATCATCACTCTTATGGCAGACTCTCTTCAAATTATTCCATCAAATAGTTGCTGTTTATTTAGAGCTTGCTGAGATTCAGATCATTTATGCAAACTAATAAATCTTCACGACTCAGTACTGATTTTCAAAAATATTTGGTTCTAACAGTATAGTCTTTTCAACTGAACTGTCTTTATTGACAAGTCTTTTAAAGATCAAAGAGATGTTGCAGGCATTCATGCTCAATACTTGAGGGCTTATATTAACTATTAAAGAATTAATTTCCTACATAATATTTTCTCTCCACTGAGTCCTCATGCAATAATGTTAATCATGAGGACAAACAATTCAAAATGAGATTACAGCTAAAAATTGAAATGGCTAAACAAATTCTCCATGATCATGGGGCTGACTCAATTAAAGCAAATTGCAGCTAAACATAGGACAGCAATAAGGGAAATAGTGAAATAACTAGAGAAATTATCTGTATCATAAACAAAGTTCTAAAGCCAAAATATTTAAGAGTAGTGCAAAATGGCCTGGCTTGGGAGAATAAAGCAAATACCTACAGTTTACAACAGCAATGATCCCAAATGCCAGGTATTTCAAATACTTAGCATTTTGCATGCCAGCTAGTTTACTGGGGAACACCAATTACATGAATGTAGGCTGTATAGTGAACCACTACTGATTTTATTTCCCCTACAGCAGTACCCAGCTATAATAACTCAGCATACTCTTTCATCTCACTAGCCTCTAGACATGAATAGGAATTTAAAAATATATCTCCTATT
>NW_006921944.1:2628770-2635816 GCF_000298275.1 Orycteropus afer afer | reverse complement strand
TCAGTTTCCTTTTATTATTCCAGTTACTGTTTAATCCATTCTGACTCATGGCAGAGTAGAACTATTCTATAGAGTTTTCAATGGTTGATTTTTTTGAACTAGACATCTAGATCCTTCTGGTGGCTTTGGTGGATTCGAACCTCCAGCCTTTCAGGCGCCTGGGCTATTTGCACCACCCAGGTGCAAATTATAAAAGGCAAGGTTTATAGGGAAGAATGATATAGTTCTATTTGATGCTACTGAATTGGAAAGAAATGTAATAATTGTTACAATTAAGTATTAGTCAACAGGAGGCATAACTGGTGGCAGCTGGTGGCAGCTAGGTGGCAGATGGGAGAGGGAGAAAAATTGTACATACATAGTAGGAGATTTGTTTAGGCTCCACAGATATGTGCTTGCATTCTTTTGGAAAATATCTTCACTTACTCTCAGATAATTGAGTCTAGTACAGTCCATGGGATTCTAAAAACTTTTGAATTGAAATGGAACAAGAGTATGCGGAATTGCTCTTTTTAACAAGAGGGGCAACCAAGTTGTCTCTTCCCTACAAATCTTTTCCCTTCACTTTTTCTTTCTAACATTTGAAATCATGGCTTCCCAATATACTTGAATATTTTGTATTTTTTCCTAAATATGCTGGAGTACAAAAATGTTTGCTCATTATGAGATGTGTTAAATTAACTTTACTTCCAACTGCTTTTTCAAGCGAAAGTTGTTCCTTCATAGTTGATAAATGTATTTCATGGTTGGACTTTACTAAGTGAAAGAAGCACTGTTTCCTAATATTAGAAAGATAGCATACTGGTTTCCTTCACATGCAAAAAGAAAATTAGTTTTATGATTTTATGGTAAAGTTTGATCTAAGGACAGAATATAACTTTTTGTAATCCCTATGTATTAAGCCTCTCACCTCAAAAGCAGAAAATTTTGCCTGAATATATTTGAATAATTTTGTACATTCTTTATGCCTTCTTCACTTTGTTTAAACAGATAAAGCCCAAATGTCTTGTGGGTTGTCTACCTATTACAAGAGAAAGTCTTGAATTGGGATTAGGTTACTCTGAAATATTTTCTAGAATAACTTTGCTTTTGTGGGATCAAAGTGCATGTGTAGTTCATTTTATAGCTATGGAGAATATGTATTTCTGATTTCCACTTGACAGTTTTATCCATCACAACTGAGAATTTTAATTCGGTGTCTGAAAAATTATACTATACATATTTCCCTCAGAGCTATTTGGTATGAAGTACTGCCCATTAGAAGCAAGCCAAGCATTTTGATACATATTATTCATCTCTCAAGATATGGCCTTTCTCAGTGGATCATAATTTGAGAATCTATACTATTGTGATTAATGTGACTCCTCCCAACCAGTATCTGAAATAAATGCAAATAGCCAGAGTAACACAATTGTTTGAAGTTTTCATTTTAAAGCCTTTCCACTAAGAAACCAAATATACAGTAAAGATTATACAAGTCAGTCTAGCTGACAGACTTTCAGATGGATGGACCTATTACAGGCTATCCAAACAGGAAGGCCAGGTCACTCATTAAACCATGGTCAATAAAAATGGTGAAATGGGTTTTGTCCCAAGGAC
Source organism: Orycteropus afer afer (assembly GCF_000298275.1). Classification (NCBI taxonomy): domain Eukaryota; kingdom Metazoa; phylum Chordata; class Mammalia; order Tubulidentata; family Orycteropodidae; genus Orycteropus; species Orycteropus afer. The sequence goes on along the minus strand of NW_006921944.1, from coordinate 2,634,217 downwards.
TGATGGCTGGATAATTTGAGAAAAGGACAGAGAAGAATTGTGAAAAACCAGGAGATCGATGGCTATTAATTTAAAAGAAACACATATCCTAGAATGAAACAGTTTATGTTGTTATGTGGGATAATTACCATTTTCAATTAGCTGACATTTCACATAGCTTTGGGACTATAGCAAGACAATAACCCTCAGCATCTAATATCAGCTCTGCTCTTAAGCCTTTTGTCAATGATCTCCTGGTATGCTTCAAAGGCAAACCCAATACTTTGTGAGGAATGACTTTCTTTGTCATAAGTACCAAGAACTGCACAGAGTTCAAAGGAAGTTCAAGTGATATACAAGTATAGGGAAAATATCTCATTGCTAATATTTCCCTGAGTGGATGAGTAGTTTTTCCTGGCCATTTCACTAATAAACATGTGCTTTTAATGCAATAAAGCAGTAATTTTCTTGTATCATGATAATAGTATTAAAAAAATAGAAGAGAATTAGAAATTCTAATATGCAAATTTCTATCCATCAGCATCTGTATGCAATTTACATAACTGTTTGTTTTAGCTATATTAAAAAAATTAAACATTCACTTCTTTTATCTAATACAATGTTTGAAATTTGAAGTATAATGACATATTATTTGCAGTTTAAAATAAGTTGCTTTTTCTTTTTTTTTTTTTTTCATCTCTAATGTGTTAAAATAATATGTTATAATAGTGTTGAAAATCATTAGTTTTGAAACTCACCAGGCCATTAGTTCAGAGACACAGGTTTGATATTAGTCTAATCTGTGGCTCAAAGAACATGTACTGAGTCACTTAGTTCTTAGCCAAATATAAGCTTTAGACCACAAAGTTGGCTGGGAAAACACAGTGGAAGAATATAAAGAAAACTTTGCAACTCATGAAACACAAAACTCAAATTCCATCTCCATTTTCTGATCACCAGTTAGTAGTATCATTTCTGTATTTTAAAGGTATTAAGACACTAGAAATCATTGAAGATATCAATTGCAAGAATATCATAAAATATATGGAAGTACTAAAGCTCTGGAAAATAGAAGAAAACATGTGGTATATGCTTTCCAGTCCTGAGTCCTTGGAGTCTAGATGTAAAATACTGCTTTATTTTATTTTATTTTTTATTCTCATTTTTAGAAACATGACAAGTGTTTATTTTTGATAGTATTTCTTAAAAATGTAAATGATCATTAAAGTTTTAAATTGATTATTCCATCAGGTACCAATGAAACTGTCTAGACATGAAAAGCCAATCATCAATAAGGTGCTACCCAATTGCATTGCTCCGTTCACACAGAGCTTCTAAATTGTGTTATTATTTTATATGCTTCTTGAGATTTTAATTTCACACCCTTTAGAGTCATGATTATATTGTCAATTAAGTATGCCATTAACAAAATTGGAGAATCCTCAGACATAGAACTAAAGTACAAGTTGCAATTAATACTGATCTGATATTGTCTAAAATGCTTCCATTTCACAGGATTTTTCTTTCTATTGCCTAAGTGGTGACAGCCAGCTTCCCCTTCCTCCAACCTTTATATTCACCTATAGAACAGCAGCAAAGTAAAATAATTTCAAGATTTAAAAAAATTAAATTTATGCTAAATCTTTTATATGTTTAAATGTATTAATTCACTCTACTCTCCTTTTCTCTGAACAAGTTGTCTTATTTAGGCAACTGGCCAAAGGTATTTGGACCTTTTATATAAAGAACCCTAAAATATTCATATGAGACTTTCTCTAATGCTACTATAATAGAAATACCATAGTGGATGGCTTTAACAAACAGTAATTTATTCTCTTAGTGTTTAGTAGGCTAGAAGTCCAAGTTCAAAGTGCTGACTCTAGGGGTCAGGTGAAGGCTCCTCACCTTGGGTTTCGTGTTTGGCTCCTGTTCCAGGCCCACTGGAGCTGGAGACTTTTTCTGACTCACACAGCTATTGATTTCTGAGGCTGACAAACTCAAGATCAACAGGTAAAATGGCACAATCCCAACTTTGGCAGGCAAAATGGCAGACCACTGGTTCAAGTCCAGGAACAATCTCAAGATAAGCAGGCAACATGGCAGGCCAAGAGTTGGCCAAATGCAGGGTCCAAGCAGGCAAAAAGCTCAAGATCTTTGGCAAAGCTTCTCCTTATATACTGGAAGCAGGCTCTACCTCCAAATACCACTACTTAGCTGCTCACAGAAGTTTCCACCACAGAGGTGATTACAATCTCATCATGAGGAATAACTACATCCAGCTTCTGAGCACTCAAAACAACAGCTGAACCAAGCTGACACACAACCTAACTACCACATTATACCCCTAGACAACTTGCTACCATATACACCTCCTTTGTATAGCCAGATTCTGCTAGTCTATCTCAGTGGCAATCTCACCCCTTTTACCTGGCAGTCTCCGTTCTTCTGTCCTCTGGACATAGCAGCCCTTCCATCTCACTTTGGGGCAGCAGATATAGCCCTGTTCCACTGGCATTCATGAACAGCAGCCCCACAGTCCAGAACTAAGTTGGTGAAGATCTGACTCTTTGAAACCAAGGAGGTCATGGTGGTTCCACCATTTGAAACCCCAGAGGCCATAGTCCTACCACCTAAAACAGAGGCAGCAGCTCTACTTCTCCTTTCCATGGTCTCTCAAAGAAGCCAACCCCGCCTGTGTCCAGTTCCAAGAAATGTTACAAAGCTGTTCAGCTCTACCAGTTAGTGCCTGAAGGCAATCTACTTGGCCAGGAAATGTCCAAAGGCATTCAGCTTTCTTGCTCCTTTGGCTGGCAATCCGTTGCTCTGTCTTGTCTTGGCCTCTCTGTTGCTGTCTCTCTGCCAGTGTCTCTTTCATGGTCTCAGAAGAGCTGACCAATGCTCTTCATGCAGAGTTACCACTCACCTGTCAGTGGAAGTTTCTGTTTCACTATGATGCTAAACAGGGTTCAGCAGAGCTTCCAGCAAACACAGACTAGGAAAAAAGGCCTTGGTGTACTACTTCCAAAATAAGCCAATGAAAACTTTGTGGATCGCAACAGTCTAATCTGCAACTGATCATGGGGATGTTCAGGGGTAGCATTTCACTCCATTGTACATGGGTCTTCATGAGTTGGGGGCTGACTCAAGAGCCAGTAACAATAACAAGACTTGCATAGGGCCTTGAATAAGGAGGGAAGGATATCAATATTGACTATGTGACTTTAAAAAAGATAATTTACATCAGCTATCTCATTTAATCTTTATAATAATCTCATTAGACTGAAAACTAGCAGATGAAGACAGTACAAGTTTTGCTCGACATTTAAGCAGCACGTAGGATATATGTAAAGTGAACTGCTTTTCAAAAAATTCTTGGAAAGGGAAAGGAGGAAAAGCAAGTGGAAAGTCAGTGTTATTATACTCATCTTAAAGATGAAAAAGCTGACTTACAGAGGGAATAAATAGCTTGCCTAAGGTTACACAGCCAGGATATTATGGGCCTAGAATTGAAATCCTCATCTCTCAGAATACAAAGCACATTTTCCTGCAATAAATATGCTTCCATTTATATATGTATGTATGTATGTATGTTCATGTGTGTGTATATATATATTTTTTTCTTTTCCCTTTTCCATTTTCAAAACACTTCCCTGGAGGGATTTTCATGACTTCATAGTCATATCTCTTATTTGTGATATGAAAAAATCTCTTATTTTACCTACCAACTAACACCAAAACTCAAACTCATTACCATCAAGTTGATTGCAACTCATAGTGACCCCCATTGGGTTTCCAAGGCTGTAAATCTTTGCAGAAGCAGACTTCCCTGTCTTTCTTCCACAGAGAAGCTGATAGATTTGAACCACCAACCTTCTGGTTACCAGCCAAATGCCTTAACCACTACACAACCCAATTACCTAGAATTGAAGTTTGAAGAAACAATGATTTTATAGATGTGCTGCATATTCTTTGTGTGTGTTTGTATGAAAATAAATTACCCATTCTGGTGAGTATGGAACAGGTGACACCATTTCACCCTCCAGACACATCTTTGGACATATAAAAGCCATGCTTCTTCACTGTGCTATGACACATAGACATTTGCAAAAATCTTTACTAAAGTAATTTTTTGTATAATCATATATTCATGCAATTACTTTAATATCTCTGAGAAATAATTCATTTCCACATTTAACTTCTTGAAATTCCCCCATTTTTTTTTTTTTTTTCAAACTCCTTGCCAGTCAGTCAAACAACGAGCTTTTCCTCTCTAACTCTGGATGTAATGTTCTTCCCTTATAACATAATTAAAGACCTGCAAGATAACAGTCATTGATGGGGTATCTATAAATAGGGAAAGATAACTAACTAAATCACCTCAATCAATTTCTTTCTTTTCTGGTACTCTGAAACTGATGGTCACAACCACCCTCATGCTGATCTGCACAGGTCAATATTCCATCTAAATTTTACCAGTTGGCTGTTAACTGAAAGGTTGGCAATTTGAGTCCACCTGAACGTATCTTGGAAGAAAGGGTTAGAAATCTACTTATGAAAAATTAGCCACTGAAAACCCTATGGAACACAATTCTACTCTGCCACCTATAAGGTCTCCATAAATCAGAATTGTTTAAACAGGAACTGGTTTTTGTTTGCTTTGGACTCAGAACATTGGTTGTCTTTAATAGAGTTTAGGCAGTCTGGTTTTTAAAAATATGTTAAAATACTATAAAAGAGTAAAGAATAAAAATTAGTAAGAAAATAGAAAACAAACAAACAAACAAAACCCAAACTCGTTGCCACTGAGTCAAAACCAACGCATAGAGACCCTCATTGAGTTTCTAAGACAGTAAATCTTTACAGAAGTAGGTTGCACCAAATTCCTTCTACAGAGCAGCTGGTGGGCTTGAACTGCCAACCTTCATGTTACCAGTCAAATGCCTTAGGCACTGCACCACCAGAGCTCCTTAAGGTAATATTGTTGTTGTTGTTAGGTGTCGTCGAGTCATTTCTGACTCATAGCGATCCCATGCACAGCAGAACAAAACACTGCCCGATCCCACTCCAGCTCCATGATCCCTGCTATACTTGAGACCCTCATTGCAGCCATCTTGTCAATCCATCTCATTGAAGACCTCCTCCTCTTTTGTCGACCCACCACCTTACCAAACATGACATCCTTCTCCAGGAGAAGGTTCCTCCTGACAACATGACCAAAATACGTGAGATGAAGTCTAGTCATTTTGGCTTCCAAGGAGCATTTTGGGTACACTCCCTCCAGGACAGATCTGTTACTTCTTTTAGCAGTCCATGGTACTTTCAGCATTCTTCACCAGCACCACAACTCAAAAGCATCAACTCTTCTTCGTTCTTCCTTATTCATTGTCCAGCTCTCACATGCATATGAGGCGATTGGAAATATCATGGCTTGTGTCAGGTGCACCTTAGTTCTCTAGGAGACAGCCTTG
>NW_006921944.1:2622935-2626990 GCF_000298275.1 Orycteropus afer afer | reverse complement strand
GTCTTCCTTGTATGCGTATGGATATTGTCCTGTCACTGATAGCACTGTACTTCAGGACAGATCTTGAAACATCCTTTGTGATGATGAATGCCATGTCATTTCTCTTCAAACTGTCATTTCCAGCATAGTAGATCACATGGTTGCCTGATTCAAAGTGGCTAAAAACAGTCCATTTCAGCTCACTAATAACAAAGATATCAATCTTTGTGCCTTCCATTTCATTTTTGACAACTTCCAGTTTTCCTAGATTCATACGTCCTATACATTCATACATTCATTCCATGTTCCGATGTTTAATGGATGTCTGCAGCTGTTTCTCTTCAATTTGAGTGCTGCCACATCAGCAAATGCAGGTCTCAAAAGCTTTACCTTATCCATATGAGTAAGGCTGGGTTTACTCAGATGATGCATCTCTTTCCCAGTCCTATTTTGAGAGCCTTCTAACCTAATTGGACTATTCATAAAGTTGTGTGGTAATGTATCAAACAGTGTTTCTTTGCTATTGATAAGGTTTTCCCTGGCCAAATCTTTGAGAAGTGGATAGCCTCTTCCTTCTTCCTAGTCTGTCTCAGTCTGTAATCTGGGCTGATACATGTGCACCACGTGCATCCCGCTGGGTTTGAAACACCAGTGGCTCAGCCTCAAAACTTACATCAACATATCAGCCCAGTAGGACAAACCGACAGACAAGTTTGTCTCCCTGTTGGAAACCTCTAATACCACCCTTACGTGGGTCCCTGAGGCTGACTCCTCCTCTGTCCAGGTTCCTGGGCCTTTTAATCCCCTTTCTCCCACTCTCCCACCCTGCTTCTTTGGGTGTGCCTGAATTCCCTCTCCTCACCTGGATCCCTGCAGCTGACTGCTCCTCTGTCAGGGTTCCTGGCTTTTAATCTCCTTTCTCCCATTCTCCTGTCCTGCTGCTTTGGGTTTGCCTGGGTTCTCTCTCCTCACCAGGACCCCTGCAACTGACTGCTCCTCTGTCCAGGTTCCTGGGCCTTTTAATCCCCTTTCTCCCACTCTCCTGCCCTGCTGCTTTGTGCATGCCAGAGCTCTCTCTTCACCTGGATCCTTGCAGCTGACTGCTCCTCTGTCTGGGTTCTTGGCTTTTAATCCCCTTTCTCCCACTCTCTCACCCTGCTCCTTTGGGCTTGCCTGAGTTCCCTCTCCTCAATTTAGTTTATAAGTACATGTTTCTTATGCTCTTGGTGTAAGTTTGAACATATATGGTTTGAGTAAAAAATGAATAGACTGGAAGATTTAGTTCAATTTCAGGAAAAATTATTTATTTCCAGATCTCATGTCTACAGCCCTTTCACATTCTGTCTGAGTGCAATATTCACCTTTTAACTACACAGGGCTTGGCTACCACTGAGCTCAGAGTATATGACCAACTTTAGGGAAAGGGAGCCATAATCCTTTCTATCACATGACAGTTGGTTTCCATCATTCCACTCCTCACAGGTACAATCAGAGTAGTAGCCTCTCATTCACAAATCACTCTCCCACCATTTTAAATTCTCCTTAAAGGAGCTTCTCTCTTCCCCACATGATTGATAAGTCTACAACTTGTGACAAAAATAGAGAAGGTCACTCGAATACCACCAAAGGCCTTTAAATACATAAGAACCCTAATATTTGCATCCACATGTTAACAAGATGGTCCTTGTGTCACTGTAGGGGTCCCTAGGTGGTGTAAAAAGTTAACACACTCAGCTGCTAACTGAAAGTTGGAAGTTCATATCCATTCAGAGGTCTCTTGAAAGAAAATGGTCTACTCTTAAAAAGTCAGTCATTGAAAATTTTATCGAGCACAGTTCTACTCTGATACACTTCGGCTCTCCATGAGTTAGAATCAATGTGATGTCAACTGGCTTTTGTGTCACTGTGAAAGCTGATACTGCATAATATGGAAGAGCCTCAAACATCTAGGTGCATGTCTTTGGAGAAGCTACTGCCCAGAGTACAGAATGAACTCCATTTTGTATTATACCAACAGACCTGGAAAATAAGAGGCATTTGAGCTGACTTCACAGTAGTTGTTTCATCTGCACTGACTGAGGGAGAATGGAGTAGCGAGCAGGTACTACTGCAGCTGCTCTCAGAAAGAGTGTTTTTACACAAGCTGTCTCTATCCTTGAAAGATAAATAAAAATATTTTTGCAAAATGCTTGCAGGCTTGCTCCAGGACAGGATGACTATAGGTTAAGTGATGTATGACTTAGTTATTGATGTATAACTAATGGTTATTTTCCCCTAAACTTCTCCTATGTACAGGTCCTTTCATTTTCTCTACTTTGGAGCAATTTGTAATTTTGCAAATTGTTGCCCAAGTGCAGTTATAAATCCTCCAATAAACCTCTTTATTTTTATTGTAACAGAGTATGCCTTCTTTCTCCTTGCCATTTTCTGGTGTCAGATACATGGGATTTGAAATCACATAATCTTTGGTGCCACTTGTCTGTCAGTTTGTCAAACTGGTGGCTTGCATATTGCTGTGAGGTTGGAGGCTATGCCACCAGTATTTAAAATACCAGCTGGGTCATCCATGGTGAATAGGTTTCAATAGAGCTTCCAGACTAAGACAGACTGGGAAGAAGGACAGGGCTATCCACTTCTTAAAAACTGGCCACTGAAAACCTTGTGAATAGTCTGATGTAGTGATGGAAGATGAGCCCCTCAGGTTGGAAGACATTCAAAATAGGGCAAAAGAAGAGCTGCCTCCTCAAAGTAGAAATTCAGTTTTGATATTTTTAACATAGTCATGATACAGAAAAAGCAGGATTACTATCTTTAAGTGTCACCCTAACTATTCCTGTGTGACATGAATTTGTACAAGGTGCTGATAAGATTTGGATTTAGTAAACAAAACTTTATTCTTATACCCTTAACTATGGCATGAGTTCCTATTTTGGTATTGTCTGTAAATTCTGGGCTTTCCAAAACATACAGGAAATATGGTCCTAAACATGGAAGGTAAGAGTGATTTAATTCAACAAAACTTCATTCAGTATCTACCATTCATAAGCATTGTACAAAAAACAGTTGTATGGATATGATACAAATTTCTAAAATGACTTAAAATTTTCTAAATTAAGCCAGCAGTTATAAAATGTGGAAAAGCTATAAAGAATCCCATAAGATAAATTAGGAGACAAGGATTTGAGTCGAGTCATAATGACTACTATCTTTGAGGCCTTGGATTTATTCTTCATTTAATCTTTTCTGCTCTTTGTCTTCTCATTTGTAAAGTAAATGTCTGACTAGTCATTTCACAATTCTCTTTTAACTTGCATATTACGTCATAAAGTGTATTCTGACCCATGGGCACTCATCTGTGTCACAGTAGAACTGTATTCTGTAGGGTATGCAATAGCTGATTTTTTAAAAGCAGAATCCCAGGCTTTTCTTCAGGGGTGCCTCTGGGTAGACTCAAGCAGTCAACTTTTCTGTTAGCATCCCAGAGCTTAATTGTTTGCACCACCCAAGGATACCTAATCCTGTGATTAAGTAATAAAATAGGAATAGTATTAAAATGGAATAGACATTTATAGAGGAAGAAAACCTTAGAATAATCTATTTGAATAGTTTAAATAATGAAGGAATCTAATCAAATTTGCAATTGATGCTCATTAATTCAGTCTATAAGTATGTTGACAGCTACCATGCCATGTACCATGCCATCTGTCAGGCACTAAGAAATAAATTATGATCAAGACATCAAAGGATAGTTAAATAGACTACCTGGGGCATACTTCCAAACCAGATAATGGAGTAAGGGAAGAAGCCTCTCTGTTGTTGTTGTTGTTGTTAGGTGCCATCAAGTTGTTTCCAACTCATAGCAACCCCATGCACAGCAGAATGAAACACTGCCTGATCCAGCACCAGCTCCACGATCCCTGCTGTACTTGAGCCCATCATCACAGCCACCATGTCAATCCATCTCGTTGAAGGCTTCCCCATCTTTTGTGGACCCTCCACCCTACCAAACATGACATCCTTCTCCAAGGAACTGTCCCTTCTGACAAAATGACCAAAATAGGTGAGATGAAGTCTGG
>NW_006921944.1:2609678-2620864 GCF_000298275.1 Orycteropus afer afer | reverse complement strand
CTGGCCTGGTTTTAGCTGAAGATATTGAGCTTTTCCACTGCCTCTTGCCACAGGTGTAGTCAATCTGATTCCTGTGTGTTCCATCTGGTGAAGTCCACATGTAGAGCCACCGTTTGTGTTGTTGAAAAAGGTGTTCTCAGTGAACACGTCATTGGTCTTGCAAAATTCTACCATGTGAGTTCCAGCATTATTTCTGTCACCAAGGCCAAATTTTCCAACTACCAGTGATTCTTCTTTGTTTTCAACTTTTGCATTCCAGTTACCAGTGATAATTAACACATCCTGATTGCATGTTTGGTCAATTTCAAACTGCAGGAGTTCATAAATTTCTTCAATTTCCTCATCTTTGCTTTGGTGGTTGGTGTATAAATATGAATAATAGTTGTATTAACAGGTCTTTCTTGTAGGCATATGGATATTATCCTATCAATGACAGCATTGTACTTCAGAACAGATCTTGAAACATCCTTTGTGGTGATGAATGCCACACCATTCCTCTTCAAACTGTCATTTCCAGCATAGTAGATCACATGGTTGTCTGATTCAAATTGCCAAAACTAGTCCATTTCAGCTCATTAATGCCAAGGATATCCATCATTATGCATTCCATTTCACTTTTGATAACTTCCAATTTTCCTAGAATCATACTTCTTAAATTCCATGTTCCAATGATTAATGGATGTCTGCAGCTGTTTCTCTTCAATTTGAGTGGTGCCACATCAGCAAATGGAGGTCTCAATAGCTTTACCTTATCCATAGGAGTAAGACTGGATTTACTCTGATGATGCAACTCTTTCCCAGTCCTATTTTGAGAGCCTTCTAACCTAACCAGACTATTCATAAACTTGTGTGGTAATGTATCAAACAGTGTTTCTTTGCTACTCATAAGGTTTTCCCTGGCCAATTCTTTGAGAAGTGGACTACCTCTTCCTTCTTCCTAGTCTGTCTCAGTCTGTAATCTGGGCTGATACCTGTGCACCATGTGCATCCCGCTGGGTTTGAAACACCAGTGGCTCAGCCTCAAAACTCACATCAACACGTCACCATGGTAGGACAAACTGACAGACAAGTTTGCCTCCCTGTTGGAAACCTCTCCTACCACCCTTACCTGGGTCCCTGCAGCTGACTCCTCCTCAGTCCAGATTCCTAGGCCTTTTAATCCCCTTTCTCCCACTCTCCCTCCCTGTTGCTTTGGGCGAGCCTGAGTTCCTCTTCTCACCTGGATCCCTGCAGCTGATTGCTCCTCTGTCTGAGTTCCTGGCTTTTAATCCCCTTTTTCCTGCTCTCCTGCACTGCTGCTTTGGGCATGCCTGAGTTCCTCTCTTCACCTAGATCTCTGTGGTTGACTGCTCCTCTGTCCGAATTCCTGACTTTTTTATCCCCTTTCTCCCACTCTCCTGCCCTGCTGCTTTGGGCATGCCTGAGTTCCCTTTCCTCACCTGGATCCCTGCAGCTGACTTCTCTAGAGAAGCCTCTCTAGAGGATATGATATCTGAAGGAAGTACTGATGCAACAGCAGGACAAAGGCTGAGGTAGTTATTCTACGTGCACAGGGCATGGATCACACTTGGTTCTTTCCAGGCAAATAGGCATAGTTTTGAATGGCTGGAGCATGAGTTATTTCAAGAACACAGGAAAGTGAAGGTACTCAGCCAGTTCTCCACTGTCCTTCCCCCTAATTGACACAAAACAACAAAAAAGCACCACTGTGTGTTTGTGTGTATTTGTGTGTGTATGCATCCACACACATGACATAAGAAATTTAGTTAAGTGCCCTTCTTGTAAATGTGTGGAAGGTGTTATAATGTAAAGAAACAAATCCCAATGTATTTACATCCCTGTCTCTTCTCAGAATTGGGGAATTCCCCAGCCCACGAACAAGGCATGACTGTCTCTCCTCAGACCTAACAGATTTTCCACACTCACTTTCCAAACAAAAAAGAATGCAGTCCTAGAGTGACATAATCTTTTTCTATTGTCCCACTTCCCTCTGTATATACTTTTATCTGAACATTTCTCTTGAAAGGAAACATAGCTTCACATCTTTGAGTTTGTGACACATAGAACCTTGTTTATCCTTTAATCCATAATTGAATGAACTAATTTATTAGCTCTCACTCCCCAGGTGTTGCACTGTTTTTTATCCCTATAAGGGAGTTGGATTTGTGATATTACTATTATTTCAGAAGCACATAGATCCCTTTCATTTGACAATACAGAAGAAAAGAGAGTGGGGGATTAAGTTAGAAACATTATTTTTAATTTGGGACAAATGAATGACTTTGAGCTTTCTGGCCCCAAAATATATTTCTTCATATTTTTTACTGAATTCTACCTTGAGTTGGGTGCATTGTATCCTTACAAATGTGTCATCTTGCCAAGGCACACCAAGGTAACTGAAAATTCTTGATTCTTGTTGGACAGTCTTTCAAACTCATATACTATCATCATTGAATAAATAATTGTTTCTAGGGGAATGTAAAGACAAGGATTTACCTTGATTTTATGAAAGCCAAGTCAACCTACAGGAAGTACTGAGAGGCAGTGTAGCATAGTGTATCCCAGCAGTTAAAAGCGTCACTCTTGGAACAGGATGTGCTTCTTCTACATATTAGTTTTGAGCTGTTGAGCAAATTATTTTCCTTCTCTGGGATCAGCTTCCTCACTTATTAAATGTGGGTTAATAATAGAACTTAAATGATATATTTCATTTGGGTATATGTATATGAAAATTTAATAAAGAATTAATGAAATGTGTTAAGTGACTAATTCATAATCAATGTTCAATATATATATCGATTAGGATATCATTTCTCTGCAATCTTGTGCTTCAGCATAAAATGTAAAAGTAAAACAGAAACATCTGTCCAGACTCATCTATAAGCATATACATATTGTTCTATGCCAATTTATTTAGATTTCCAATTTCATTATTTAGTATTCATTCTATTCTTACTTTTATTTTTAATATGGATTCAAATTTCTGTCCATTATCTGGTCTTTCTCTTTAATTGTCCTGAAGCAAAATTTATAGTATCTAGAAAAACTATGAAGTTAAGGTGAAGTGGTCCAAGATTCTTAGTAGCTCTATAAGCAGTCTTATAATGCTCAAAGAACTTCCAAGAGTTACTTCAAAATCCATTTAAGGAAGGCAAACTCACATATCAAATCAGAAGCACTGCTGACAGTTGGAAACTGGAAGTGTTACCCTATCTTTGGGAAATGAAGGCGTCTTTCCTTCAGCTTTTATTAGAGGGACAGCCAGAACAGTTTGAAATCTGTTTAGCCTGATGGGCATTAAACCCTTAATTAACACTTCATATTCAGTACTTTCCTGAATACTCTAAATTGAAATGAAGTGGAATTTGGCTCATTTTCAGAAAGAACAACATTCTACTTGGTAAAAAAGTATGGGCTTGCTCTGTATTTAAATAATAGTATTATGCCAGTCTAATATGTTAAAGCTTTATATCAATATCTTACACAAGAGACAACCGAGTTCCATGTTCCACCATTCTACTAGGGATCACTTATGAATTGAATTATGTTCCCCAAAAAACATATGTTGCAAATTCTAACCTCTATGCCTGTGGTTACAATCTCATTTGGGAATTGGTTGTCTTTGTTATGTTAATGAGACAGGATTAATGTAGGATGTACCTTGAGCCAAACATTTTTAAGATATAAAAGAGATTAAACAAGTCAGAAGAGCAGAAATGGGGGAAGACTGATGTCAAGCAACATGAAGATCTCCAAGGAACCAGGGGAAAAGCTAAAGAGACAAGGACATTCCTCAAGAACCAATAGAGAAAGACTTCTTTTGAAGCCTGCACCCTGAATTCAGACCTCTAGCCTCTGAAACTGTGAGAAAATCAATTTGTTTGTTAAAGCTGTCCATTTGTGGTATTTCTATTATAGCAGCACTAGAACTAAGACACCACTGTTTAAAACTTCATGAAGAAATTGAGCAAGAGAAACATTAACTTTGTCATTTTTCTTATTACTCTATCACTGACCTCTGCTTAGAAGAGAAATTAGCTATAAACAAAAGCTCTGGATCTTACTGCTTCTACAAAATGTATATATAAGTGCCTCTGTAAGAATTAGGTATACCACAAAGAGTTTACTAAAAGATAAAATCAAAATCTCAAGTGACATATTGTAAATCGATGTTTTGATCCCATTCTCTTCAATTTATACCATAATAGTCTGAGACTACTTAGAGATGAACTGAATACAAAATTTCCTCTGAGAGTAAATAGGGAGATGAGACTTCTTAATACTTGAGGATGTGACTTTATATGCCCAAACTAGGAATGACCCATACTTTTGTTATCATTAAAATGAATATTTTTATAACCATTAAAAACTGTGGCTTCCACTGAATATTCTAAGTCAATTTGTTCAGATATTCAAGGCCCATTCATCACTGAAATTATCCTGGTGAAGATACTGCATGGCTATACTTTTCAGGATAAAATGTGTTTTATGAGACATCACTGAGGCTAAAGTTGTATAATAAAACGTCCTCTGCTATAGGTGTGGAACTCCGGGATTTTATTCTGCTCTTGTTCAAATGCTGCAATTAAATCAAAATGACTTTTTTGAGAAAACAAAACAAAACACAGCTTTGCCTGAAGGAAACCTAGTGATTCAATCCATGTGTAAATTATTTCACCATCGAAGAGAAGAAAAAATATGCACATGGTTGGTTTTCTCAAGTTCCAAACAAAGTCTGGACTCTACTATGAACTCATCTAATTTTTAAAGTGCATAGAAGATCCCTTCCAAATAAGATAAGACTATAAGAACTCTAGGTCAAGTCAAAGTGCATCAAATAGATTGACATCCAACTCCAAAATCCATGTTAAAATAAATTTAAGAAGAACATGTTGTTAATCTCTTTTTCTAAATAGTCAAGATTTCATCCATATGTGGCTATCTAATAAAAAAACAATATTCCAATATAATTGCTTGAATATTAGAAGAAACAGCTGTATAAAATTCTTTCATATTTATTATAAAAAAAGCATGGTCATTCAATAGCATATGTATTTGGATAACATGTCTCCCAATGTCTCAAATAAAAGTTTACATAAGAAATTTATTTTAGAATTGATTGCATATAAATTGTTCCTACATTTTGAAAAATGGATACTCTTTTTACTGTTCAGAGAAAAAGAATTGTGCAAACCCTGACTTCTCTCCTTACACTGTTTGCTGGGGAACATAGGAATCAATTTGCCAATATGCCACCTCTCACAGTCCCTTTACATGTCATTATTATTAGCTTATTTGCTTCTTTTTTCTATTATGTTTATTATTTAAATGAATTTATACACACACATTATACATACATACTATACATATATGCATTAGTTTGATCTTGCTCAAATAATATTGGGCAAGAGATAGGCAGCCAACAAACAAATTATTGAGTATAATTCTAATTATGCATGATATACTAAATAATTACATACTTTAATATAACTTCTTAATTATTTTTCTATTATAATGAAAACACGCTCAATATAGTATATAATGTTCTTGTTGTTAGTTGTCAGCAAGCCACCTCCAACACATAACAACCCTATGTACACCAAACAAAACACTGTCTAGTTGTGTACCACCCTCAGAATCTTTGCTATACTTGAACCCAACTTTCTCCAAATGGATTAAATTTTAGACTTTGCACGTCATGGTGTAGAATTATACATTTTGTACATTGTACACCTCCAGGAAGGGGGCACTCATATCATAGTCTATGTAAAAGTTACCAGCTGGGATTATCTAGTTCATAAGCAATGTGACTGAATGTTGGGTCTGCTGTATGTAACCACATAGTTCTTCAAAGAAACTCAATAAAGTTACAATATGTTAAAGATGTTCTTGAATGCTAATCCATCAGGAAAATATGTTAATCATGATGTAAGTGATGGGAAATAAATGCAGTCAATTTCCATTCATTGAAATTTCTCTGGCTTTCTTTCTTTAGGATTGATGGATAAAGATAAAGTAGCAGCAAAGAAGACACATTCTTCCTAAAAATTTATAGGTTTTTGATGTACTTATCCATAAATTTATTCCCGACTCTATAAAAGTCTTTCTATAATATCTATCTATTATCTTTTGTTGTAAAAATATGGAAATTTTCATGGCAGACATAAAAGATGAACTCATTAATAAAATCTTAAGTAGGCATCATTTGATATGATCAGTTCACATGAGTGGAATGAGTCTTAAACAAAATGTAAACTCAGGATTTGTAGTAAGAAATGGTGGCTGTGCTAAACCACGAGGGTTAATGAAAATACTGGTCTCTCTGGTCATATCTGAGGAATATATTTTATAACTTTGGGCATATTTCTCAGCCATTTGAGTCTCATCTTCCTCCTTTGAACATTGATGATAGCAACTGTTATTTTTAGTTTCTTATTTTTGTTGCTGTAGTTGTCAACTCGAAGTCATGTCAACTCCAACAGAATTTCTCTGTCCTGTACCAACTTTGATGTCATTGGTACATTTGAGTTCATTGCCATAGCTGTTATCTCAATCCATCTTACTGAGGTTTTCGCTCACTTACATTGGCCCTCTCCTTACAAACCAAGATGTCCTTTTCTAGTGATGGGTCTTTTCTAATGATGTGTGTAAAGTAAGTGAGTTGAAATCTTGCCACTCTGTCTTCTAAGGAACATTGTGGTGGTATTTCTTCTAAGACACTGATTTGTCCTAACTTCCTTCATACTGCATGTGTCAATTGTAATGATAGGTACATAATAGTAATCACTACCTACAATATACTGGCTACTCTAATCCTCCCTCCAATTTCAAATATGACAAACAGTAATAGAAAAGAAGCAAAATGGCAATTAGTGAGACTACAAAGGGCAGACATCTTTTCTTTCTGAGAAAATCCTCACTAAGTCTAATAAAAAAGAATGACATAATAATTTTTATTTTTTATTTTAAAGCCACATAAACTAGTAGAAACTTTGGAGTAAAAATGTAATATTTCATAGGTAAAAAAAAGCTGAGTCAGATCCGACTTGGCAGCAGTGAGTGAACTAAAAATATATTGAATGTAAACCAAGGAAAGTGTAAATAAAAGTTATTAATACTATTTTGCATCTCTATGTTGTTGTTGTTGTTATTATTGTTAACCAAAACTGGTGAGTTCAAACCACCTTTTGGTTAGCAACCAAATGCCTTAACCACTATACCACCAGAGCTCCGGTTGTTGCTGTCAGGCACCATCAAATTGTTTCTGCGTCATGACCCTATGTACAACAGAAAAAAATCCTGTCCTGTCCTGTGCCATTCTGTGTTTGACCCCTCTGTCACAGCCACTGTATCAATACATGTCCTTGAAGATCTTCCTCTTTTTCACTGACCTTTACTTTACCAAGCTTGATGTCCTTCTCCAGGGACTGGTCCCACCTGATAATGTGTCCAAATTAGACAAGATGAAGTCTTGCCATTCTCACTTCTAAGAAGCATGCTGGCTGTACTTCTTCCAAGATAGGTTTTTTTGTTATTCTGGCAATCCATGGTATATTCAATATTCTTAGCCAGTACTATAATTCAAATGCATCAATTATTCTTCAGTCTTCCTTAGTCATTGTCCGTCTTTCATGTGTGTATGAGACATTTGAAAATACCATGACTTGGGTCAGGAGCACCTCAGCCCTCAAAGTGATATGTTCACTTTTAACACTTTAAAGAGATCTTTGCATCAGATTTGCCCACTGCAATATGCCATGATTCATTAACTGTTGCTTCCATGGGGGTAGATTGCAGATAAAAGTAAAATGTAATCTTTGACAACTTCACTCTTTTTTCTATTTATCTTGATGTTGCTTATTGGTCCAGTTGTGAGGATTTTTGTTTTATGTATGTTGATGTATAATCCATACTGAAGGCTGTAGACTTCAATCTTCATCAGTAAGTGCTTCATGTCCTCTTCATTTTCAGAAAGGGGTCTTCTTTCAATACTGATGTTGTGTTCTTCTTCGTATAGTCCAGATTCTTAGATTATTCACTCAGCATACAAATTGAATAAGTATGATGAAAGGACAAAATCATGACACACACTTTTCCTGATTTTAACCTTGTAGTATCACCTTTTGTATGTTCTTCATGAACATAATTAAATGTTCTGAAATTTCCATTTTTTTTGCAATGTTACCCACAATTTGTTATGATCCACACAGCCACATGCCTTTGCACAGTCAGTAAAACAAAACTAAATTTTTTTGGTATTCTCTGCTTTCAGCCAAGATCCAAGTGACATCAGTAATGATATCCCTCATTCCATTGTCTCTTCTGAATCCAGCTTGGATTTCTGGCAGTTTTTTGTCAGTGTACTGCCTCAATTATATTTAAATTATCTGCAGCAAAATTTTACTTGCATGTGATATTAATGACAGTGTTTGATGAGTTCAACATTCTTTTGGATCACCTTTCTTTAGAATAGGAAAAAATAAGATCCCTTTTAGTCAGTTGGCCAGGTAACTGACTTCCAAATTTCTTGGCATGAATGTGTAAATGCTTCTAGTACTACATTCATTTGTTGAAACATCTCAATTGGTATTCCATCAATTTCTGGAGCCTTGTTTTTCACCAGTGCTTTCAGTGCAGCTTGGACTTCTTCCATCAATAATGTTGCTTTTTGATTATATGCTCCCTTCTGAAATGGTTGAATGTCAACAAATTATTTTTGGTATATTGACTCTGTGTCTCTTTCCATATTCTTTTGATGTATTCTGTGTCATTCAATGTTTTGTCCATAGAAACCTTTCATATTGCAACTTGAAGTTTAAATTTTTTTCTCAGTTCTTTCAACTTGAGAAATGCTGACCATGTTCTTCCCTTTGGTTTTCTAACTCCAGGTCTTTGCATATTTCATTATATAATACTTATTTTTTCTTCTTGATCCACCTTTTGAAATGTTCTATTCAGCTCTTTTATGTCATCATTTCTTCTATTTGCATTAGCCACTCTACATTTAAGAGCAAGTTTCAGAGTCCTTTATAATATTCATTTTGGCCTTTCATTTCAACCTTTTGCTGTCTTCATGTATGATACCTTTGATATCATCCCACAACTCATGTGATCTTCAGTCATTAGTCAAATCCATTTTTGAAGTGGTCCCTAAATTCAGGTGGGGTATACTCAGTGTTGACCTTTCACCCTTGATGACTTGTTTTAATTTTCTTTAACTTCCACTGGAACTTGCCTATGAGCATTTTGTGGTCTGTTCTAAAATTGACCCCTGGCCTTGTTCTGACTGATGACTTGGGCTTTTCCATCATTGTCCACAAATGTATTTTTTGATTCCTGTGTATTCCATCAGTGAGGTCCACATATATAGTTGCTGTTTATGTTGTTGAAAAATGTGTTTAAAATGAATAAGTCATTGGTCTTTCAAAATTCTGTCATGAGATGTCCAGCACTGTATCTATCACTAAGGCCATATTTTCCAGCTACTGATTCTGCTTCTTTGTTTCCAACTTTCCCATTCTAATCAACAGTAATTATCAATGCAGTGTAATAGAATGTTTGATCACTTTCAGATTGCATAAATTACAAAATAACTTCAATTTCCTTATCTTTGGCATTAATAGTTGATGTATAAACTTGAAAAATAGTCATCTTAACTGGTCTTCCTTGTAACTATATAGAAATTGTTATTACAATGCTATTACTTATAGCATTGGAGTTCAGTATATATATATTACAATGAATATAAAGCCATTCCTCTTCAATTTGTCATTGCTGACATAGAAGAACATAGGACTGTCCAATTCAAAAAGTCCAATAACAGTTCATTTTATCTCACTAATGCCTAGAATATCAATCTTTATACATTCCATTTCTGATGACTTCTATCTTTCCCAGAGTCATACTTCATAAATTACACATTCCAATTACTAAGGATATATGCAGCTGTTTCTTTTCATGTTGAGTAGTGCCACATCATCAAATGAACATCCTGAAAGCTTTACTCCATCCACATTAAGGTCGAATACTTTGAGAACATAGCTCTTCCTGAGTCATATTTTGAATGCCTTTCAACCTGAGAGACTCATCATCCTGCACTATATCAGACAGTGTTCTGCTACTATAAGGTTTTCACTGGTGAAATTTCTCAGAAGTAGACAGGCAGGTCCTCCTGTCTAGTCTGGATTAGCCTGGATGCTCTGCTAAAACTTGTTCACCATGTATTACACTGCTGGTATTTGAAATACTGGTATTTGAAACATGTTATGTCAGAGCAACATGAAAGCCACCATGGTATAAGAAATGTTGCCTAGTATTGTATAGTTGAAGTGATGTGATAAAATAATAATTTAAAAATCCTCCAAACTTAGAACAGTTAACATGCAAACATAGTTTGAAGATCACAGTAGATTTACTCTAAACCAATAACATTTCACTCAACCTGCCTTTCAAGCAGATGCTAATGAACAATGAGGGAATAGGAGTGAGAGACTCTCAGGGAAGTGAGAGATGTGAGAAGTGTTCTAGCAAACGTTTCTTTTTCCTGTGGTGAATATGAGACTAAAAGAGTTTAAGGGTTTTGGTTAAGTGTGAGTTAGATCCTGATAGGTCAGGCAGTTCATCTACTTTCTTTGTGTAAGGAGTAGCCTAGGTAGCTTACAGTCTTTGGGTATGCTGCACAGAATATCAGTGAACCAATTAAAGAAATATTTTAACATCTTTTCTTTAAAATCCAATGTGGTGTCTATATCATCTTTGCCTTTTACAATGTAATGATTGGTAATACAAATCTTAGGATCAGTTTGATATTTGCTTCATAAAAACATGTCTGTGGATTACCGGGGAAGCTCCATTCCTTCACCTCTGAAACCAAACACATGGATGGAATGTTTTTTGGATGATTTTGGTATAGGTCTTCCTCACATCAGTACTATAAATAAGATCAAGATATGTTGTACTTGGCATTTGTTCTTCACCATTGTGGTGCTTCCTGACAGATGTCTTTTACACATGTGTGTATGTGTGTGCAATCTACTTCCGTAGTGATAATGCCTTGGAAACCAAAGGAGGGGTCGCTATGAGTTGGGTACGACTCAATGGCACATAACAACAACAACTATAGATAGATAGATAGATAGATAGATATCTAGGAGCTCTGGTAGCATAGTGCCTAATTCACTTGAATG
>NW_006921944.1:2603966-2608235 GCF_000298275.1 Orycteropus afer afer | reverse complement strand
ACAAATATATTTATAAAGACAGGTTGAGTGAAATGTTAGTGTTTAAGCAATCTACTTCCATAGTGATACCACCTCGGAAACCCAAAGAGGGGTTATTATGAGTCAGGTATGACTTGACAGCCCATAACAACAACAAAAATGTATATGTAAAAGACATCTCTCAGGAAGGTGAAGAACAAATGTTAAGTACAACATATGTTGATCTTATTTATAGTACTGATGGGAAAAAGGAGAGTATAAAGGCCAGGAAGACCAGGACAGAGAAAGGAGTCAGCAGCAGGGATCCAGTGGAGCAAAGGAAACCCAGACCATGTCCCACAGGGGCAAGGTGGGAAGGTGGGAGAAAGGAGAGTATAAAGGCTAGGGGCCCAGGAGAGAGCGGGGAGTCAGCCGGAGGGATCCAGGTGAGAAGAGGGAGCCCAGGCCACACCCTACAAGCAGCAAGGTAGGAAGGTGGAAGAAAGGAGAGTATAAAGACTAGGGGGACCCAAACAGAGTGAAGAGTCAGCCGCAAGGATCCAGTAAGAAGTTGGAGAGGTTTCCAATAAGTAAGGGAGACAAACTTGTCTGTCAGTTTGTCCTACTGTGGTAATGTGTTGCTGTGAGTGTTGAGGCTGTGCCACTGGTGTTTCAAACCCAGTGAAGTGCACATGGTACATAGGTATCAGCCAGGCTTGCAGACTGAGACAGACTAGGAAGAAGCAAGAGGCCATCCATTTCTCAAATAATTGGACAGGGAAAACTTTATGAATAGCAGAGAAATACTGTCTGATTCATTACTATGCAACTTTATGAATAGTCCAGAAACATTGTCTAATACAGAGGAGGAGGATGAGTCACTTAGGTTAGAAGGCTCTCAAAATAGGACTGGGAAAGAGCTGCATCATCAGAGCAAAACCAGCCTTACTCATATGGATAAGGTAAAGCTTTTGAGACCTCCATTTGCTGATGTGGCACCACTCAAATTGAGGAGAAACAGCTGCAAATATCCATTAATCGTTGGAACATGGAATGTACGAAGTATGAATCTAGGAAAATTGGAAGTTGTCAAAAATGAAATGGAACACATAAAGATTGATATCCTCGGCATTAATGAGCTGAAATGGACTGGTTTTGGCCATTTTGAATCAGACAATCATATGGTTTATTATGCTGGGAATGACAGTTTGAAGAGGAATGACGTGGCATTCATCATCACAAAGGATGTTTCAAGATCTGCCCTGAAGTACAATGCTGTCAGTGATAGGATAATATCCATATGCCTACAAGGAAAACCCATTAATATGACTATTATTCAAATTAATGTGCCAACCACCAAAGCAAAAGGTGAGGAAATTGAAGATTTTTATCAACTTCTACAGTCTGAAACTTGCAATCAGGATTAATTATCACTGGTGAATGGAATGCAAAAGTTGGAAATGAAGAATCACCAGTAATTGGAAAATTTGGCCTTGGTGACAGAAATAATGCTGGAAATCGCATGGTAGAATTTTGCAAGACCAATGATCTATTCATTGCAAATACCTTTTTTCAACAACACAAATGGCAGCTGTACATGTGCACTTCACCAGATGGAACACACAGGAATCAGATTGACTACATCTGTGGCAAGAGGCCATGGAAAAGCTCAATACCTTCAGCCAAAACATGACCAGGAGTTGATTGTGGAACAGACCATCAACTGCTCATATGCAAGTTCAACTTGAAGTTAAAGGAAATTAAAACAAGTCCATGGGAGCCAAAATATGATCTTGAATATATCCCTCCTGAATTTAGAAACCATCGAAAGAATAGATTTCATGCATTGAACACCAATGACGAAAAACCAGAAGAATTGTGGGATGACATCAAGAACATCATCTATGAAGAAAGCAAGAGGTCACTAAAAAGATGAGAGAAGAAGGGAAGACCAAAATGGATGTCAGAAGAGACTCTGAAACTTGCCCTTGAGTGGAGTACCTAAAGCAAATGGGAGAAATGACAAGATCAAAGACTGAACTGAAGATTTCAAAGAGCACCTTGAGCAGACAAAGCCAATTACTATAATGAAGTGTGCAAAGACCTGGAGTTAGAAAACCTAAAGGGAAGAACACACTTGACATTTCTCAAGCTGAAAGAATTGAGGAAAAAACTTAAGCCTCAAGTTGCAATATTAAAAGATTCTATGGGGAAAATTTTGAATGATGCAGGAAACATCAAAAGAAGATGGAAGGAATACACAGAGTCACTGTACCAAAAAGAACTGGTCAATCGTCATCCATTTCAGGAAGTGGCATATGATCTAGAACCAATGGTATTGAAGGAGGAAGTCAAAGCTGCAATGAAGGAATTGGTGAAGAACAAGGCTCTAAGAATTAACAGAATACCCACTGAGATATTTCAACAAACAGATGCCCCACTGGAGGCACTCACTCAGTTATGCCAAGAGATTTGGAAGATAGCTACTTGGCCAAATGACTGGAAGAGATCCATATTTGTACCCATTCCAAAGAAAGGTGATCCCACAGAATGTGGAAATTATAGAACAATATCATTAATATCACACGCAAGTAAGATCTTACTGAAGATAGTTCAAAAACATTTGCAGCAGTATATTGACAGAGAACTTCCAGAGGTGCAAGCTGGATTCAGAAAAGGACATGGAAAAAGGGATATCCGAGTTGTTGTCAGATGTATTTGGATGGGTTTGGTTTGGTTTGGTTTGGTTTTATTCAAAGCAGTCAAAGTTATCCTGTCAAAATGTAAAT
Organism: Orycteropus afer afer; assembly: GCF_000298275.1. NCBI lineage: Eukaryota > Metazoa > Chordata > Mammalia > Tubulidentata > Orycteropodidae > Orycteropus > Orycteropus afer. Next base: position 2,605,488 of record NW_006921944.1, on the reverse strand, counting down.
CACAACACATCAGTTGCTTGGCTCAAATCCCTCCAGGGGTGTCTGTTTTGTACCTCTAGGGCTGCTCTAACAGGAAATACCACAAATGGAAGGTTTTCAACAAACAGGGATTTATTCTCTTATAGGTTAGGAGCCCACAACTCCAAGTTCAAAGTGTCAGGTCTGGAGGCTGGATAAAAACCCTTTGACCTTGGGCTTCAGCTCTCCCTCTTGCTCCCAGACCACTGGAGCTAGAGGTGTCTCAACTCAGGCAACTGCTGGCTTCTAAGGCTGACAAACCCAAGGCTGACAAGTAAAATGTCATAGTTCATAGATTGGACTATATGCAGGGTCCAACCAAGCATGCCAAAAACTCAAGACCTTTCTCAAAGCATCTTCTTAAACACTGGGAGCAGACTACATCACTAAATCAGCTACACAGCCACTTACACCAGATTTCACCATGGAGTTGATTACCAGTATCATCATGGAGAATAACTACATCCAGCTGCCCAGTTACTCAAAACCAGGCCCAGCCAATTTGATGCATAACCTTAACTACCATAGCATCCTATAGCACTGTCTTAGATTCTAAGAACTATACCTACAAAATACCACAAAGCAGGTGGCTTTAAAGAACAGGAACTTATTATCTTGCAGTAAATTATTTCTACTGAGGTCTCTGAGAAAGGAATTACCCATGTTTTCTCTCCTAGCTTCTGGGGGCTCTTGACAATCCTTGTCATCCCTTGACTAGTAGATACATCTTTACATGGCATATTCCTTCTATGTGTCTCTGTATCTGTTCTCCTTTTTTGTTCAAACACCACTTAGATGGGATTAACATCTACCCTACTCCAGTATGATATCATGTTAATCTAACTGCCAACATCTCAAAAGAACCAATTTCCCAATAAAGTCATAGTCATAGGGACAAGGAGTTAGGATTTCAACAGTTTTCTTTACCTCCCTTACCTCTCTCAGGTCATTACTCAAACATTATCTTCTAAGAGAGATTTTCCCTGCTCTTCTATTTAAAATAGAATCTTCCCCTTCTCTCCACTTTCTTTTTCCAGCTTTACTTTTCTTCTTCATACTTACCATCTTTCAGCACACCATAGAGTTAAACTAGTTTGTTCATTGTATATCTCCCTCTACTAAATTATAAGTTCTATGAGGGTAGTAATTTTGTTTATTTCATTAATTTTTGTATCCCCCATTCCTAAAGCAAAGATTGATCCATAAGAAATACTCAATACATATTTGTTGAATCAATTAATAAATCAATATGCTTCCAACAATCCTCTCAATATTCTTCAATTACTTTCTGTACTTTTGTCTGAGTAGCTTCTGCAACAGCTTTGCATCCTTTATTGTTGTTGTTGTTAAGTGCCGTCGAGTCGTTTCTGACTCATAGCGACCCCATGCACAGCAGAACGAAACACTGCCTGATCCCACGCCAGCCCCACAATCCCTGCTATACTTGAGCCCATCATCGCAGCCAACATGTCAATCCATCTTTTTGAAGGCCTTCCCCTCTTTC
>NW_006921944.1:2600686-2603866 GCF_000298275.1 Orycteropus afer afer | reverse complement strand
AGTCTGGCCATTCTTGCTTCCAATGAGCATTCTGGCTGCACTTCCTCCAGGACAGATCTGTTAGTTCTTTTAGCAGTCCATGGTACTTTCAGCATTGTCCGCCAGCACCACAACTCAAAAGCATCAACTCTTCTTCAGTCTTCCTTTTTTCAAAGGAGGAAGAGGCCTTACCTATATATATATTTTTTCATCTACTGAGGGTTCTTTTTCTTAGTTTCAAGAAACAAAATTTACAGAATGCTATTTTTTTTTTCTTTTCTCCATGAGGCCTTTAATTGATTTACAGAAAAAAAAAAAAGAAAAAGAAAAAGAAAATTCTGACTTATAGCCATGAACGTGGAGAAAGTCTTACTAGTCTTCTTAAGAACAAATGGCGCTCTGACAAGAAATATACCACAAATGGGATGGCCTTAACAAACAGTTTATTCTTACAATTTGGAGGTTTTAAGTCCAAGTTCAAAGTGCCAAGCTCTAGGGGCTGGTTGAAAGCCCCTCAACTTTGGGGTCCAGCTCTACCTCCTGCTCCTGGCCCACTGGAGCTAGAGGCTTTTCTTCACTCAGACAGCTGCTTACTGCTGAGGCTGAGAAGCCCCAAGGTTGACAAGTAAAAAGACACAGTCCCAATGTTACGAAACCACATGGCAGGCCATTAACTTAAGTCCATTGTAAGTCCCAAGGTTAGCAGAGCATAGCAGGCTGCTGAACAATGACAGGGCTACATGCAGGGTCCAAGCATGCCATATGCTAGAGACCATTCCCAAAGCTCCTGTTTATATATGGGAAGCAGACCACATACTCAAAGGCAGCTACTCAGCTGCTTGTGGTAGATCCCACCATGGAGTTGATTGCCAGTCTCATCACGGGGAATAACTACCACCAGCTTCCCAGCCACTCAACCAAACCCAGCCAAGTTGTCACACAAACATAACCATCACACTGTATAATGTCTCTAAGCTTCACTAATATTTCCAAGTTTGCCAGCCATTTTTCCTGACTCTGATACCTTTTTTTCTAATACATCTTGTCCTTCTATTAGAAAAATACAAGTGTTATAATGTTACTCTGGGACCTAGAACTACTTCCTATTGCATTTTTAGTTTCTAACTAGGACCCAGGGTCCCTGAGAGGTACATTCCTAGCTCTAACCACTTTCTAAGTTACTTTCACAATACTCTAATGTGCTTCTCCTACTTCAGTTAGGACCTTCCAATTTCCATTTTGTCAAAACTAGTGAAACTTTAAGATCTAGTTCAACTTGACCCCTCCCCCCTTTGTAGCAGTTCACCATATATTTCAGGTAATACTGTACCTCTAGTTTATTGGAATAACATCTTTATTTTTAGTGTGAGTCACAATAAAACTACAGGTAGTCTCCAACTTAAATGGGATTCTATCCTGAGTTAAGTGGAATGCTTCTTTTTTGTTTGTTTGCTTTTTAACTTTTTTGTGATTTGAGTGAAAGTTTACGGAGCAAATTCATTTTCCATTCAATAGTTTATGCACATTTTGTTTCATGACATTAACTGCAACCTCCACAATGTAACAGCTCTTTTCCCACTTCCTCCCTGTGGTTACATTTCCTCTGTACCCTTCTTTCCTTTGCATTCCTGTCCTCTGAGGTTTTTCCCAGTGCTAATGTTACCCTTCGATCTCCCATGGTTTATTAGTCTAAGGAGTGCACCTTCCTGATGTAATTGTTCACCTCATAGGCCTATTATTTGGAGGAAAGTGAAGCCATGGGAGTGAGTTCAATCTCAAGACTGAAGGGTGACTAGGGGCCATAATCTCAAGGGTTTCACCAATCCAGTAAGCCTGGCCTTTTTATGATTTTGAGTTTTGTTCCACATTTCTCTCCCACTCCATGACCTCCGGTTTTGATCCTTTTCCAAGTGGTTGGCATTGGTAGTCAGGCATAATCTAGTTCTGGTCTCTGAATCATGTAGGGTGAGGTTCCCATGGCTCACTAGACGTTTAGACTAATTATTTCCATGTCTCTGATTTTTTATACTCTTCTTTGCTCCAGAGAGGACAAATGTTGCCTCTTAGATGGTTGCTCATAACCTTTAAGACCCCAGTTGCTACTCACAAATTTAGGGTGTAGAACAATGTTTTCATGTACTATGCGATGCCAATTGAGCTTGATGGTCCCTGTAATCATGGCACTGAGCCCACAGGTCCAATGACTCATTCCCCCAAGGTGTTTGGTTGTGGCTAAGAAATTATCATAACTTTGCCCCCTATTAGCTCTATTTTATATAGAGATATTTTTATAGCACATATAAGTACATAGGTAGAGATATGGTCTGCCAAACCTATATGACAATGGGTATATTCTATTTCCTTTTTTTCAATTTTTCATTTTGTTTTGTTTCATTATTATTGTCTTTTATTATCAGTAACTTTATAAAAGTTATCAGTAACTTTAAAAATCTGATTTTTATGTGTCTTTGGATATTGAAATGAGAATGATACTATTGAAAATTACACACTGCAATATTGATTGTAGTACATATTACTAATGATAAGATATTTAAAAAACAAAAGAGAGAGGAAAAACAGGGCCATATGTATGGTTTATCGTAACTTGAATACATTGTAAGGGACTACCTATACTTTATAAGCTCCTTGAATGTGTTATAAGTATTCAAATTACTTCAATAGCTTTTAGTCTATGGAATCCTGAATAATAGTGATTATTTCTTATTCTTCTGATGTATAGCATAAAATTAGACATTTTATTTTTTCCTTGCAGATATAAGAAAAGTATTAAATAAATAAAAGAAGGGAGAGGAATCAAAGAAGGGAGTGAATGAGAAAGGAAGGAACAAAGGAAGAAAAAGAAGAAAGATGGGAGGGAGGAAGAAAGAGCAAGGAAGGGAGGGAAGAAAGAAAATTAGTAGTGATCTTACTTCTCAACTTCTATGATTTTTGTTTGATTGAAGAGTAAATATATGCCTGTGTATTCCACACTTTTTTTGGTTTTTGAAATGCTTTGATTTTAGTAAAGTTACATATATTTAAAAATATATATATATTAAGTTTTAAGAACCAAATCAAACCAAACCCATTGTCATCATGTCCATTCTTACATAGAGTGGACCTATCATACAGAGTGGGAGCACTGGTAGCATAGTGCCTAAGGCATTTGACTGCTAACCAGAAGGCTGGCGGTTCAAATCC
>NW_006921944.1:2583309-2599911 GCF_000298275.1 Orycteropus afer afer | reverse complement strand
AAACTTATTCTACCCTGGAATTAAAAAATAATAAAACAAGTTTACTATGTAGGTTATATATATATTTTAAAAAGAAAAGTCAGATGTAAGATGTATGCATTTCATGGCACTAACAGCATAAAAGAAAAAAAAAGTAATGCAAAAGAATATCTGAAAAATTATATATGCATTCAAAAGAACATTTAGAATAGTAAAGTATTTGGTGCAACCAGCCTGTCTATTCCCAGCAACAGATTTCTCATTTGGCTACAATGAACAATCGTCCAGCTGTCAGGGGAAAATTTGTCATATTTGAACCAACTTCCTTTGTGCCAAGGACAAGGTCAGAAGCAAAAGAAAGGAATACCCTGTCACTTATTGGATTTGACAGTAAATTACTCTTCAATGAACAGATGGACTTCAAGTGATTTAAATTCATAATCGAAGTGTAATCATGAGGAACAGTGATTTGGAATCTTTCAACCCATCAGTGAAGGACATATCAACTGTGCATTTATAAGATACATGGGTACTTGAGCACTAGTCACAGAATCTGGTCCCAATGTCCTACCTCATGGTCTGTGTATCATTACATGACAGTTATCTATGCACAACCAAAGTTTAGGATAGTTATACATGTGTGAGTTATTTGGTAATATCTTTCCTGTATAAGGTGAGGATTATATTTTCAATAGGATGTTGATCATCTAGAAAAGATCTGCAGGTGTTTTTTTTTGTTTTGTTTTGGTTTGTTTTTGTTTTTTGTTTTTTGTAAATTTCCTGAATCTAGAAATGTTTTTTTTGGAAAACAAATGTATCCTACACATTAGTAAATATGCATATATCTGGAGCCATTAAATTATAAGTATTTAAAAATGATACAGAGGTTGGATTGATATAAACTGCAGTGTTTAAGTTGCCAAGTAACTCACCAAGTGTCTAGGACTTCAAAGGCATTGTGTAAAGCATTTTTAAGGTCCCCAGCACATATTCTTATTATGTTTATTAGTGTAATGATAATAATAATGAGTAATATGAATATAAACATGTCAGAAACAAAGACGGACTGTGTAAATAGTATCTGCAATCTAATATTGAGAGACTCGAAGCTCTTACTTGAAATGCAATGATTTTTCTTTCTCGCCTTTCTTTATATTCTTTCTCCTTCTTCCTTTTTTCTTTCTCTTCTACTCTTTTTATCAACACAGAATAATTGTCTTGTTGTTGTTGTTGTTATGTGCCGTCGAGTTAGCCCTGACTCATAGCGACCCCTCCTTGGGTTTCCGAGGCAGTTATCACTACGGAAGTAGGATTGCCCAACCTTCCTTCCGAGGAGTGGCTGATGGGTTTGAACCGCCAGCCATCTGGTGAGCAGTCAAGTGTCTTAGCCACTATGCTACCAGAGCTCCCGAATAATTGTCTAGTACTTGTTAATTAATGTGCTATGTGTCAGAAAGTAAAGACGAACAATAAATTTTCTCTAACCTTCAGGAATATACAGACTAATATATTGAATTAAGCATGTGAAAAATCAACAGAAATAATTTATGCATGACATAGCAAATATAACAACAATTTTAATATTGGAAACTTCCATATATGCAAACTGAATTGTCTCAATGTAATGTGTCTAAAAATGGGACTCATTCTTTACATTTGTGAAAGTGCCTTAAAGAATTGCAAAGTTAAACTTCTATTAAACCTCTCTTAATCATGTTAGACTTAAGAACTTAGCACATTAGTACAATATGATATGCTTGTAGGTACAGTGTAGGACAGAAAGGATAGAATAATCATTTCTGTGTTGTGTGGAGTAAAGATAGGCAAGACTTCATCCAAGCAAGATGATATTTTAGCTTAACTTTACAAATTAAAAAAAAAACAAAAAACGGAAGTTGATGGTGAGAAGAGAAAATAATTGCAGGAGTATATAATCAGGGGGGTTAGAAAAAGCACATTTACAAAAGTATTTAAAAAATTTGAATGAATCTCTAAAGCATTTGGTAAAGATAGATTATAGATTTTAAGATAAATAAATAGGATAAATTTGAGTTAGAATTGGAGATACACACAAGGACCAGTATCAACTGTTGAGTATCATAATGGAGAGTTGGACTTTATCAATAGTCTATGAAGAGTCCTTCAAACATTTTAAGCTTGAGGGTATTATGCTTATACTTTGGAATGAACACTCTGATAATTTAGAGCAGTAGTTTTCAACCTGGAGAAATTTTGCTCCCAGAAGATAGATAGAGTTATTTTTTTTTATTGTCAAAATTCAGGGTGGAGGAGGGTGTTGCTGGCATCTAATGGGTAAAGACCTAAACATACTACAGTGCACCAGAAAATCCCCTCCACAATAAAAAAGTACCCATCCAAAATGTCCTTCGTGCTGAGGTTGAGACATTGCAATGTAGAAGATAGAACACAGGAGTGGGGATGGAAGTGGAGAAAATGAGTGCAGTGAGAGCAGGATCACAAGTATTGGGGTGTAGTATCAGAGAATTGGAATGAGAAGTGATAGAAGGGCTGGGGAATTGCACAGGGCCTCATACTCATAAGGACTTTGCATTTCGTTTTATAATTTGTTGTTGTGGTCTAGACATTCTTAGTAAATTTTGAACAAGGGACTCCACATTTTTCTTTTGCATTGGGCCCTGGAAATTATATAACTAGTCCTTCCCACTGCCATCAAGTCCATTCCAATTCACAGTGACCTCCATTGGGTTTCTAAGGCTGTAAATCTGTATGGAAATAGATTGTCCTATCTTCCTTCCACAGAGCAGCTGGTGGGTTTGAACTGCTGGCATTCTGGTTAGCAGCCAAATGCCTTACCCTTAGCTAGTCCTTAGGGATGGATTTTAGAATTATTAAGGAGCATGAATGATGGATGTGGGGTGTGAAAGAAAAGGAAGGAAACTTAGTTAATGCCAAATTCCTCAGTAATATTGTTATTAGCTAGGAGAAACAAAAAATTCAGGTTTTAGGGAAAAGATAATGAATAATTTGATATATCTTGATTTGGAGCCACCTATTGCATATTTGAGGACCCCTAGTGGTACAGTGCTTAAGTGTGGGCTGCTAACCAAAAGGTCTGAGGTTCAAATCCACCAGCTGCTACATGGTTGAAAGATGGAGCAATCTGCTTCCATAAATATTTAAAACCTTGGAAACCCTTTGGATCAGTTCTACTCTGTCCGATAGGGTTACTATGAGTCAGAACCAACTTAATAGCAGTGGGCTTGGTTTTCTGTTTTGTTTTCATTTTTTATTACAGTAGAATTATATAGCAGAAAGTATTCTGAAGGCACAGAGAATTCTAGAAGCACATTTACCTCTAACTCAAAAGCTATCTCGCTATTGTCAAGTCAATTCAAACTTATAGTGACCCTATAAGGCAGGGAAGAACTGTACACAGTGTTTCCAAGGCTGCAATCTTTACAGAAAGAGCCATACCTTTCTCCTGTGGAACAGTGAATTTGTTCCAACTGTCAGCTTTTCAGTTAACAGTTGCATGCTTTAAACACAGTGCCACCAGGGCTCTCTAAGTTTTCTTCTATGTAACATTAAATATAGCTTATAATTATGTGCTGAGAATGCATTGAAATTCTAAATTATACATGAGAGAGAAGTTAATCTACAGTGGGTTTAGTGAGCAATATCTGGGAGAACCAAATTTTGGCTAATGTAACAACTTTATTTTCATGATAGATGTATATATCTACTACCATGGAGTCAATTCCAGACACAGTAGAACTGACTCTTAAGAATTCCAAGGCTATAAATCCTTACAGAAGCAGACCACCACATTTTTTCCCTGAGGAGAGGCTGGTGGTTTCAAACTGCCAAACTTTGGTTAGTCTCTGAGTGCTTTAACCATTTCACCACCAGGGATCCCATACGTAGTAGTAGCTGTATACTTAGCACAAAATGCACCATGATGGTTGCATCCTTTTAAAGAGATTAAAATACAGTGCAGCTATTTTGTCAAAAACAGATGTATTAGCACCAGAATATCTGTTTTCTCCATTGAAGAAAGCATTCTTTGAAGTATTTTAGACATTTAAAAGTATATGTTTCAATAAAAGAACACAAAAGAAAGTTTCCGTTCCTCCTAAAAAATACAATTTTTTTTTTTATTTTTTTCTGTTGTTAGCCTCTTGCATTACAGTTAGTGTGAGAGTCTGACTGAAATAGTAGTATTTTGCCTTTTTAAAAATCTTTTTCCAACTAGTGGGTTTTGATACATTCACCTACAGATGCTAAAATTTGTGGCTTAGATTTTAATAGCCAAGAAGCCATGAAAGGTGAATTTAAAACACAATTTTATTAAAAATATGCACAATATCAGAAATAAAAGTGTTTTAAAATTTAAATATCTCAAAATTTGGGGAATAGCAAGAGCCTTATTTTGATGAATTGTTTTTTCATAACTGTGATTAGACTTGTGTTATCTTTTCTATATCTTGTTCTATGAAAATCCATTTACAGTGTACAATATTAATTATAAAATCAGTGTCCTCCCTTGCTCCACAGATGTTGCCTACACCAGAATTTCTTGTAAAACATATTTCTAGAGAGAGTATAGGCTGATTATACATTAAAGTATTGTTGGTATTAATTGAATGATGTCAAATAAATTTTGAATTTATTTGAAATAATACCAAAATATGTACTTTTTTAGTGAAAAATCTATTTTTAAAATTTTGAATATATCTATTCTGTTCCCTCTGGAGAGAACACAGATAAAAGCTGACCAAACTCACTGCCATCAAGTAAATTTCAACTCATATGTACCCTCCCATTGGGTTTCCAAGGCTGTAAATCTTTACAGAAGCAGACTGTCCCATCTTTCTAAAGCATTAGACTACTAACAAGAAGGCTAGCGTTTCAAACCCACCAGCTACCCCTTGGAAGGAGGGTTGAGCAATCTACTTCTGTAGTGATACTGCTAGTGGGCTCAAACTCCCGACCTTTTGGTTAGCAGCCAAATGCTTTAACCACTATACCACCAGAACTCCTTGATATAAGTTGACATATAATTGTATTTATAAATCGTCATTGGGAGCTCTGGTGGTGTAGTGCCTAAGGTGTTTGACTGCTAACCAGCCACTCCTCGGAAGGAAATTTGGACAATTTACTTCTGTAGTGATACCACCTGGGAAACCCAAGGAGGGGTCACTATGAGTGAGATCCGACTCCATGGCAGTGAGTTCAATTTGGTTTTTAAATGGTAATACTTATGCTAGTTATAATGTCCACATTCACAAAACTAATGAATTTACTAACTTCCTTCAGTATTCAGCATCCACTACTAACCAGGGCACATTTTGGGTCTGAAGATGGGGTCCTGGTATTCACATAGGAGCTCTGATGGTGTAGTGCCTAAGGCATTTGACTGCTAACTAGAAGTCTGGTTGTTCAAATCCACCAGTCACTCCTCAGAAGAAAGACTGGGTAATCTACTTCTATACAGATACTGCCTTGGAAACCCAAGGAGGGGTTGCTATGAGTCAGATTCAACTCGAAGGCAGTGAGTTTGGTTTCTTGTTTGGTATTCACATAACAGTCTATTTCCAGTGTGGGCATGATGACTCCTCCTTTATTCCTTATTCTGAGTTTGTACATCTTACTCAACATGTATTAAAAATCTACCATGTGCAAATTAAGTGGGTGATAATGAGACAATAAAGATATAGCTCCTCTTCCTAAGGATATCACTATTCAGTGGAGCTATTATAAGAATCTGTTTCCTTGCTACAGAGTACCATTACTCTAGTTTTTGGAATATCATGGGCTGTCCTAGTTTGCTATTGCTGCTGCTTGATTCATCTGTTTCAGTGGTCTCCAGATAGCATGTCTTTCCCCTATGTCTGCTGACTGGTCTTTGTGTTTATGCCGCTCTTTATACACTCAGAAGTAATTAGATTTAGGACATAACCTATACTGATTTAGATTTAGGACATAATCTGCACTGATACAACTTTATTAACATAACAAAGGAAAACCTATTCCCAAACAGGATTACATTTATGGGTATAAGGATTAGGATTCTATAACATACTTGGAGAGGGAGGAAGGCACAATTCAATCCGAGATGCACACTCAAAACATTTGCTGCATGTTTATTATGAGAATTAACACCAGATTGTAGCTACAGTGTTACTAACAGAATCTGCTAGGACACTTTGCTATGGAAAAGCAAACGATCATTTCTAGGCCTTAAATACAGGATCATATTCAAAATTTCACTGTGTGAGTTCCTCAGGGTCAATGCCTTCCAGAAATACTAGACTGAAGCAGAGAATCCAGTCATATGGCTTCTGATTAAAAAACAAACAAACAAAAATAGTAAAGTAAATCACCTTCTGATATTGCAGAATACAAGTTATACATATAAAGGAACACATGAATTTTGAAAAAGAAGTGAATTTATTAGAGGCATAGAAATAAAATTGCCAAAAATATCTTTGTTTTTGTCTGAACTTGGCAACAAAATGATTTAAACTAAGGATGGGTACCTTTAACCTATCTGTAGTAGTTCAGTTTGTGTGTCAACTTGGCAGGGCCTGGTTGAGTGGCTGGGCAGCTGGTGGTAGTTATTACCCATGATGAGACTGGCAGTCAACTCCATCGTGGGATCTACCACAAACAGCTGAGTATCTGCTTTGGGTATGTGGTCTGCTTCCCGTATATAAGAAGCATCTTTGGGAAAGGTCTTTAGCATATGGCATGCTTGGACCCTGCATGTAGCCCTGTCATTGTTCAGCAGCCTGCCATGCTCTGCCAACCTTGGGACTTACAATGAACTTGAATTAATGGCCTGCCGTGTGGATTGGTAACATCGAGACTGTGTCTTTTTACTTGTCAACTTTGGGCTTAGCTTCAGCAGCCAGCAGCTGTCTGAGTGAAGAAATGCCTCTAGTTCCATTGGGCCAGAAGCAGGAGGAGAGCTGCAACCCAAGGTTGAGGGGCTTTCACCCAGCCCCTAGAGCCTGCCACTTTGAACTTGGAATTAAAGCCTCCAAACTGTAAGAGAATAAACTCCTGTTTGTTAAGGCCATCCCATTTATGGTATTTTCTGTTAGAGTAGCACTAGGTAACCAGAACACTATCCTTAGGTGATATGTCTAACCTTGGTTTGAGCCAGTATCATGGGAAATAGTTAATGGGTTTTCTTCTGACATTGACCCTGAAAATGATGCTATTGAATACTATGGAGCCGGATGGATAAAAATAGACAGATGTACACTATTTATATGACAATGGTGATTTCTCTCATTAACAAGGGCTATGAGACTAAGTGATGATATGCCCTGCCCTTGCTGCAGCAGACAACGCACATTTTTAAATGAAGGAAACCCAGTGTTACATTTTCCAGCTTTTAGAGAAGAATGACAAATAGTCAGGACTAACAAAGGAGGAATGTAGTGTTACAATTATATTTTGCCTTCCTTCATGACACTACGTCTCCATATCCCTCACAGACAAATGTGTAATTTTTTTTTTTTTTTAAAGGAAGATTACAGAGAGGAGACAGTCTGATTTCATTAACACTGCATTTTGCAATTTCTGTCAGAATATTTCAGGAACTTCCAAACACTTCAATTCCTTTAGTTAAGAACTCAGATTTTCATAAGAAAATTCAAAAGCTTGAACGGATGCATGTGATCTCATTGTCTCTCTGTTCAATTTATTTGCTAATCTTCTAGTCAGTACAGGGCTCACGTCATTGTGTGTGCCAGTGCTGTTTGGCCAATCAAGATCTTCCACTGCTGGCTCTCAGCCCAACCTATTTTTCCTGCTTATGTTCACATCATATCCTGGAAGGCACTTACATGCTGATTTGGACCAAAAAATCTGTAAATGTCAGGATTATGTTAGCCAGAAATGAAAATTTTAGATGATTTTCTATTGGAAGGTATATAATTTATGTACCTTACCTATTGAATTGGAACTTGCTTTGAAATGCTATATACGCTTTAAGCTGTAAAATTATAACAAGACATATTGGTATTCTATTTCAATTTTAAAAGTTGTGCTTTCATTCACATCATTTTAGAAAATTAATGATGAATGACGAAAAAAAAAAAATAATACTTATATTACTTTAGGATGCAATGCCATCAGGGGACTATGTTGGTATTACAATCAATGTGGCAGAGTTTGAGGAAGAGCATAAGCTCAGGAGGCATTTTTTCCTGGTTTGACGTCCAGTCCTAGACCTTCATTGTGTGTGTCCTTCGACAAGCAATTGATAAAGCTGGAATATGGCACTGTGTGCCACAGATTTCTTAACTATAAAATGAGGGTAATAATTGTGTCTTCCTTGTAGGTCTACATTGAGTATTATATGTGAGTTAATGCAGGCAAAGAACATAGCTGGACATATACCATTGTTTCAAATTATACTACAATATAAATTATTTTCCAAATTTCAAATATATTTCTAGTAAGTAATTGCTAATTGAGATATTTTTATTTTCTAGAAGCTTTAGTTAGTTTTGTTATTGTTGACTTAATGCACACTTTTCTCTATGGGTTGTTGTTAAAAGGTAATCCAACCAACAAAATTTCTCTGATACCTATGATTCATGAAAAATATAATCATAGTTACCATCATATTTGTACTCTCATATATATAAATAAAATAATCTTTTGAGTGGATTTTATTCAGGGAAATAATATAATACAATTTGTATATGTACTGCTATATGTATTCTGACTCATAGCAACTCCCATTGAGTTTCCAAAACTATAAATCTTTACAGAAGTAGATCTGTCTCCCTCAGAGCAGCTGGTGGGTTTGAACCACCAACCTTCTGCTCAGCAGACAACTGCCTTACTCACTATGCCAACAGAGGTTTATATATATACTTTAAATATTTCTTTTATTCATATCTCATAAGCTAGAAAATAGGGGAATTATGACAGTATCGTACTGAATCTGCATCTTTTCTTTCCCTGGCATTTATGTTTCCAACGCCAAATTCCAAGAGTTGAGTGATAAGTACATCAACACATCTGAATCCAGAAATTTGTAGACAAATGTAACCTCACTCCTCTCCTATCTTTCTTCTTGGTTTACTTTGGCCACCTGCTCTTTCTTGAAATTTAATATTGCATGTCTCTCTAATCTTTGTACCTTTTGCCTTTGTTTCAATAATTCAGAAATCTCAACCCTTCCTTACAACTCCTCCCATCAAGTTAACTTTATTATTTTTTTTAAAAGGCAAAGTCCAATAGTAACAGTAATATTATTAAAAAAAGAATACTTTTTATAAAGGCTATATCATATTTACAGAAGTTCTGGTGGCAGTGTGGTTAAAGCATTGGGCTGCTAACCAAAAGGTTGGTGCTTTGCAACCCACCAGCTGCTCCACAGGACAAAATGAGGCTGTCTTCTTCCATAAACATTTAAAGACTTGGAAACCTTATGGGGCATTCTACTCTGCCCTACAGAGTTACTATGAATTGGAATCGACTCCATGGCAGTGAGTTTGATTTTGGTTTGGTATCACACTTGTGCATGATATAAATTTGATTAAGTTTTGCTAGGCCTGCCCCTAATATTATTTCCCCCATTAGCCCTATTCTTTTAAATTCATGATGTTACAGAATAGGAAGGTGTTTTTGTTTATTTTTGGAAAACATTTCTGCAAAAGAACAGATTTAAAAAACTAACTCGTTTGAACACTTGAATTTCCAGAAGTTGAATCTGTTTGTGGCTCATATATACATGTATTCTTCTTTTCTTTGGGCCTGACGTTTTTCAGTATCACAATTCCAAATTTTTTATAATGCCATGAATATACCAGATAATACTCACGTCAGTCTGTATTGATACTTGTTAACTACCTTAAAAACAAGATTGGGACAGAGACATTTATTATTGATTATAATTGCATATTTTTAAATGTCTATTTCTGACTGCAGCAAGAATGGAATATATTGTATTTCTTATTGTAACAGAGATCTTGACTGATGTGTAAATAGAACTAATTTCTCTGTTCCATATCCCCTTGAACAGTAAAATTATGTTGTTAGTTATTTCTTGTTGAATTGTTGAGTTGATATACTGCTTATTACACATATTATCTTCATGTAAATTTTAGAGATAGATGACACGGTGGTAATAAATCAACCTTCCACAAAAAGCCAGAAGCCTGCAGAGATGTCCAGGGCAGACCTAGGCAAGATTGTTCATCTCATTTTACCAAGGTACAAGTCAGAGATCTGATTTGTAACACTCAGGTGTTACAGGTGAGTGATACAGGTGATACAGTTGGGTCCTAGTACTTTTGTACCCAAGAGCAGAGTAGCAGAAAGTTATTTTATTTATTTACTTATTTATTTTATTGTGCTTTGGGTGCAAATTTAGAGAGCAAAATTTGTGTTCTATCAGAAAATGATTTTAAATACTTCCAACCACTAAAGCAATGGAAAGCCATATCCTCCACAACTGGAGTTCATTGTTTCAAGAAGGACCTGGAGTAGAATGGACACTGACTTGGTTCAGGATGATAATATGGGGCTATTAATACATGCACTTACCATCCATCTCTCTGTTTGTCACACCATGATGGCTTTTGTGTTGCTGTAATGCTGTAAGTTTTGTCACCAGTATTTTAAATACAAGCAGGATCACCATGGTGGACAAGTTTCAGTGATACTTCCAGACTAAGATGGACTAGGAAGAAAGGTCTGGCTATAAACTTCCAAAAATTGTCAGAGAAAACCTTATGGATCCCAACAGAATATGTTTGATATAGTGCTGGAAGATAAGCCCTCTAATTTGGGAATGCTCAAAATACATAGTGGCTGCAACAATGAACGCAAGCATAACAACAATTGTGAAGATGGTGCAGAACTTGATAACATTTCATTCTGTTGAACATGGGGTTGACATGAGTTGGAGCTGGCTTAAAGGCAACTAACAACAACACTTGCATACATTTCTATTAAAAAAATTATTAATTACCACAGTTGTTTGTAAAAGCCTGTTGTTGTTGTTATGTGCCGTCGAGTCGGCCCCGACTCATAGCGACCCCTCCTTGGGTTTCCGAGGCAGTATCACTACGGAAGTAGGATTGCCCAACCTTCCTTCCGAGGAGTGGCTGGTGGGTTTGAACCGCCAGCCGTCTGGTTAGCAGGCAAGTGTCTTAGCCACTATGCTACCAGAGCTCCTGTAAAAGCCTAGGAGTATATATTTTTAATAATAAAGGTAATGGATAATATTTACAGAGGACTTCCTCTGGTCCAGTAACTGGATAAAAGTTTTCTCTTCCTTGTCTTATTTTTTTTTTTTTTTTGCCCCAACAATTTATTATTCCATGTTAAAGATGAAAAAAAACTGCAGCCTACAGATAAGTAGAGACAAGTATTGATTTGAGTGAAGGCAAGGGCAATGTACCAAATGTGAGTGATCAACATGGTGGCATTGAGGAAGAAGAAGACATAGAGAAGTTCATGAGAGGTACAGAAAACAAAGATGAACCCTTTTTCACATATAGGACTGTGTTGCCAGTGAAGGCAAACATTGCTAAATGGGTGGATAGGCTGAACTATTAGGTATGTCTATGCAGGAGGGAGTGTGCCCATGACCGTGTATAGGGTTGGCAGACAATGTTTCTACAAGTATATTTGTATGTTCTGTAAAAATTTCCAGGTATATAGTAGAGCTGACAAGGGACAATGTTGTAGTCACTTCTTAGCCACAGGCAGCTACCCAGAGGGAGCAAGTAGTTGAACCTGTGGGCTCAGGACCATGGTCTCAGGGGACATCAAGCTCAATTAGCATAACATACTACACAAAAACATTGTTCCACATACTACTTTGGTGGGTAGTGACTGGGATCTTCAACGTTTGCAAGCGGCCATCTAGACACAATGATGGGTCTCTCCTTGTCCAGAGCAAAGAAGAGTCAAGAAAACCAAAGACACATGAAAACAATTAGTCCAAGTGACTAGTACACAATGTGATCCTCAGCCTATATGACTATGGGGCCAGAAGAACTAGATGGTGCCCAGCTACCACTGTCAACCACACGGAACAAAACTCAAAATTTATATATGTATATATATACATATATATAAAGGGACCAGGTTTGCTGGTCTGATGGTCTGATAGAGTCAGTGGAATCCCTGAGACTACAATTCCTAGCTGCCCTTCAGGTCTGGAATTGAACTCACTCTTGTGGCTTCCAGCCAAAGACAGGAACATGAGCTGAACATTTCATTAGGTAGATGTACTCCTTAGAGAGATCAATCATGGGAGAGAAGGGATAGAAAGGCTGTGTCCATACAAGGAGACAGCTCAGAAGGAAGGAGTGCATGGGAGGGAAGGACACAGGGAAGAGGTAACTATGGGGAGGAAGTGGGAGGAGAGCTGTTGCATTGTGAGAAATGACAGTCAATGTCATGAGACAGAGAGTACATGAACTGCTGTATGGAAAATGAATTTGCTCTGTAAACTTTCATCCAAATCACAATAAAATTAAAAAAAAAAAAAAAACACCTGCAGCTTACAAAGAGAAGTAAAGAAGTCTGCTGACTGCTACAGATAAGACCTGAAGATTCAGAGATGGAGTGCCCATTCTGGACCTTCAATATAGGATTCTTTTAAACAGTTTTATGACATCACACAACTGTGCAAACTCTGCACCTTGTCTTGGCCTTGGGTTTGCTGTCAGGCGGTCATTGTTATGTGTTCTCTCTATACCACCTGGCCTGTTGCTTCCAATTAGAAGTTTGCTTTGTTTCATAAGTATTTGTAAATAAAATTGTAAAGGTAAACACTTTAGCTTTGCATGTGTTGCTTGGGTGGAGGAGAAAAATCTACCTTGAATTATACAGCCCCTCCCAACTTTTCATTCCAAGTTTCTAGTCTTTAAAATTCAGTGTAAATATAGAATGTTTGTTTGTTTTTGTTTGTTATGTGCCGTCGAGTCGGCCCCGACTCTGAAAACTCCACGAGTTCTGTTTAGTTATTCTTTCCTTTTGTTAAAAGATTTGACATCAGGTCTCTGTTCTTGATGTTAATTTGTTAGAAAATGATTAATGCATATGCTTTAGAGTTTCTTTTGTTAAAGGGCTGAAATACAGGTCTTTGGGGCCTTGGTTTTCAATTTACTGGACTAAGATTAATGTATAATAACAATGAACTATACCCACCAGCCACTCCTCGGAAGGAAGGTTGGGCAATCCTACTTCCGTAGTGATACTGCCTCGGAAACCCAAGGAGGGGTCGCTATGAGTCGGGGCCGACTCGACGGCACATAACAACAACAACATATATATATATATATATAATTTTGTAGTGTTCTTATAACAGCATGAGTATAAAACCATATGCTAAAAAAATTGCTTTGTTTTACTCAATGGACCTGTATGAAGGTTATTTTTAAAGTTTAATACTCAAGTCAGAATTTCATTGCTTAATTATTACCATTCTTGATTTTCAGTATTTATGAAATACTATAAACTGATGACATTTTGCCCTATTCAATTGTTTCTCTATAACTTTTGTACTTACTGATTATGTTTCATTTCTTTCTTTTGTTAATCTATTCACTGCATTGCAGAATGCTTACTGTTTGAGCAGAAAAACTACAAATATAGATTTCAAGTTTCATTCTAATAAAGAGAGCCTAAGGCCATGTATTCATATTTAACATATATTAATACATATTCTTATGTAAACATGTTGTGGTTGTTAGGTGCTGTCAAGTCATCTCCAACACATAGCGAGCCTATGCACAGCAGAACAAGACACTGCCCAGTCCTGTGCCAGCCCCACAATCCTTGCTAAACCTGAGCCCACTGTTGCAGCTACTGTGTCACTCCATCTCGTTGAGGGCCTTCTTCATTGACCCTTCACTTTACCAAGCATGATACCCTTCTCCAGGGAATGGTTCCTCCTGACATGACCAAAGTAGGTGAGATGAAGTCTGGCCATTCTTGCTTCCAAGGGGCATTCCAGCTGCACTTCTTAACCCCCTAATGACCGTAAGGGTGCCTCACTTTAAATATAATGTACAAGAAATCTATATTATCTGTACTTTATGTACAGCTATACTTCTTCCAGGACAGATGTGTTAGTTCTTTTAGCAGACCATGGTATTCTTAGCATTCTTCTCCAACACCACAACTCAAAAGCATCAACTCTTCTTCAGTCTTCCTTATTCATCGTCCAGCTCTCACATGCGTAAGAGACGATTGAAAATACCATGGCTTGGGTTAGGCTCACCTTACTCTTCAAGGAGACATCTTAGCTCTTTATCACTTGAAAGAGGTCTTTTGCAGCAGATTGTCCCAATCCAATATATCGTCTGATGTCTTGACTGTTATTTCCATTGGTGTTGATTGTAGAACCAAGTAATACAAAGTCCTTGAGAACTTCAATCTTTTCTCTACTTATTGTGAAGCTGTTCATTGGACCAGTTGTAAGGATTTTGTTGTCTTCATATTGAGGTGTAGTCCATACTGCAGACTGTGTAGTCTTTAATCTTCATCAGTAAGTGCTTCAAGTCATTCTCACTTTCAGCAAGCAATGTTGTGTCATTTGCATATCCCAGGTTGTTAATGAGTCTTCCTCTAATCCCAATGCCACGTTCTTAAATATAAGGTACACATAATATTGATTTCCTGTACATTATATTTGAATGTGAGCCACCCTCAGGGTTGTTAGGGGGTTAATTACTCCCACCTGGCTCAATGACACAAAACAGCTGAAATTGGAAGCTAGAAACAAGGAAGGGAATCAAAGTACAATGGCTAAAGGTTAAGGAAAGAGGGAACTCTTAATTGATTTGATGTCTGTGAGTTTGTTTTCTTTGTTTTTTTCCCTCAGCCAAGCAGCACCATAATAAGTAGTTTAGAATACACATATTATTCTAATAGCAACTACTATTGTTATTTATTTTTCCTTTCTGTTTTGTTTGATATGTGCATGGCTTTTTCACTTTACATAAGAAATCTTGAAGAACATATTTTTGGAATGTCTTTAGATTGGTAAGAACCTTGGGCAAGTTTGTTAGGAGAAAAACTGAGCTTTTATAAAAACAGTTTTAGAATAGTACAGAGTGTGCACTTAACCTAAGAGTTACAAGAATGACATTTTAGAATATATGGATGAAGTAGGTTGCAGAGTATATGATCTGACTTTGTAACTCTTGATTCTTACAGACTATAGGTCTCACAGTAGATACTTTCACAGTTTCCAACAGCATGAATTTAGGGGGCACATAAATTTGTTGACTCCATCACTAGGAATGACACTTCCATAATCATCTTCCAAAGCTTCACAGTCAGGAATAAATGGCATTTTAATATGGATTAATTTAATATGCTGAATTAACAATTTCAAAAAACAATTTCTAAATGCTTTTGAATGAGTAATGTTTATATCAAAGTGAAATAATAAAGTCAACAATAATAATGACTAAAGTAATTTTCTGTAGGCTCATTTCACCAGTTGTGCTGAGTCTACATCTATGCCCATCAAGATAACATTATTTTTTTTTCCTGAGAAAACATCTAATAACTTTTAAATTATGCATAATGTTTATATACATCATTGCAATATCTGTTAAGCATTTCTAAAATTTCAAAATTATTTGTACAACTTTTATTTATCCTTTGAGATGTTGCCTTAGGTGGCTTTTATTTATTTGATACATAATCAATTTTTAAAGTCACATGTGGCTGGCTAACTTAAAACAGCTTGTATTTATTGTTGTACATTTTAATGCACAACATATTTGGAGAATAAATCTTAGGTAAGTCATTAATTAGTTATGCTCTACCTTCCCCCCATCTTTCAACTTTTAAATAGGAAAATAAGTAAAACTAAAATCAATCAGAAATGACACTATTATAAAATAAGGAAAGATATATCTACTTTTTGCAATTTATGACACTTTTAAAATATTTTATTTATAATTTCTTTAAAACAGAATTTAAAAAGATTATTTACTTAACATCTCAAATAATATTTACTTTTGGAAAAGAAAGGTAAAGACTTATTTTCTACAACTTCACCTCTTAATTGCTGATCAATATATAGTACATCATAGAATAACTTACTTAAAATGAAAGGTGTCCGTAAATAATTAGCAATGTGATAAGAAAAGATAATTATGCACAAACTGGTAGAAACAAATTCAAACTACAATATTCTTGGGTTAATTATTGTTAATTGTATGTAGAAATCCAATTGCTTCATTTGGATACTTACTTAGATGAATAATTGTGTTGAAAATGCAGTGGCACTCTTAACCATATGCTCACTTACACAAGGCTGGGAAGAAAGTTTTTTTTTCCTGGCATTCAGAGGTTATTTGTTATATTTAAAAGATCTTTATGTTCCATATCATCTTCAAAATTTGAAGGGTGTAATATGTAGAACTTTTTGTTCATATTAGAATAATCTATTACTTGCTTTCAAAAGCATATAATTTCGCTCTTTGAAGGGTATATTTAAATCATTTGAAATTTGTCATGATTTGATTTGACTTTAACTGTGGAGGGATTTTTTTTTTCATAACTTGATGATGAAACTAATTTGTTTTCCAGCCATCCTTTTTCCTACAAGTACCATATCCTTACTTAAATTAAAAAAAA
>NW_006921944.1:2580423-2583209 GCF_000298275.1 Orycteropus afer afer | reverse complement strand
TATACCTTTTAAAAGAGGGGGTGTAATTAGAGATATCATTGTTGATGTTAGATGGACCTTGGCAGGAAGTAAAGAATACAAGAGAGATGTTTTCCTGTGCTTTATTGACTCTTAAAAGTTTTCTATGTGGATCATAACAAATGATGGATAACATTGTGAAAATGGGTATTCCAGAATACTTAATTGTGCTCATGAAGAACCTGTACATAGACCAAGAGGCAGTCATTCAAACAGAACAAGGGGAGACTGGCTGGTTTAAAATCAGGAAAGGTGTGTGTCAAGGTTGTCTCCTTTCACCATACTTATTCAATCTGCATGCTGACCAAATAAATCGAGAAGCTGGACTATATAAAAAAGAACATGGCATCAGGATTGGAGGAAGACTCATTAACAACATGCAATGTGCAAATGACACAACCTTGTTTGCTGAAAGTGAAAAAGCCTTGAAGCACTTACTGACGAAGATCAAAGACTGTAATCTTTAGTATAGATTACACCCCAACATGAAAAAAGGAAAAAAAAAAAATACTCACACCTGGTTATGTCTTAGTCATAATCAAACACCTTAAGGGAATGAGTTAGTGGGTATGGAGTCTCAAGACCATGGTCTTGGTGGACACTAAGGCCAATTGGCATAACATAGTCTACCAAGACAATGCTCCACATCCTACTTGGGTGAGTAGTTACTGGGGTCTTAAAAACTTGTGAGTGGCTATCTCAGTTGCAACAATTCTTCTCTCCCCATTCAGAGTAAAAAAGAGTGAAGAAAGTCAAAGATGCAGGAATCACTTTATCCAAAAATTTTATGGAACACTTGAACCCCAATGTCCATAACTCTGAAATCAGAATAACTAGAAGGTGCCCAGCTACCACTGCTGACTATTCTGAAAGGGATCACAACAAAAGGTCCCAGATAGAGTTGGGTAAAATGTGGAAACAAACTCAAAATTATTAAAAAAAAAAAAAAATTCCAGGCTTCCTGGTCTTATGAGGACTGGAAGAACCTTCCAGACTAAGGCCCTTAGATATCTTACAAGTTGGGAACTACACTTAACCCCTATGATGCAACTGGGAGCCAAATGATAGATCTATAAGGTGAACAGTAACATCGGGAAGGTATGCACTCATTACAATAATCCAGCATATGAGATCAAGAGGACAACATTTGCCCAGAGATAGAGCCAGGAAAGTGGGAGGGAATGAGGAGGAAGAATGAAGGGAAGGGGTGGGCCCATGAAGGAAGTGAGTAGAATGTTGTTACAGTGTGGGAATTTCAGTAAATGTCACAAAAATAGAATGTGTATAGGTTGTTGAATGAAAAATAATTTGCTGTGTAATCTTTCACTCAAATCACAATTTAAGGGAAAAAAAAAAAAACTTGACATCTGGACCAATAATCAACATCCTTATAAATGGAGGAAAGAATGAAGTAGTAGAGGATTTCATATTACTTGGATTCTCAATCAATGCCCATGAAAGCAGCTGTCAAGAAATCAAATGACATATTGCATTGGGCAAACTTGTTGCAAAAGACCTCTTCAAAGTGTTTGAGCATAGATGTTACTTTTAAGACTAAGGTGTGCCTAATCTAAACTATGGTAATTTCAATAGCCTCAAATGCATGTGAGAGCTGGACTATGAATAAAGAAGACCAAAGAATCTATGCATTTGAATTGTGGTGTTGGCAAAGAATATTAACATAGCAAAATTTCTTTTAGAGGAAGTAAAGTTGGAATGCTCCTTAGAAGTAAGAATGTCCAGACTTTGTCTCTTGTTCTTTGCTCATGTCAGAGGGTACCAGTCTCTGGAGGAGGATATCATCCTGGGTAGAGAATCAGCCAAAAAGAGGAAGACCTTCAATGATATGGATTGACACAAGTGGCTGCAACAATGGGCTCAAGCATAACAAAGATTGGAGGATGGTACAGGACCGGGCAGTATTTTGTTCTGCTGTACATAGGGTTGCTATGAGTCCAAACCCACAGCAACAGTACAACCTCATTGTATACACAGCAATGTATACCTTATACTCTATACTCCAAGTTCATCTAGTAAATGTACATATCCTCCTTTGAGCTTAAGAGATCAGTAATAAAGCTAATGTTCTGTCATCATTAGACAACCCTGAGACTGTTGCTGTTCAGTTGATGATACATGATGTTTTTAAATATTTTTCATGTATTCTACCACCCAGAGGACTAGGTATTACTACTGACAACCACTAGGTGAAATTGTACCTATTGAGAATTTTCAACATTTTTCTAATTACCAGATCTATACAAGCAATTCTTTCTGCTTCTGGATCTCTGAATCATAGGATGATATTGATCGTTTCATTCTCCCAACATCCTCTTTTTCATTTGTCTCATAAGCAAATCACCTGGTCTCCTCTCTCCTATCTTTAAGTTCATTTCTTTTCCAGGTTCCTTTCAATCTTGGAGTTTCTCAGTGTTCAGGAATCCACTCTCATCTCCTTTTCCTGTACATTCTGCTTAGACTCAAGTCCTTTTCTCTGAATCGAGGCATGGGTTTGTAAACTACTTCTGACACCAGGGGGTAGCCTGTGGTGTCATGAGTTGCATGGTATGATTTTCTAAACATAGCCTTTGTAACTCTCACCAGATTACTGAGTGGGACCATGCAAATATGTGTCATCTTAGCTTGGCAGCTGGTAGTAGTGTTGTTGTTGTTGTTGTTAAGTGCCGTCGAGTCATTTCCAACTCATAGTGACCCCATGCACAGCAGAAAGAAACACTGCCCGATCACACGCCAGCCCCACAATCCCT
>NW_006921944.1:2559645-2578295 GCF_000298275.1 Orycteropus afer afer | reverse complement strand
TGTGTTGTTGAAAAAAGGTGTTTGCAATGAACAAGTCGTTGGTCTTGCAAAATTCTTCCATACGAGTTCCAGCATTATTTCTGTCACCAAGGCCAAATTTCCCAACTACCGGTGATTCTTCTTTGTTTCCAACTTTTGCATTCCAGTCACCAGTGATAATTAACACATCCTGATTGCATGGTTGGTAGTAGTAATTCCCTATAATGAGACTGGCAATTAACTCCATGGTGGCATTTTTCCCGAGCAACTGAGTAGCTGCTTTTGAACTCCTGATTGTTGAAGTCATCCACCTGCAGTATTTCTGTTGGAGCAGCACAAAGTAATCTTCTGGGAAAGTTCACTCTGTCTCAGGTCTGTAGAACTCTGATGTTGGGGTTGGTTAGTTTTGTCACTCTGCCAGGCTTAAAATAAGTCCTTTTAGAAGCAGAGGGAAATCATACTGCTGGCTGAGAAAGATACCCAGCTAAGAAAGATGTCCAGCTGAGAGACAGAAGCAGTGGTTAGCAGTCAAATGCCTTAGGCATTACTCCACCAGAATTCCCACAGGTAACCAAAACAGAATATGGTACTGGGAGAGTGGGGTGCTTCTCTGACAGATACCTAAAATGTGGAAACAGGACTGGAGTGTGTCCTTGGCCCAAGAGCCTGACAGAGAGACCCTGGCATGTGGAATGAGAGAAAGCAGGGGCAGAGCCAAGAGACTGGTTAGAGACAGTGACAGCCTTACCAGGCCATGGAGGAGTAAGCTGGATACCATTGGGTAGGCAGCTTCCTGGTGGAGTGGGTTGCCTTCAGGCATTAATTGGTAGAAGAGACAAGCATGAGATGGAGTAGCAGGTTGGCCAGCCCATGGAGCAAGAAAGCTAAGTGTCCCTTGGGCAGGAATATTCCTGACAGAGTGGTTTGCCCTTGGGCATTAATTGGCAGAAGGGGAGAGACCAAGGAAACTGGAAGCAGATCTTCCTCAGCCTCATGGGTAGGACCATGATCTTTGGGGGTGGAACTCCCATAGCCTTCTGGGTTTCAAAGAGTTAGACCTTCACCAAGTTGGTTCTAGAGTGTGAGGCTGCTCATTTATGTGGGCCAGTGGGATGAAGACATAGCTGCTGCTGAAAAGTGAGGGGGCAGGGCTTCCATGCCCAATGGGTAGAGGAATGGGACCTGCCAGGCCAAGGGGGTAAGGTCATCACTTGGAGGAACTAGGGGACTGGAGCCACCCAGTAAAGGAGAGTTATACAGATGTTACTCAGTGAAGATCTGTACAGGAGCCCAGGTGACAAGAGCTGGAATTGTGCTATTATGGTTGTTGTCAACTTGGCTCAACCTTGTTGAGTAGTTGGGCAGCTGGATCCATTTATTCCACATGGTGAGATTGGCAATTAATTCCATGGTGGAATCTATTGGAGCAGCTGAGTAGCTGTTTTAGGGATGTGGTCTGCTTCCAGTATGTAAGCAGCAGCTTTGAGGAAGGTCTCCAGCTTTTTGGCATGCTTGAACCCTGCATGTAGCCAAGTCATTGTTCAACAGCCTGCCATGCCCTGCCAATATTGGGACTTTCTCTGGACTTGAATTAGTGACCTCCTGTGTTTTTTGTTGATATCAGAACTGTGCCTGTTCACTTGTCAACCTTAGGTTTGTCAGCCTCAGCAGCCAGCAGCTGCTTGAGTGAAGAAAAGCCTCTAGCTTCAGTGGGCGAGGAACAATAGGCAGAGCTGAAACTCAAAGTCAAGGAGCTTTCACTCAGCCACTAGAGCCTGGCACTTTGAACTCAGACTTCTAGCCTCCAAAAATTGTAAGAATAAATTCCTATTTGTTAAAGCCATCCCATTTGTGGTATTTTCTATTAGAGCATCACAGAGGTAACCAAAACAGATGGCCATTCTATGTACTTTCCTGGGCGTTACCTAAGGAGAACTGATGGTGCAAGTGTTAAGTGTTTGGTTGCTCACTGAAAGGTTGGTTATTCAAATCCATACAGAACTTGGTGGGAGAAAGATCTGGTAGTCTGTTTGTATAAGGATTGTTGTTGTTGTTGCATGTCATTAAATCAATCTTGATTCATAGCAACTTATGGAACAGAGTAAGTTGCCACATAGAGTTTTCTTGGTTGTAGTCATCACAGAAAGGAGCCATGGTGGGGCAGTAGTTAAGTACTTGGTTGGTGGTTCAAACCCAGCAGCAGTTCTGAGGAAAGAAAGACTTGGGTATCTGTTCCTGAATCCAACAAAAAGCCTTATCTATGGAACCACACAGTGTATCAACTTAACTCCAACACTATTTTTAAGTCATTCTCTCCTCTATTTTAGGCACTCCCAACCTACCAACTACCCTATCCTACATTCCATGTATAAGTCACTATTTCCAGAAGCTAAGCAGAACCAGAAAACCACATAAAACCCATAAACTTACAGTTTGTAATCTCAGCTGTATTCTCAACAATGACCAGCCACTCTTGCCCATGCTCTTGGTCAGCTTTACATTTCCCTCAGAGACTTTTTGAAATTGATGTCACTCTTCTCCATTCCTCCTCTCCTTTCTTCTACTCAACAGATGAATTTCTACACTAATTTATTTAGTGTAGAAATTTATTTAGCTATCAATGTTTCAACCACAAATTGCAACTTGTGTATAATTTAGTGCTGGTTTAACTATAGTCTTGGAGGATTAAACCTGTTCACTACCAGCCCCTCCATGTTTGCTCTTAATCCTATCTACTTCCAAATCTTCTTGCATTTTGCTTACACAACCATTCCTTCAATCTGGAATCTTGAATGTCTCATTTTCTACTGATCCTTTTCACTTAGATAAAATCATACCAAGCACCCTCAGCCTCTGCCTTCTTTACTAGATCTTCTATTGCCACTTGCCTTTGCTCTTACATGCTGGGTATTCCCCAATGTCTGTTCTTTTCAAACCTTCCTCCAAGCTTTAATTAGGTCTTCTCATTTATTCTTGTTGTTGTTGCCATCTAGTCAATTCCAACTTATGGAGAACCCATGAATGCAGAATAGAATTCCACAGAATTTCATAGAATTCCTGTGACCTTTTGGAAACAGATCACCAGGCTTGTCTTTTGAAATAATTTTGGGTGGTTTGAACCACCAGCTTTTCAGCTAGTAGTTGAAAGATTAACTATTTGTGCCACCCAGGTACTCTTGTTCATCTCATCTATCACCTATAAATTAACAACTTTCAAATATCTCTATTTAACTCTGACAAAACCCTTTAATTACAAATATTCATACCCAACCATCTGGTAGACAAAGTCACTTTAATTATGAACAATTCATAATTAAAATTAAAAGTATAGTTCCCACATTTCTTTCCCCACACCACAAATTTGCTCAGTCTCTGTCTTTCCTCGCAGTGCCTGAGTCCACTCTCTAGCCAATGGCTGAATTAAGAAATTCTAGGGCCACAATTGCTTCTTTTCACTTATCCTTTACATCTTATCAAACCTTAAACTCTGTTAACTTTTTAAGTTTTCTCAAGTTCATCCTCTCCTATTCCATTCTGCTGCACAATTTTACTTTATGTTTTCATTATTTCTTGCCTTGGTTCTTGTCATGGCCTCCTACTACCTTCCTACCATCTGTGTCTTTATGAATAAAAGATGTTTCTGACAGCAGCACCTGTGTTTATATTTCTACCCCATTGCTTCAGCCAACCCTCAAGTGCCATTTGGACCTTTCTAATTCCTACTCATTCAAGGTTAAGTTTAGTATCATATTTTCTGGAATAATGTCCCACAGCCCATCCTTTATCTCTCTACATATTTATGCTATGGCTGTGTATACATCTCTGCTTATGGTAGAGTCAATAATATGTTATAATTATTACCTTGTATATTTGTTACTCACATTATAATTTGAACAATATGCAAACAGACATTCTTATCTTTATCTCATGTTATTCTTTTATTCTTAAGCTTTAAGCTGTTTCAGATACTGGTAAGAGCCCAAGAAATGTTTTTTAATAACATAATAATATGGATGAATATGTTGTTGTTGTTGTTGTTATGTGCCATCGAGTCGGCCCCGACTCATAGCGACCCCTCCTTGGGTTTCCGAGGCAGCATCACTACGGAAGTAGGATTGCCCAACCTTCCTCCTGAGGAGTGGCTGGTGGGTTTGAACCACCAGCCGTCTGGTTAGCAGGCAAGTGTCTTAGCCACTATGCTACCAGAGCTCCTATGGATGAATATATGTGAGACTATTTCTTTGAAAATGTTTCAAGAGAAAACGCTGTAAGAGTTCACAGGGACATAATTATAATTGACTTCATAACTTCATAACTTGTATTTGCTCTCTCTCTCTCTCTCTCCTTTTCCAAATTAAACCAATTATGTAATCTTAAGAAAGATGTTCTCTTGGATATACATTCATTACTTCATTTCTAAAGCAGACCAGGACATCTAGTCTTGATTTAAGCAGTTGATAGGTCCAGAGCTTTCTGGAACTTATGTAAGAATGAATTTCAGTCTGATGTGGTCAAATTCTCCTTCCCACCAAAGAAGAACTAGAATTCCCGGTGTCGTGGCAAACCTGATCCAATCTTGCGAATGGGATCATCATGCACTTGGGCTCTCAGATTTCTTTGGAATTGTTAAGAATAGTCTTCCTAGAATTATAGTAAAGTTCATGAGTTTAGGCCTAAGCCTAAAATTGAATCAGAAACCAATGTATTATTAAAAATGTTTCTGGAAGAATTTAATATCAGTTTTTTCTTATCATTCTTATGTATCAGTTTTGATTGTGACATTATTGTCGTTCTTGTTATGTGCCATCGAATCCAACCCGACTCATAGGACCCCTCCTTGGGTTTCTGAGGCAGTATCACTACAGAAGTAGATTGCCCCATCTGCCTTCTGAGGAATGGCTGGTGGGTTTGAACCGCCAGCCTTCTGGTTAGCAGTCAAGTGCCTTAGGCACTGTGCTACCAGAGCTCCTGTGACATACAAGTAGGAAAATATGATAGGTATAGTAATTGATTTCCATTTTATTTACTATCATAATGATCTTTTACACATTCTCCAGCCAGGAATTTGTGCACAGATGGCTCAAAAATACCTTCATCTTTTGTACAATTTATTGCAGTTTTTCAAAAGTACTTTGTGCAGTGAATTTACATTATATTCTTCCATTTCCCTCAAGTTATTCATCCTATAATCCCAGAATGAAAAAAAAAAAAAAACACCTAAAACCCGCTGCATAATCCTAGGATATCACCTGAATTTTGCTTCTTATAGCAAGAAAAGGTTACATAATTTCATGGTGGAAGTTGGACATTTTCTTTTAACATTATTGTTTTAAGAAGTCATCTTGGTCTTTCAGTAGATGCCAGTGCTTTACAGATGACAAGTCCATAAAAATAAAATTGTTGGTTATCTAATAGTTGTTAGCAACAATTTCAAAGTGATATTTTGATTTTCTTTGTTTGTCACAAAAAGATTTCACTTCACTGTCTATGCTCCTACAAAATCTGGTGTTGTTTACCTTGTAAATCAAATACTTTTTTTTTTTTTTTTTTGCTTCTTAAATAATACACATTAAATTCAAACTCTTCCCGTAGTCAAGTATGCGGTCTTGACTATCTTAAAACTCTTTCCCCTACCCTTCCCCTTTCTGTCTACCACTGTCTCAATATATATTAACAATAGTTTGTTGTTACATAGGACTTCACATCCAATCATTCCTTCTAGATCTTTCTTCAAGGACCAATAAGAAATTAACCTCTCTCTGGCGCTATCTCATTCACGCCAGACTCCAGACAGTTCCTTTCCCTTCCAGTTGGAAAAGCACTTCCCCTTCCACCATAAACTTGAACTTCCTCTGAGTCAAAAGTAAAGTCTGAGAGAATTAACAACTTTTCTTCTACTAGAAAACTATTGCAAAGGTCTACTTCTTCTTAGTCTTCTTTATTGAATCATTTTTTTTACTCATGTCTGGCAATTTTGATGCTAAATAATTCAATGCATTACCTCAGCCTTATTATCCTTGGAGATTGTCCTAAATGATAACCCAGTTTTCTATCTTTTTTCACAAGCTCATTTAAATATATGTGTTTAAATGTGTATGTATATAGAGAGGGAGAATGATCTTAATGTTAAACTACATGTAACAAGTCTATTGTAAGATAATATGTAATGCATATATCAAACAGCTAAAGAAAAGATTTTAAATATCTCTCTCAACCAACATTTCCCCTGTCATTTGAAACAATTCTGCCATGCTTTCTGGTGCTCATGACAGAGACTGGTTGAACCTCAAGACTATGGCTCTTAGACACTCTTCAAACTGGGAACTGAATTCACCCCTGTGGCTCAACCTTTTAAGCAAATGACAGACAAGCCTATAAAGTGAACAATAATACCAGGAAGTTATGCACTCATTAGAACAATCCATCATACAAGATCAAAAGGACAGTATTTGCCCTGGGATAAAGCTCAGAAGACAGAAAGATATAGGAAAGAAGAATGAAGGGAAACTAAACACAGAGAGGAATTGCAATGACTTCTATTATATTGTAGAGAATGCAAAGAATGTCACAAAACAAATTGTGTATGTGCTGATGAATGGAAAACCAATTTGCAAGGAAAGAGACCTCAGATAAGCAAAGCACTATTGAAGAAGAACAACGTAGGAGGTCACACACTCCCAGATCTCAAAACCTACTACACAGCCACAGTTGTCAAAGCAGCCTGGTATTGGTACAAGGAAAGACACATAGACTAGTAGTACAGAATTGAGAACCCAGAAATGATCCATTGACTTACGCAGTTGATATTTGACAAAGGACTGAAATCCATTCAATGGGGAAGAGATTGTCTAACAAATGGTGCTGGCAAAACTAGAAATCCATTTGCAGAAATATGAAACAAGATCCATACCTTACACCACACACAAAAATGAACACCAGATGGATCAAAGACTTATATGTGAAACCTGAAACTATAAAGTTTAGTAAAATAAATAAATAAATAAATAAATAAATAGGGGCAAACATCAAACCCAAACCAAACTGACTGCCATTGAGTTGGATCCGACTCATAATGATCCCTACTTGGGTTTCCAAGATGGTATCACTATGGAAGTAGATCATCCAATCTTTCTTCTGAGGAGTGGCTGGTGGGTTTGAACTGTCAGCCTTGTGGTTAGTAGTCAAATGGCTTAGGCATGATACCACCAGAGCTTAGAGGCTCTAATTTATGGAATAAATAGACTACCAAGCATAACTCAAGATGCACAAACAGCAGAAGATAAACTAGATCAATGAGACCTTCTAAAAATTAAATTCTTATGAGCATCAAAGATTTCTCCAAAATAACAAAAAGAAAACCTACAGATTGGGAAAAAAAAATATTCAGCAATGACATATCTGAGAAAGGACTTATCTCTAAAATTTATAGAAAACCCCAACACCTCAATATCAAAAAGACAAACAATCCAATTAAAAAATGGGCAGAAGACATGAATGGACACTTCGCCAAAGACATTCAGGCAACCAACAAACATACGAAGAAACATTTTCTATCATTAGATATTAGAGAGTGGCAAGTCAAAACAACCATGAGATACCATCTCACATCAGCATTAATAGCAAAGTTCAACAAGACAGAAAATAACAAATGCTGGCAAGGATGTGTAGAGATTGAGACTCTCATACAATGCTGGGGGGACTGTAAAATTATACAACCACTGTGGAAATCAGTATGGTGAGTTCTTAAAAAGTTGAAAATAGAAATACCATTTGACCCAGTGTTCTGGTTACCTAGTACCACTCTGACAAGAAAATACCACAAATGGAATGGCTTTAACAAACAAGAGTTTATTCTCTTACAGTTTGGAGGCTAGAAGTCTGAGTTCCAAGTGCCAGGCTCTAGGGGGTGTGTGAAAGCCTCTCAACCTTGGGCTTCAGCTCTGCCTCTTGGTCCTGGCCCACTGAAGCTAGAGGCATCTCTTCACTCAGGCAGCTACTGGCTGTTGAGGCTAACAAGCTCAAGATCGACAAATAAAATGGCACAGACCTGATGTTACCAAACCACATGGCAGGCCATTAATTCAAGTCCCTTGAAAGTCCCAAGGTCAGCAGAGTATGGCAGGCTGCCAAACTACAACACAGTTACATGCTGGGTTCAAGCATGCCATAGCTACAGATCATTCCCAAAGCTGTTTCATATATATGGGAAGCAGACCACATACCCAAAGCAACTACTTAGCTGCTCTAATAGATTCTACCATGGAGTTAATTTCCAATCACATCATGGGGAATAACTACATTCAGCTGCCCAGCCACTCAACCAGACCCAGCCAAGCTGACACAAACTTAAGCACCACATCAAGCAATCCCACTACTAGGTATACATCCTAAGGAAGTGAGAGCCAGAACAGGAACATATAAATGTACACCCATGTTCACCATGCAATCGTAAAGAATAATGTAGAATCTACAAAAACTGCATAATGTTGATGAACTTGGAGGACATTACACTGAATGAAATAAGCCAATCACAGAAGGGCAAATATTGTTTTAGTCCACTATCATAAAAAGTCAGGGAAAGGTTTATACATAGAAGGAAACTTTCTTTATTGGTTACCAGGGATAGGAGGGGAGGGGAGAAGGGAAAATTCTCAAAATATCTCAAAGATTATTAGTGATTATCAGGGGTAGGAGGAAGGAGAAAGGGGAAGTTTTGTTTGTTTATGCTAATAGGTGGCAGAATATTGTGAAAAACGATACCAATAATGGTGGCACAACATGAAAAATATTTTCAATGTCCCTGATTACAAATGTGGAAGTTGTTATCTTGGTGAATGTCTTGTTGTATAGGTTTTCACCGCAAGAAAAGTGGGAAAAAAAAAATTGCTCTATGAACTTTCATCCAGATCAAAATTTAAAAAAAAAAAAAAAAAAGTTGCTAATTTCAAAAGCCTCTCAGAAAATTCTTTCCAACTCTTAAACTTAACTGAAAACTAACTCTCCATAATTCTTTCATCAATTATGAAAGAAAAAATATGATAGAAAAGGGTAATTCTACTTTCATTTATTTCTAATCCAACTTCCGTCTGGATTAAACCCACAATGTTATCACAGAATCATACCTTGTGAAAGTCATTAATAAATTCCTTGTCCCTAATTAAATATGTATTTTCAATCCTCTTTTATGTGACTTCTCTATAGCATTTGAAAATGCTCACTATTTTCTCCATTTTGAAATTCTTTCTTGCTTGTCTTGCATAACAGCAAATTTCCTGGTTCATCTTTATCTTATTATGAAATAATTTTTGCCAGTATCTTTTGTGTTATTCTCTTGCTTGACCCACTGTCTAGAAGTTAGTGGCACTGAGGATTGTGTAATAGATTATTTTCTTCTTTCAAGCTACAAACTCTCCCTACAGGATAACTTTCCCTGTCATATTTTCTAAAGTCTGTCAATTATTTGTCTGCAGCTCAGATCTTTTATTTGAGCTCCAGATCACTTTATCTAACTGTGTAATAAACATCTCCATCTGGCTATGTTATGTGAACTTCAAATGTTTCATGTTTGAAATTGAGCTCATCATCTTTTGCCCATTGCTTGCTTTCTGTCCCTCAAATCCCAGATTCCAACAAATGGCCCTTTACGCTCCTAGTGACTCAAGCCAGAAAACTGGGCATCATTATTGATTTCCTTTTCCCTTTCATACCTACATGTGTTTAACTATCAACTTCTCTTAGAATCATCTTCCAATCCAAATTCCCTCACTCTGTCTACTTTCGGATATTCTTCTGCTACTATCATGGTCCCAGTGACAAACAGCTCCCATCCAGATTATATCTAATGGTCTTGTAACTTGTGTCACTCCTTCAAGTGTTATATCTTTCATTTTGGAAACTACAACACAGATGACCTTTCTAAAATGCACATTTGATCAAGTGGAATCTCTAAATAAAACCTTAAATGTTTTCCTATTCCCCCTCTCTCTCCCAATGATAGTCACCATTCCTTTTGCAAACTTTGAAATCTATGCCATTCATGCTTAAGCTGAACTTCTTTTAAGGCATGCCTTGGTTTATTACTCCTTTACTTTGAACTTTATTCCACTCTCTCACACTTCCCTGGATAAATCCTAATATTGCCTTCAGGACATAGCTTACCTGTGATTGTTTTTTGGGAACACTCATCAACTACTTCGATTGGGTTGGTTGCTCCACATGCATGCTTATCACTATTCTTCCTTATAGCTGAAAACAATTGAAACAAGTCAGCGAGAGCCACAATATGACCTTGATTATATTGCACCTGAATTTAGAGATCATCTGAAGAATAGATTGGTATTTCTAATAGCTTCATATGCATGTGAAAGCTAGACAATGAATAAGGAAGACTGAAGAAGAGTTGATGCTTTTGAGTTGTGGTGTTGGCAAAAAATACCAAAAGTGTCATGGACTGCAGAAGAATGAACAAATCTGTCCTGGAAAGATTACAGCCAGAATGCTTCTTCAGAGCAAGAATGGCCGGACTTTCTTACGTACTTTGGCCGTGTTGTCAGCAGGGACCATTCCCTCGAGAAGAATATCATGCTTGGTAAAGTGGATGGTCAGTGAAAAAGTGGAAGGCCCTCAACAAGATGGATTGACACAGTGGCTGCAACAATGGGGTCAGGTACAGCAAGGACTGTGAGGCTAGCACAGGACCAGTCAATATTTCTTTCAGTTGTACACAGGGTTGCTATGAATTGGAGCTGAAATGATGGCACCTAACAACAACAACAACATGCTTCCTTAAACAACTCATACTTTATTGTATGTCCCTTCTGCTATAGTTTAAGATTTATCAAAGTGAGCACTGAGTCTGCTTTGCTTATGTCATTCCCAACACTTAGCACATATGGTAAGCAGAACTCTAATCATTACTCTCAATGACTCCCACCCTTGTATAATCCCCATCTTTTGAAGTGGTGGGTGAAACCTATGAATATGATGCAATAGCACTCCCATGATTATGTTACCTTATTAGATAAAACGTATTTTATGTAATTTGCAACAGTAATGTAATTAAAGTTAATAGTCAGTTGAGTTTGAGTTAATCAAAAAGGAAATTGTATAGATGGGTACAATCTAATCACAGTAATGGACTCAATCTAATAACTAGAGTCTGGATAGTAGCAAAAGAGAAAGTCAGAAAGATTCAGACCCAAGTAGGAATCAACAAAATACTGCCAGCAACCTGAGTGCTCTTGGAAGAGGATTCTTCCCCAAAGTATACAGGTAGATTTTATTTGGGTCTTGTGAGATCCTAAGCAGAGAACCCAGTCAATGCTTTCTGACATTCTGACTTAAAGAACTGTGAGATAATTAACGGATGTTGTTTTATCAGGTGAGTTTGTGGTGCTTTATGATAAAAACTAATACAACACAGTTTCTGAAACATGGTTGAAGTTTGATATTTATAGAATGATTGAAATAAGACACTGTTAAGCATAGAAAAGAAACATAAACCTTAGTGTCTTTGATGAACAATTATTATTTTCTTTTTTTATGGTTATTATGTATATTATTTTTTTAAGTTAATGAAGCATTCATTTCCAAGTTGATTAAGTTGATGTTGCCTGGGTAATTTACACAGCATGTCTAGGTCAAGAGTTTCTCAGTGTTAAACCACATTTAACAAGTCTAATATAACAGAAAGGAGCCCTGGTCACACAGCGGTTAAGTGCTTAACTTAACAGCTAAAAGGTCAGTAGATCAAACCTACCAGCAGCTCTGTGGGAGAAAGATGTTAGTCTGCTTCCATAAAGATTATGGCTTTGAAAACTGTTTAGGACAGTTCTACCCTGCCCTATAGTGTCATTGTGCATTGGAATCAACTTGATGGTACACATAATAACAACATTACAAGAGAATGTATAATGCATCCATCAAAGAACTAAATAAAGACTCCAATATCAGCAGTATTATTAGTAATTCAATGAATAATCTGGCACTCAATGCATGTCATTGGTTTGAAAAGGTTTCATTCTATTGATGTCTTTGTCTCTTACATATATCCCTGGGTGAAATCTTAGTGTTCTTGTTTTGACGTGTCATTTTTCCCAGAGGCAACTCTTAAATCTATGTCAGAGCAATGTAGGATGTCTGCTTATTCAATCCAAATATTCAAACCACCTGCTGCTCTGGGATTGTGGTTTGATTGCTGGAATTTATTTCTCTTTCAGGCTGTCTATTAACAAAACATTTCTTATGATAAAAATTTACTGAAAGCTGTAGAATCCTATCCCACTTTTCATATTTTCCCTTTAAATAATTAAAGTTCTTTAAAGAATATTTAAAAAAAAAAAAAACAACCTAAATTATCTTTTGAATATTATGTTGACTATTTCAGAAATTTTAGTATTTTAGTGCCAGGCACAGTCCTGGGCACACAAAATAAAAGGATAAATTTGTCACAATGAATACCATCTATTGAAGGACCTCATACACACACTGATTGTAATACAAAATAAAATTGCAAACACTGCACTAAAAAATATAAACTAATACTAAAGAGACAAAAAATTCTCTCATGAGTAGCCCAACTAGAAAAATATATCAAAAATAATGTAGATAGAATTGTTTTGAGTAGAAACTTATGGAATAATATTCTATGAACTAAGATAGAGAATTATATTTGGGAAGGGTAAGTGATATGCTATAGAAATTATATAGACTGGGAAGTAGAAGGAGCCAGAGATGAGACAAGAAAGGTGGTGTCAAGAATTATGAAGAATCTGAGATTTTACCTACTTGTTACCTTACATGTTTGTCTGCCATAGTTTCATGGATGTTAGAAGAAGATATAAGACTTTTGAGTCAGAGACAATTAGAGAAAGAAATGTCTCAGAAGATTCAAGTAAATCTGCTTTATCTAAATGATGACTTGTTGGGGAGAGGAGACAAGATGGCATCCCAATGACACAGTCCACCCAAAACCTCTATAACATAGTCCGCAAAAAATGACTGACATAGATGCAGTCATCTGTGAGCATCACATGAGGGGATAAAGAGATGGAACAAACACTGATTGGGAAGGGAGAGAGAATGAAAATAATACAGAGAGCAATGGAGTGAAGACACAATGCAGTATTACCATTATGTGACACAGAAAAAACATTCACAGTTGAGAAAAAGTCAACTTCACAGAATCCCAATTTCAATAGAGACAAAGTGTCCAGAGATCTGAATTAAACAAGGTGAGAAGAATATGAGCTAGATCTGGGAGAGGAAAATTCAGGGAAGCAGGCTCAGAATTCCAGTGCAATAGGCTACCACAGAGCAAGGAGGTAGCCAGTAAATGGGGATGAAACAACTCAGTAATATTGAGGCCTAGTTGTTTGGGTTGACAATTTATGTGGAAGGGAAGCCCTATAGGGTGGTAGTTAGAGAGATTGGCCCCTTGATTGAGTGACACCAGGAACTGGATGATCAGCTGCACTTATTCAGAAGTATGTTGTGCCCATGCCATTGAATTGTGGCAAGAAAAATGTGTCCATCTGCTTCAATCATCATGCATTCCTGGTGACCAGTGGTGATGTCATCCCCAACACTTAACAATCCACTGGCTAAGGATGCATCCCTGATACCATTCCCTTGCCCAGTTGACTTAGACTGGTTCCCCATATCAGCAGCTGTCTGTCACACGGTGACCCCAGTGGACTGAACCATGTACCTGAAGATTGCAATCTGTATCCCAAGGACCTGTGTGATTGACAGGGCCCATTCTCACAGACTACAAGCTATGGTTGGCCTCCACTGTCTTAGATGCATGCACACACTGACCACACCCTAGGCTCCTGAAGCCTCCAAGGGTACACACTCCCAAACCAGTCGATAGGGCCATATGCACACCAACTTAGAAGTATAGGTAACCAGTGCTACCCCACCCTCTCTTGTTTTCTCTTTCTCATTTTTCTTTTTTTCCACTTGTTCTTCCTTTTAGTATTTTGTTTTCCTTCCTTCTTCCTCTTCTTTGTCCTTATTTTGTACCCATTTTTCCAAGTATTTATTTTATGTTTTCTTTTTTCTCTCTGCCCCATCCAGCAGGAGGCAAACATTGTCTCCCCATTAGTTAGCCACACCTACCACATCCACCACCTACTACCTCTCCCAACAGCCAAGTGCCTCCACCTGCTCCTACATTACTGGTTCAATGAGAGAAGGGAGACAATACCTGCTTGCCTTGTCCACAGATGCTTTTCAAGACCAGCAAACAAAGATGCAGGTCCACATTCTCCCTAGTTACTCTATCCACCTAGAAACCAGTAGGAAGTGCTCCAGTGTTACATAACAAGCAAACAAAACAACACATCTTCCCTTTCTGTGTGATTATATCAAACAAAGGAAAAAAAAAAAAATCAAGGTTAAAAAAAAAAACATAATCAACAAATAGAACTCCAAAATGTCTCAGAGATAATAAACAACTTCAAATGAAACAAAGAAATGTGACAAAATGAGAAAAGGAAGTGATCAAAATAAAGAACCAGGTAACCTCCCCAAGGAAGAACAGGTAGTAGAAATACCTGATAAGGAAGTCAAAAGATACACAAGAGGTACATACAACAAAGATAAATCCTTTTATATATACAATACTATATTATCGGTAATAACAAACATTAATCTACATCTCAATAGATGGATAGAAAGGCTGAATGATCAGGTATGTCTAGGCAAAAGGGAATACATCCATGATCATATATAAGGTTGGCAGATCATTTCTCTACATATGTATTTGTAAGTGCTGTAAAAATGTCCATATAATTAGAACTAACAAGGAGTAAATTTAAAACTTCTTAGATAGAGTCAACCACTCTGATGGAGCGAGTTATTGGACCTGTGGGCTTGGGACCATGGTGGCAGGGGACATCAAGCTCAAATGGCACAACTTACTACACAAAAACATTGTACTACATCTTACTTTGGTGAGTAGGGACTGAGGTCTTAAGTTTGCAAGGGGCCACATCTAGATGCAACAATAAGTCTCTCCTCCTCTGAAGCAAAGAAGAATGAAGAAAACCAAAGACATATGGAAACAGTTAGTCCAAGGGGCAAGTTGACCTTGAGAACTTCAGCCTGTATGACCATGAGACCCAAAAAACTATATGGTGCCTAACTACCACTGGCAACCACTCGGACTGGGATCAGCACAGGGAATCCTGGATAGAATGGGAGAATAATGTGGAACAAAACTCAAAATCATAATAAAGATCAGGTTTACTGGTCTGATAGAGCCTGGTGAAACCCCTGAAACTATGGACCCTAGTTACCCTTCAAATCTGAGATTGAACTCACTCTCACTTTATTGTCAGCCAAACAATAGACAAGAATAAAGGATGAACATTTACACCAGATAAACACACCCCTTAAAATGATCAATCATGGGAGAACAGGAGGGCAGTATTTGCACAGGGAGATACTTCATGGAGCAAGAATGCATAGGAAAAGAGAACACATGGAAGAGGTAACTACTGGGAGGAAGTGGGAAGAAAGATGTCACAAAGTAACACTGTGACTGTGGAGTAACCCTCCATTGACTATGGAGAATTGCAGTCAATATCATGAAACAAAATATGTATGAACTGGTGTATGGAAAATGAATTTGCTCTGTAAACTGTATATATGTACACACACACACATGCACATACATATATAGCCTTCTAAGACCTCATGGAATCTACCAAAAATCAAGAACACAGATAATACCCTAGAATAATTCAGCAAAACAATACAAGAGCAAAATACATATTTAGAAA
Organism: Orycteropus afer afer; assembly: GCF_000298275.1. NCBI lineage: Eukaryota > Metazoa > Chordata > Mammalia > Tubulidentata > Orycteropodidae > Orycteropus > Orycteropus afer. The sequence continues at coordinate 2,562,528 of NW_006921944.1, read as the reverse complement.
CCTTACAAAATCACCTATTAAAAATCCACAATATTAACACCAAAATTTCAGAGATAAATAACACATTGGTAGGACAAAAGAGTAGAATTTAGTCAATTAAAAAACATATCTGCCAAATAGAAGTCTGATACCTTAACACAAATTTGTATGAGGAAAAATCGTAAAAAAATGAATGAAGGAAAATAAAGAAAGCCTAAGAATTATGTGAGACACTATCAAGAAGAAAAATGTATGTGCTATCAGAATTCCAGAATAGGAAGAGGCAAAAGAAAAAGAAAAACCCACAGAGAATTGTCAAATGTTTGCTAGTAGAAAACTTCCCTAATATCCTAAAAAATGGCAAGATATTCATCCAAGACACTCAATGAATCCCATATAGGACGAATCCCATATAGGACAATTCCCAAAATAAGTCACCAACTAATATCAAACTTTCTAAAATCAAGTAAAGAATCTTCAGAGCACCTTAGGGAAAAGGACCCAAAGAGGACCCAATAATTCTAAGCTCTGCTTTCTCAGCAGAAACCATGCAAGCAAAAGGTCAATGGGATGACATATATGAAAGAAAAATAAAAATGCCAACCAAAATTATGTTTCCAGTAAAACTGTCCCTCAAATATGATGACAAAATTAGATATTTTCAGATAAACAGAAAATTAAGATACTTGTAAAACTAGGCAAACCTTATAAAAAACACTAAAGGTAATCCTTTGGACAGAAAACCAACAGTATCAAACAACAACCTGAGATTAAGACACATGACAACACACAGAAATCAATTTAGAAAAAGAATTCCAAAATAAAATAAACTTAGAAGACCAAAAAAAAAAAAAACAAAAAAAAAGGAAACCAGAGGTGTCAATCTGTAAATGACTAAAACTACAAAGTAAAAAGAAGGAATAAATTGTATGATTACAACACTTCCTAATGGAGAGGAAGTTGTGCCAATATCAAAATAGAACAGTTTTAAAATTGGAAGATAAAAATAAATTACAAGTAGCCACAACTGAAATTAATATATCTTCTAACCAAAATAAGAAAGAAAAAAAAATCATAAGGACTTAGTAAATACAAAATCAACAAAAATAAAGAAAATGAAAAGACAATCTGATAATAAAAGGAACTCAACATAGAAAAACATATGAAACAATGAAATTATCAGCATCACAACAAAAAACACAAAAGACTGACAGTTGTAAATTCATATTTATCATTAACTACATTGAATGTAAATAGATTAAATACAGCAGTGAAGAGAGACTGGCTGAATGGATGAGAAAATAGGACCCAACCATCTGCTGCCTAAAGAGACTCACCTTACATGCAAAGATAAAAATAAATTAAAAATCAAAAGATAGGGGAAACACACACACACACACACACACACACACATATATATGTATCTAATGGCAGAAATGAAATAAAAAAAAAAAAAAAAAAACAGGAGTGGCACTATTAATTTCTGGCAAAACACACTGAAAGGCAAAAATAAGTATAAGGGACAAGGAAGGGTACTTTGTAATGATTAAAGGGTCAATCCAGGTAGAAATAATAATCATAATAAATATCTACACACCTGATGAAACAGCTCTGAAATGCATAAAGCAAACATTAATAGAATTGAAAAGAGAAATAAACAACTTCGCAATAATAGTAGGAAACTTTAACACACCACTTTTGATGAAGGACAGAACAATTAGAAAGAAAAATGATTAACATACAGAAGAGCTCAATAATAACACAATCAAACAACTTGAACTTATAGACAGAGAAAGAACTCCATCAAACAACAGTATAATATACATGCTTTTCCAGTATACAGAGATCCTTCTACAGAATAGACCACATAATAGGATGTAAAACAAGCCTCAACAAATTTAAAAACATCAAAATAATACAAAGCATCTTCTTAGATCACAACACTATAAAATTATAAATCAATTATAGGAAGATAAGGGGAAAAAAGGGGCTCTGGTAGCAAAGTGCCTAAGGCACTTGACTGTTAACCAGAAGGCTGGTGGTTCAAATCCACCAGCCACTCCTCGGAAGGAAGGTTGGGCAATCCTATTTCCGTAGTGATACTGCCTCAGAAACCAAAGGAGGGGTCGTTATGAGTCAGGGCTGACTCGACGGCATATAACGAAGAAGGGGAAAAAACAAACACATGGGAACAGAATAACACCCTACTTAAATACTGCTGGGTAATAGCAAAAATAAAATATTGAAAAAATTCCTAAAATCAAATGAGAATCATAATAAAATATACCCAAACCTTTGGAACACAGCAAAAGCTGTGCTCAGAGGTCAATTTATAGCAATAAATACATGCAAAATAGAAGAAAGAATCAAAATCAAAACTTTAATGCAACAATTCCATCATCTGTAAAAAGAGCTCCAGAAAAAGGCTATAGTCTTCAGAAGAAAGGACATAGTAAAGGTTAGAGAAGAAATAAATGAAACCGAAAAATAAGAGAAAGAATAAACTAGAATAAGAATAGAAGTTGGTTTTTCAAAACGATTAACAAAATTGACAAACTACTGGAAAATTATCAAAGGAAAAGAGAGAAGATGCATTTAACATGAACAGCAACAAAATGGGTGAAGTCACAATAGAATCAATCAAAATAAAACGGATAATAACATAATGCCATGAGGAACTATACTTCAACAAATTTGAATAGGTAGAAGAAACAAAAATATTTCTAGACAAACACAGCCTACCTAAAATAAGAAAAACTGGGATAGAAAATTTTAACAGACCCGAAATTAAACAGGTCATTAAAATAAATAAATAAATAAATAAAAGGAACTCCCAAAAAATAAGTCTTGGCCCAGATGGCTTTACTGGAAAATTCTATCAAACATTCAGATAAGATCTGACAC
>NW_006921944.1:2555406-2558671 GCF_000298275.1 Orycteropus afer afer | reverse complement strand
AAAAAAAAAAAAAAGAAATATAAGGCATCCAAATTGGTGAAGAAGTAAACTACCCCTATCTGCAGATATTATGATCCCATACATAGATAATACCAGAGACTCAGCAAGAAAACTACTGGAACTAATTGAAAGACTCAGCAAAGTGTCAAGGTACAAAATCAACAAGCCAAAAATCATTTGGATTCCTCTACACCAACAAAGAGAACTCTGAATAGAAATAAGGGAAAACCATACCATTTATAAGAGCTACTGTCTTGGTCCTCTGGTACAACTATAACAGACATACCACAAGTGGTTGGCTTTAACAAACAGGGATTTATTCTCTTACAGATGAGGAAGCTAGAAGACCGAGTTCAAAGTGCTGACTATTGGGTCTAAAATAGAATCCTACTTTTCTGCTAAATCATCATGTCACACCTCTTGAGTACTTATTCACCCTCCTTAGGACAGCCTTTATTCCTCATTGATAAAATGAGCAGGATCTATAATGTTGTTTTAAGACTTAAAAGTCAGGTTCTAGTTAAAAGTTTTATGTTAAAAAGCCAATTTGTGCCAAAATTATTATCTGATTTTACTCTGTCTACATTCTCACTAACTGTTATCTAATCCTGGTCATCTTGGCATAGTTAGAAATTTCTGCTGTCTTTAAAAATCTAATTGAAACCCTAATGAGAAGTTCCCTAAAATGTTTCTCATAAAATTTTCATTTGTGAAGCATTTATTCTTGGCTAGCATTCATCTTGATAATGATCTTTAACATAGGAAAAATAATCTAAATATGACATATGTTTGACAACGCTACCAAGCAAATAACTGGTCACTAAATACAGGGATGTTATCTATTTTCTACATAAAGCTACCTACTGCCGTCAAGTCGATTCCAACTCATAACAAGTTGGTTTTCTGAAGCAGTAAATGTTTACAGAAGTAGATTGCCCTATCTTCCTTCCACAGAGTGGCTGGTGGGTTTGAACTACCAACTTTCTGATTAGCAGCCAAATCACTTAGGCACTGTACCACCAGAGCTCTTATTTGTTTCCCACCCAAAAGACTATCCAGAAAAATCTTCTTAATTCCTCTTGTAAGAATTAGCCTCACCTAGTGGTCAATAGGGAGCTCTGGTAGCATAGTGGCTAAGACACTTGCCTGCTAACCAGATGGCTGGCGGTTCAAACCCACCAGCCACTCCTCGGGAGGAAGGTTGGGCAATCCTACTTCCGTAGTGATACTGCCTCGGAAACCCAAGGAGGGGTCGCTATGAGTTGAGTTTGACTCGACGGCACATAACAACAACAACAACAAGTGGTCAATAAGGAGCTCTGGTAGCATAGTGCCTAAGGCACTTTACTGCTAACCAGAAGACTGGCGATTCAAACCCACTAGCTACTCCTCGGAAAGAAAGTTGAGCAATCTACTTCCGTAGTGATACCACCTCGTAAACCAAGGAGAGGTTGCTATGAGTCAGGACTGACTTGATGGCACATACCAGTCAACCAACAACCAGTGGTCAATAAGATAGTAAAGCTGTGACAAAGAACAAAATACAATATATCTCAAGGAGGATACAGAAATCAAGAACACATACTCTCCACTCTACCTGCAATAGACACTCGACAGATCAATGCTGAGTTAGACTGATGGTAGTTGTCTCCGTACATTTAAGATTATAATTTCAAAAATAGCCACATGTACTTCTTACAATGTGATGTCAACATCTCTATTCCTTCTCCTTGAATTTGGCCTGGGCTAAAACTATTGCACAAGTGGTGTTGTGATTTCTGACTCTAGGTCTCAAAAGTTGATTCAGCTTGTGCCTGGAGATATGGGATATCGGCCACTGGAAACCAGCCACTATACTGTGTGGAAGCAGAGAAGCTAGGTGGAAAAGCCACATATGGATGTGTTATGGCATCAACATTTATATTTGTGAGGAGTAAGCTTTCAGATGATTCCAGCCTCCAGATATCAATTTCCATACATACCATGCAGTATTGATTACTACTGGTGATTGGAATGTGAAAGTTGGAAACAAAGAAGAATCACCAGTAGCTGGAAAACATGGCTTTGGTGAAAGAAATTACTCTGGAGATTACATGATAGAATTCTGCAAGACTAACAACTTATTCATTGCAAATACCTTTTTTTAAACAACATAAAGAGCACCTATACTACTGGAGCTTGCCAGATGGAATACACAGGAATAAGATCAACTACATCTGTGGAAAGAGATGAAGAAGTTCAATATCTTGAGCCAAAACAAGGTCAGAAGGTAACTGGGGAACATTCCACAAATTGTTCATACTCAAGTCCAACTTGAAGCTGAAGACAATTAAAACAAGTTCACAAGAGCCAAAATCTGACCTTGATTGAATCCCACCTGTATTTAGAGATCACTTGAAGTATAGATTTGACACATTGAACACCAGTGACTGAAGACCAGATGAATTGTGGGATGACATGAAGAACATCATCCATGAAGAAAGCAAAAGAGAGGAAAGGAAAAAAAGACCAAAATGGATGTTAGAAGAGACTCTGAAACTTGTTGGAGAGTAGCTAAAGCAAATGGAAGAAATGACTAGATGAAAGAGCTGAACAGATTTCAAAGAGCAGCTTGAGAAGACAAAGTGAATTATTATACTGAAATGTGCACAGACCTGAAGTTAGCAAACTGAAAGGGAAGAACATGTTTGGAATTTCTTCAAATTGAAAGAACTGAAAAAAGTTCAAGCCTCCAGTTGCAATATTGAAAGACTGGCAAAATAATGAATGATACAGGAAGCATCAAAAGAAGATGGAAGTAATATAGAGTCACTGTACAAAAAAAAGAATTGGTCAATGTTCATCTATTCCAGGTGGTGATCAGGGACAAATGGTATTGAAGGAAGAAGTCAAAGGAAGCTACACTGGAGTAACTGGTGAAAAACAAGTTTCCATAAATTGACGGAATATCCAGTGAGATATTTCAACAAATGAAGGCCATGTTGGAGACACTGACTCATCTATACCAAGAAATTTGAAGACAGCTATCTGGTCAACTGACTGGATGAGATCCATATTTGTACCAATTCCAAAGCAAGGTGAACCAACAGAATGTGGAAACAATCAAGCAATATCATTAATGTCACATGCAAGTAAAATTTTGCTGAAAATAATTAAAAAATGGTTGCAGCACTATATTCACAGGGAAGTTCCAGAAATGCAAGCTAGATTCAGAAGAGGATGTGGAATGAGGGATATTATCGCTGTTGTCAGAAGGATCTTGGCT
>NW_006921944.1:2534581-2540694 GCF_000298275.1 Orycteropus afer afer | reverse complement strand
ATTGGAGAAGACTCATTAACAACCTGCAATACGCAGATGACACAACCTTGCTTGCTGAAAATGAAGATACTGATGAAGATTAAAGACTACAGTCTGCAATATGGATTATACCTCAACATAAAGAAAACAAAAATCTTCATAACTGGACCAATAAGAAGCATCACAATAAATGGGGAAAAGGTAGAAGTTGTCAAAGATTTCTGTTACTTGAATGCCCAGTCACCACCAATGGAAGCAGAAGTCAAGAAATCCAATGACGTATTGCACTCCAAAAATCTACTGAAAAAGACCTCTTTAAAATGCAGAAGAGCAAAGATGTCTTTTTAAAGACTAAGGTGTGCCTAACCCAAACCATGGTATTTTCAATAGCCTCCTATGCATGTGAAAAGCTCGATAATGAATAAGGAAGACCAAGGTAGAGTTGATGCTTTCCAGTTAATGTTGCTGAAGAATACTGAAAGTACCATGGACTGCCAGAAGGACAAACAAATCTGTCATGGAAGAAGTGCAGCCAGAGCACTCCTTGGAAGCGAGAGTGGCCAGACTTCACCTCACCTACTTTGGTTGTGTGGTCAGAAGGGACCATTCCCTGGAGAATATTATGCTCAGTAAAATGGAGGGTCAGTGAAAAAAGGGAAGACACTCAATGAGATGGATTGACACAGCAGCTGCAAAGACTCAAGTATAGTAAGGATTGTGGGGATGGCACACAACCAGGCAGTGTTTCATTCTGTTGTGTATAGGGTGGTCATAAGTCAGAGCCAAATTGATGGCAACTAATAATATCAACAGTATTATTATTATTGGATCAATTTTATTATCATCATTATCATTATAAGTTATTAATAATGAATAGTCTTATTTCTTATATCAAAAGTAGTTGCAATCATACCATTGAGTTTGTTGTTGATTACTGTCAAGTAGATTCCAACTCATGCTGATCCAGGCACTGATTTTACCACGTAACTGATGTCTATTTATTAAAGTACAAATTATATTCATTAAAGTACCTTTTTAATATAATTGTTATTAATAGGTTAGATATGGATATATTGTATATTAATAAATACTTATTATTACATAGTTACTCATTATTATTCAAAACTCATGTTATTGCTATGTGCCATCGAGTCAGACCTGACTCATAGCGACCCCTCCTTGGGTTTCCGAGGCGCTATCATTACGGAAGTAGATTGCCCAACCTTCCTTCCAAGGAGTGGCTGGTGGGTTTGAACTGCCAGCCTTCTGGTCAGCAGTCAAGTGCCTTAGGCACTATGCTACCTGAGCTAACAGGCAGAACTAAAATTCATAATGCATCGATAATAATAAATTGATTTTCTTTCACAAAGTTGATCCTAATTTCATCTGCCAAATGGTGCATCAACAATAAATAGTAAAGATTCCTTCATACTTGCCTTGCTTTTCCCTTCTTATTTCCAACCTCTTTAAAAATGTCAACTGCCCCTCCAAACTCCCAGAGGAAAAATATGCTCCTTTTTAGGTTGTTATGTCATGCCCTTCTATCTGTCTTCATATGAAAAATTCATGTCTTAAAGTGTACTATGTCTCTCAGTTTGCCACAATGGAACCAACTCCCTCTCCATGCCTATGTTGGATCAAGTACTCATTTGTCTGTCCATCCCAGTCCTCTATTGTTCCATTTATCATTCTATCCTCTCTGTTTGAACTGTGAGTTCATGATCTATTGAGAAGAAGCTTCCACAGCTTCAGGAGCATTAATATTTTATTCCAAATATTGATTTTGATCCTAAATCATTGATATTTAAGGGTAATACGAATCAGCAATATACCAATCTGGAATTTATTTTGCAGTTGAGATAATAAAGAATAATGATCAGATGGAACGGAGTTTTAAAAGAATTTACAGATTATTTTGGAAGTAGAATCCACCCTACTTATATCATTAAGACAGGTTAGAATAACAAAACAACAATGTAGTCACTAATGAATAAAAAATACAGATTTTAGCTTTGTCATTCATGTATTTGACTTCAGCCTGTGCCAGAAAATAGTAGAGCAGCATCAGCAGCCATTTATTATTTAGGGCTTTCTGCATTGTAAACATTTGTTTCAGTGGTATTTATTCATTATGGTTAACGCTTACAACAATGCTACAGAGTAAAGATCAAAATCCTAATTTTTCAGATACAAAAATTGAAGCTTCAAAAAGTTAATTAGCAAGGTAAGATAAAAATTCTAATAAATTCAGGTCTATTTAACTCAGAATTATTCCTTTTTCACTTCAATAGATTTTTCCTTTGCCAGTTAGTACAGGATAAGATACAGAAACTATCCTATTAAACTCTTTATTATTTCAAAATCATTGGCATTTTGTCAACTATTTTCCTCTTCTATTTGCCAAGCTCTAATTTCTAGAAGTTTTATTAAGAAGTGCTAAACAGCTAACCAAAGGTGTAACAATAACATAATTTTGCTACTTATATAGGTATGATTCCTACTTCTTGATTTCATATTTAGGCATGTAGAGTTGAGTAATTTTATGTGAATGAAGTGAATTTTATCCATGCTGTAGTAGTGGTGTGCTTAAAGCATTTGGCTACTCACTGAAAGATTGGTGGTTCAAACTAGCCACTCCGTGGGACAAAGATGAAGCACTCTGCTTTGTAAAGATTTACAGACTTGCAAATTCTGTGAAGTAGTTCTATTCTGTCCTATAGGGTCCTTATGAGTTAGAATCAACTCAATGGCAATGAGTTTTCAGCACAATTTAGTCACTTACCTATAATGCTTTCTACCTAGTCAGTATTTAGTCAATAAGCTGATTACTAAAATTCTAAGCTATATTAAATATCTTATTCATCACCTGTATCTCAGAACATGACATTCCCTGGGGGGAAAAAAAAAATTATAACCACACTGACTGTACACATTATAATTTTTCAATCAATATTTTCAAAGTTGCCCTCAACATTACTAGACAGAACTGGTACAGATCCCTTTTTACTTTCATTCTCCAATTTTCCAAGGTGAATATTTATACCATTATTGCTCTCCTAAAAATATAGACTTAGCTTATTCTTGAGAACTTTGCTCATGTTACACATTTCTTGGAGACACATTCCATGTCCACTGGGACCCAGTGTGGTAGTTCTAGTTGTGTGTCACCTAAGCTGGGCTATGGTTTTGAGAGGCAGGGCAGCTAGATGTAGTCATTCTACATGAGACTGTCATCACTTGCACAGTGGAATTTGCTGTGAGCAGCTATGTAGTTGCCTTCAGTGTGTGGTCTGTTTCTAGTATATAAGGAGAAGCTTTGGGAATGGTCTCTAGCTTTTGGTACATATGGGTCTGCCTTTGGCCAAGTCTTCATCCAATGGCCTGGCATGATGCTTGCTGATTTTGAGTTTTTCATGGATTTGAACCAGTGGTTTGCCATGTGCCTCTTGATCCTGGGATTGTGCCATTCTACTTGCCAATCTTGGGTTCTTCAGCCTCAGCAGCCAGTACCTGCCTGAGTTATGAGAAGCTCCCATCTCAAGTGGGCCTGGAATAAGAGGCTGAGATGAATCCAAAAGTTTAGGGGCCTTCACCCAGTTCCTAGAGCTGGCACTCTGAATTTGGACTTCTCACCTCTTAAACTGTAAGAGAATAAATTCCTGTTTGTTAAAGCACTTGTAGTATTTCTATTACAGCAGCACAAGAGAACCAAGACAGTGATAGTTCTCTTCTATTCTTCCCAAACCGCTTGTATCTTTAAGAGCATATGACATCAGCCTTTTCCTCTTTTTTGATAAAATCTACTAGCTTCTCATTCATTTATGAATAATTCACCTATTAATAATAATTCTATTAATAATTATTAATAATTCATCTATTTGCTGTTATCTTCTTCACCTCTATGCTTATCTCAATTATTGATGAAATCAGCATTTGTCTAGTGAATTCATCCAGCACTTTGATCTTTCAGTTTCTTGGTATCCTCAGCTTCAACTATATTTGCTTTGACACCATAATAGGTATGAACCAACAACTGTCATCAATAATGACAGTAGTTCTGCCATCATGATCTCAAGCATTCCACCCTCAGATTCACATTTCCTGTATTTATATACAACCCTCAATAGTATTTCCACCCACTCAGGGCTCTGATGGCATCAGAACCTACCATCCATTGACTCTATTAGCTGTTCCATTCTCAGATGATGACCTCTTCTTCTTGTCTATAGAGGAGACAGAGGTTAGCATATAAAACAAACATTCCTCCCTCCACCAAACTCATCAATCTGGCTGTCTCTGTCTCCACATATCCTTCCTATTCCTCCTCAGGTCATGATGGAAAATGTATACAGATTTTCATCTGTGCTCTGGATCTCATACCTCCTCAATGTCTCAATCTGTTCAGTTTTGCAAATATCTGACACTTTTTTCTCTCCTGTATCATAAATTTCTTACATTTTGTGGTTTGTTCCCATTAACTCACTCTCACTGTCCTCAAGTCGATTCTGACTCATAGCAACTCTTCCTTGGGTTTCTGAGGCAGTATCATTACAGAAGTAGATTGCCCACCCTTCCTTCCAAGGACTGGGTGGTGGGTTTGAACTGCCAGCCTTCTGGTTAGGAATCAGTTGCTTTGGGCACTATGCCACAAGAGCATTTCTTACCAACAACCATTTTAAAACATTATCCTTTAACTTATCATTCTCCTCTGTCACCCAATTTCTCATAGCCTGTCATAGCAAATTTCCCAAAATCTTATTTATTTGCTTTCTTCTCTACTCTGTATACATTTTCTCTAATGTTCCTACCTAGTTCTAAAATTTAAACATCATCTTTATATTAGTGATTTCCAAAGATTTCTTCAGATGGAACCTCCTTCTGAGCTCTAGACTTAAAAAAAAAAAAAAAAAAAAAATCCAAGTTTTTAGTTAACAACTCAAAAAACTCTCGAAACTCACATAGAAATTAATAGGCATCTTATATTAAGTCAAATTTCTGATTTTCCCTCACACCAAACCCACTCTTCTCCGAGTCCTCTCTAACTTTGTAAAAGATACCACCAAATTTCTAAAGTCAAAAGCCTAGTTCTTCCCTTTATGACATATTCTACACTTAATATGTCAGCAGTACCTACAAATCTAACCCCTCTCATCATTTCTATTGGCTTAACTTCAGCTCCAGCCAACATATATTTTAACTAGGACAGAGCAGCAGCCTTTTAAACAGTCTTCCTTTTACCTCCTCTACTTCTATGTTTCATTCTAAACTGAATGTGATCTTTAAAATCCAATCATATCATTCCTCTACTTAAAATTTTATAATAATTCCTTGATAATTCTCTTCTCCATGGCCTCCATTATCTTTGCTCAATGTATTTGACTTCATCTTCATCTTCTCCACACTAATTGTGGTAGTTAAGGTTATGTTTCTGTTTTTCTGGGCCTGGTTTTGAGTGGTTGGACAGCTGGATACAGTGATTCCCCATGATAAGACTGGTAATCAACTCCATGATGGATTCTGCTGTAAGCAGCTGAGGAGCTGCCTTAGGGATGTGGTTTGCTTCCAGTATATAAGAAGAAACTTTAAGAAAGGTCTTTGAGCTTTTTGGCACATATGGATCCTGCATGGTCAAGTCTTCATCACAATGGCCTGTCATGTTGTCTGTTAATCTTGAGACTGTTTTTGGACTTGAACTAGTGGCCTGCCATGTTGCTTGATAATCTTGGGACTGTGCCATTTTACTTGTTGACCTAGAGTTTGTCAGCTTCAGCAGCAAGAAGGTGCTTGAGATAAAGAGACACCTCCAGCTCCAGTGGGCAAGGAGCCAGAGGCAAAACTAAAGCCCAAGGTCAAGGGGCCTTCACCCAGCTCTAGAGCTTGCACTTTAAACTAGGATTTCTAGCCTCCTGTGTTAGGCTGGGTTCTCTAGAGAAACAAAACCAGTAAAGTGTATATATACATATGTTGTTGTTGTTGTTGTTGTTGTTGTTGTTATGTGCCATCAAGTCGGACCCGACTGATAGCAACCCCTCCTTGGGTTTCCGAGGCAGAATCACTACAGAAGTAGATTGCCCCATCTTCCTTCTGAGGAGTGGCTGGTGTGTTTGAACCGCCAGCCTTCTGTTTAGCACTCA
>NW_006921944.1:2532567-2534481 GCF_000298275.1 Orycteropus afer afer | reverse complement strand
CACACACACATATATATATATATATATATATATGGAGAGAGAGAGAGAAATTTATCTTAGGAAAATGGTTCACACACTTATAGAAGCTGATAAGTCCTAAGTTCCTGGATCAAAGGTCAATCAGGAGCCTTTTCTTGACTTACTCAGCTGCAGAGGCTGACAAGCTCAGGGTTGGCAAGCAGGATACCAGCTCTTTACTTCAGCGGACGACAAATCCAAGATCAGTGGGCAGAATGGTGGATTTTTCACTCACTGACAGTTGTAGGCAGCACAACAGGATCTGGATCCACAGAAAGTTGTCTCTTTTTCCCAGGATGTCCATACATATATTGGAAGCAGACCACAGCCCTAGGGAAACTCCTTTTCAATGGATCGGATGCTCAAAGTATATACATCAAATCTCATCATGTAAACAACCACATCAACTGCTTAAATCACTCAGAATGGTGAGCCAGCCAAGTTGATATACAACCCCAACTATCACAGTACATGCCCTGTCACCTTAGCAGTTGTATATATTTCCTTAACCATGTATAATTCTTAAGTGAGGAGAATTATAAAGTCATATTAGCACCTAACATGATAGACAAACACACGTACAATCGAAAACACTCTAACCTTGTTTACATTTTATAGTTCATAACTGAAGAAAACAAAAATATTTTATGCACACATACAATGGAAAAATGTAACAATCACAGTCCTTGTTTCTGCAACTTGTCACATGGTTGTAGCTGATATTCAGAACTACCTTCTTCTAACACAAATTCCATATTTCCCTTCCCCTCAGCAAGCACCTCAGCTGGTCATGGTTTTTTTCCTCGTGGGATAACCCAAACCTTCATTCCTGAATGGTCTGGGCCATTGATAGTCATATCAGAATTAGTTTGCTGTAGTTTTCCATTGACTTTAAGCACAAGGCATGGTAGTATTAAGAGACGTCCTACAGAATCTCCTGTACTCCAGACATATTCTTCTTTACCTCCACTATGTAAAACCAACCCAATTTCCCCTTGGTAATCAGGGTCTATCACACCAGAAAGTACAGTAACTCCCTTCTTTGTTTTTTGATCCAGGGACATGAGGAAGCTAAAATGGCCAAGTGACATTCTTACCTTCCAGTTCAATGCAATCAGTATTATGTCTCCAGGTGAAAGTGTACCTCTCTTTGGGACAAAGACCTCCAGACCCACAGAAATAGGGTACCAGGACTAGGCACAAGGACTGCACAGACGCTCTTCAACAAAGAAAAGGGAAACCAATTAACACAGACACAATAGATAATCTTGGACCCCTGAGCCTTGAAGGGAAGGATACAAAAGTGGGCTAAACCCCAACTAGCAGAAGAATTTGCGTGAAAATACCAAAAAAGGAGACACACGGAGCTGTGGTCTGGCAGTGGACTGAGCAACCCTGACGGCACAGACGACACGGCTTGGAGATTCCCGAGTGGTGCCAGGGACTTCCCTGAGGACTGTGCACTGTGGCTGGGAAACAAACGGAGAAGGTGAATAGAAAGGTGGGCTGAGCTGTGGACTTTTGCCGGTCTGGAGGACGCCGCCATTTTGAAGGTTTAAAAAGCGGCTCGACTATTTTGGATATTCGAAGAGATAGCTCTCTCGCAGATTTCTGGGGCTTAAGAACACGTTCTGCTTTCCAGGACCCCAAGGACACTCGGGGCCTGCAAGACTGAAAAGGTACGACATTCTTCTTGTTACTACACCCTACACCCCTTTGGTGAACGGAGGTGTGGCCATCCCCACTCCCACCTACCTCTGGGCCCACAGGAACTCCATCACAGTCTGTGTGGTCAGACAGAGCCTGGGTGCCCTACCCAGTCCTCCACCGATTATTTCTTTTTCACTTTCTTTTTCCTGGTGATTAGTTTGCTTGTATTTGTCCATTTCAAACAAA
>NW_006921944.1:2518912-2530510 GCF_000298275.1 Orycteropus afer afer | reverse complement strand
CCATCAGCCACTCCTCGGAAGGAAGGTTGGGCAATCCTACTTCCATAGTGATACTGCCTTGGAAACCCAAAGAGGGGTCGCTATGAGTTGGGTTTGACTCGACGGCACACAACAACAACAACAACAACAACAGGGGTAATTGTGAGTGCTACCAGGCTTGTTTCCACCCCTTGGTTCCTGGACCCATGAATCCTGGCTATCAGAAAAAAGCACCATATATTGGGCACCGGTTAAAGCATATACAGCCTCACATTGCCCCAACCCTTCAAGGTATTGCCACCTAGTTGGTATCATAACTCTGCTTTTAATAGGGCATTCCATTGTTCTATCAACCCAGCTGCTTCAGGATGATGAGAAACATGGTACAACTGGTGAATACCATGAGCATAGGCCCATTGCTGCACTTTATTTGCTGTGAATGAGTCCCTTGATCTGATGCAATGCTGTGTGTCATTCTATGATGGTGGATAAGGCATTCTGTAAGTCTACGAATGTAGTTTTGGCAGAAGTATTGCATGCAGGAAAGGCAAATCCATATTGAGAATAAGTATCTATTCCTGTAAGAACAAACACCATCCTTTCCATGATGGAAGTGGCCCAATGTAATCAACTTGCCATCATGTTACCGGATGATCACCTAAGGAATTGTTCCATATCAAGGACTCAGTGTTGGTCTCTGCTGCTGGCAAGCTAGGGGCTCAGCAGTGGTGGTAGCCAAATCAGCCTTGGTAAGTGGAAGTCCATTTTGCAGAGCCCATGCATAACCTCCATCCCTGCCACCATGGCCACTTTGTTCATAAGCCACTTGAGCAATAAAAGACATAGCTGAGGGAAAAAAGATGACTGGTTTACACTGAGTCTTTGGTGGCATAGTGCCTAAGGTATTTCACTGCTAACTATGAGCCTGGCAGTTCAAACCCACTAGCCACTCCTCAGAAGGAAGATTGGGCAATCTACTTGCCTGAGAAACCCAAGGAGGGGTTGCTATGAGTCAGATGCAACTTGATGGCAATGAGTTTGGTTTTAGGTTTTGGTTTCCACAAAATGTGCCATCCTATCCACTTGATATTAAAGTCCTCCTCTGCCAAGGTCACCTGTGATAGTTGAAGATGTGTCAACTTGGCTGGACTCCAGTTGTGAGTGGTGGTTCCCATGATGGGATCAGATGACTGAGTTCTGAGCGGCTGGTCTGCCCAAGGGGAGTTTCCCCAGGGGTGTGGCCTGCTTGCAATGCTATTCCAAGGACAAGCTGGAAGAACGGCATTCCGGACTATATACTTCCTTGAGTGAGCGGCTCGCCGCTCGCCCTGGAGGTTTCGGATTCATCCTTTGTTGGGAACAGCAACCAGCGTGCTGTGTGCCAGCTTGATTCTCTCGGCTCTGTTGTGCTTACGGGAACCAGGCGGCTCCGGGCCTCATCTCCTCCAAAGACGAACTTTGTGGCTTGAACTCCTCTGCCGTGCGTGCGAAAGCCAGGCAGCTCCGGGCCCCATCCCCCTCCAGAGATGAACTTTTCAGCTTGAACTTGTCGGCTTCTACACGCTTGTGAGCCATTTACCTAAGATAAATCTCTCTCTCTCTCTTTCTCTCTCTATAAATATATATATACACTTTGCTGGTTTTTGTGCTTCTCTAGAGAACCCAATCCAACACATCACCTTTTGGTGGGTATTCACATGAGACACAAATATTGTTACTCCTTTGGCCCATTCAGAGAGATCTATCCATATGCTTCTTCCCCATACATCCTTGTCACCAATTTTCCAGTCATGCTCCTTCCATGTCCAATACCATCCAGCCAAGCCATTAGCCACATCCTATTAATCAGTATATAATCATACATCTGGCCATTTCTTGTTCCATGCAAAGTGAACAGCCAGATGCATAGCCAGAAGTTCTGCCCATTGGGAGGATTTTCCTTCACCACTGTCCTTCAGGGAAGTCACAGAAAGGTGCTGCATTGCCAGTGCTGTCCACTTTTGTGTGATGTCTGTATATCATGCAGAACCATCTATAAACCAGGCATGATTTTTTTCTTCTTCAATCAACTGATCATAAGGAACTCCCTATGAGGTCATAGGTGCAGACTGGGAGAGGGAAGGTAATATGACTAGAGTGGAGACCATAGGCATTTGGGCTACTTCTTCATGCAACTTACTTATGCCTTCAGGTCCTGCTCAAGCCTGATCTTTTATATACCACTTCCATTTAATGATGGAGTGTTGCTGTGCACATCCAGCTTTATGACTCTGTGGGCCAGACAACACTCAGTCCATAATGGGCTGATCAGACCTCATAATGACTTGGTGGGCCATGGTTAGTTGTTCAGTCTCGACTAAAGCCCACTAACAAGCCAAAAGCTGTTTATCAAAAGGAGAGTAGTTATCTGCAGAGGATGGCAGGACTTTGTTCCAAAATCCTAAGGATCTGCACTTGTGAATCACCAGTAGGAGCCTGCGAAAGACTCCAAACAGCATCTCTCTCTGCCACCGACACTCCAAGCACCATTGGATAAGCCAGATCATATGGCCCAAATGACAGAGCAGCTTGCATGGCAGACTGAATCTGTTGCAGAGCCTTCTGTTGTTCTGGGCCCCACTCAAAATTACAGCTTTATGAGTCACTTGATAAATAGGCCAAATTAACAAACACAAATGGAGAATATATTGCTCCAAAAGTAAAGAGGTCCACCAGATGATGTGCCTCATTTTTAGCTGTGGGGGAAGCAGATACAATAACTTATCCTTCACTTTAGTAGGAATATCTCAACTTGACCCACACCACTGGAACCCTAGAAATTTCACTGAGGTGGAAGGTGCCTGGATTTTTTCTGTGTTAATATCCACTCTCTAGCATGCAGATGTCTCACCAATAAGTCTGGAGTCATCAATACTTCTTCCTTACTAGATCCAATGAGCATAATTTCATCAATATAATGGACCAGTGTAATGTCTTGTGGGAGGGAAAGGCAATCAAAATCCCTACGGACTAAATTATTACATAGTACTGGGGAGCTGATATACCTCTGAGGATACACTGTGAAAGTATATTGTTGGCCTTGCCAGCTGAAGGCAAGCTGCTTATGATGATCCTTTGAAACTAGCATTGAGATAAAAGCATTGGCCAGACCAATAGCTGCATACCAAGTACCAGGAGTTTTATTAATTTGCTCAAGCAATGAAACCACATCAGGAACAGCAGCAGCAATTGGAGTCACCACCTGATTAAGTTTACGATAATCTACTGTCATCCTCCAAGATCCATCTGTTTTTCACACAAGCCAAATAGGTGAGTTAAATGGGGAAGTGGTGGGAATCACCACCCTGGTATTCTTCAAGTGCTTGATGGAGGCAATAATCTCTACTATCCCTCTAGGGGATATTGCTTTTGGTTTACTATTTTTCTAGGTAGAGGCAGTTCTAATGGCTTCCACTTGGCATTTTCTACAATAATAGCCCTTACTCCACATGTCAGGGACCAATGTGGGAATTCTGCCAATTGTGAAATATATCTATTCCAATTATACATTCTGGAAATGGGGAAATCACTACAGGTGGGTTTAGGGACCCACTGTACCTACTGTGCAATGCACCTAAGACTCCATCAATAACTTGACCTTCATATGCCCCTACTCTGAATGGTTGGCCACAGTGATACTTTTGGCCTCCTGGAATTAGTGTCATTTCAGAGCCAGACTCTAGTAATTCCTGAAAAGTCTGATTATTTCCTTTTCCCCAATGAACAAACACACTTGTAAAAGGACAAAGATCCCTTTGGGGAAGGCTGGGAGAAAGATTGACAGTATATATTTTGAGCAATTTAGAGAGGTTTTTCCTCAAGGGAACCCAGTCTCTCATTCATTCAAGGCATTAAGGGTCTGTAAACTGACTCAAGTCTGGGCATTGATTGAGGGCCGTGACTCTGTATTCTGGAGATTCAGTCAAGACTTCTGTTCAAGTAACCTAGATTCTTCTGTCTATTCAGATTAAATAAATATTTAGTAGGTTTCCCATGTATTTCACTCTTAGGAACACCATGCCTAAGTAGCCAATGCTATAATTCCATAGGAGTCAGAGTATTCTGATTACTGTTTTGACTCTGCTGTCAGTTATGGTAACCACACCCACTTTGTATTTGTCAATTACCTGCTGCCACTTGGCCCTACCATCATGGGTCTAATCAGCCGCATTGTAGTTAAATGTCTTAATTCAATTAGGACAGCATCTACTATCCAATCCATCTTACATAAAATAGCAATCACAGCAATAGTGTAGTGGTAAAAGTTGTGCCCTCTGGGCTCTCCGTTTCTGGCTCTAGGGGTCTAATCTGATAAATTGATTCTAAAGTGCCAATTTTCCTAAACCTCTAGATACCTTCTTCTATATTACACCAAGGCAGGTCTGGTACTTCAACTTGACTTAAGGTAGGCCACCACATAATCCAAGAGTAAGCCAAACAAATAAACAATTAGATCCTTTCCTAACCTCTCCAGCTGAAACATTGAATGAAGACTATGTACTTAATGGGCCTAAATCAATAAACTCAGACTGATTCAAAGTTATTTTCCTTTCACCATTATCCCACACCCTTTTCCATCACCTCTTGTCACAGATGTAATTAATCTGATTCCTGTGTACTCCATCTTGTGAAATCCATGTGTGTAGCTGCCATTTGTGTTGTTGAAAAAGGTATTGGCAATGAATAAGTCGTTGGTCTTGCAAAATTCTATCATGCAATCTCCAGAGTTATTTCTGTCACCAAGCCAAATTTTCCAACTGCAGGTGATTCTTCTTTGTTTCCAGCTTTTGCAATCCAATCACCAGTGATAATTAATACATGTTTATTGCATGTTCAGTCAACTTCAGACTGCAGAAGTTTATAAAAATCTTCAATTCTTCATCTTTGGCTTTGTTAGTTTGCACATAAACTTGAATAATGGTAGTATTAACTGGTATCCCTTGTAGATGTATGGATATATCCTATCACTGACAGCATTGGACTTCAGGACAGATCTTGAAACATCCTTTGTTATGATGAATGCCACACCATTCCTCTTCAAATTGTCATTCTCGGCAAATGGCCAAAACTGGTCCATTTCAGCTCACTAATGCCTAGAACATCAATCTTTATCCATTCCATTTCATTTTTGACAACTTCCACTTTTTCTGGATTCATACTTCATACATTCCACGTTCCAATTGTTAATTGATGTTTACAGCTTTTCTTCTTGAGTCATGCCATGTCGGCAAATGGATATCCCGACAGCGTTACTTTATCCACATCACTAAGGTTGGTTCTACTCTGATAAGGCAGCTCTTTCCCAGTCCTATTTTGAGTGTCATCCGACCTAAGTGACTCATCTTCCTGCATTGTATCGGATAATGTTTCCGGGCTATTCATAAAGTTGCCTAGTAATGTATCGGACAGTGTTTCTCTGCTATTCATAAGGTTTTCCCTGTCCAGTTCTTTGAGAAGTGGATGGCCTCTTCCTTCTTCTTAGTCTGTTTCAATCTGTAAGCTACAGTGAAACCTGTGCACTATGTGTAATCGTACTGGCATTTGAAACACCGGTGGCACAGCCTCAAGCCTCAGAGCAACACGTCAACCATCACAATAGGACTAACAGATGAGTTTGTCTCCCTTAACTGGTTCAAAACCTCTCCACCCTCCACTGACCTAATTCATACCTGGATCTTGCTGCTTTGTCATCCCTGGCAGCACTAGAGAACCAAAACACTAATCTGAACTTTGACTCTATCAACTGTGTGTCCATTTCAGACTCTCTCCATTCACTATTTAACCATCTTGAATACTTTTCCTCCAGCCTCTTGTTTGGCTTCCTCCTCACTATTTAGCCCAAATCTCATCTCTTCACAGAGACTTCTTTTACAACCACCTTAGCTAAAGCAGCTCTTTCTTAAATATCCACATTTGGTTATATTGTTTTGTGTCACTTCATTCTAGTCATCATTGCCCCAAATTATCATTTTGAGCTGACTCGATGGCAAATAACAACAACAACAACAACAATGTGTTTACTAACTATAGCCATGATTCTAAACTGACTTGACACCTAAGGATTTTCATTTGGTTTGGTTTTGTCAGTCACTGAGATGTAACCCCTTTGAGAGCAATAATGTTTTCTTGTTCATCATTTTACAGTTAATGTCTAGAACTGTGCCTGCACATAAACAATAATTAATACATGTTTATAGACTGGTTCAATGTTTGTGGTTTACATATATTAGGGTTATATGAAGTCACAAATATCAATGGGCTTTAATTGGTCTGAGGGAGAGAATAAAAAGATATCTAAATTCTGCATTTACCAGAGACTTAACTGTTAGTCAGTATGGAAGACTACTAATTTAGCAACATTTTATAGAGAAGATCTGATGCTTTGCTTCAAGTGTTAAGAAAAGCCACCATTTACTATCAAAACTAATTTTTGTATTCATGTGCTTGGAGAAAACTGATTTCAAGCCATATAGTTTATCTAAAATGATTTTTCTTTGCAAATTTAATGTTGTTTATTGCTGATGATTCCTTTACACTTATTACTTAGGATTCCATTATCCTTTCTAGAGTTATAGATTCTTTCATAAAATTTGTTATACCAATTTACCAGCCATTTTCAGAAGGCTTTTAAGAAACTCATAAAAAGTCACCATTTCTGTTCTTTGACTTTTCTAGATTGTGATGATCTTCCTAATGGGGTGATTTTTTCACTTCAATGTGGGTGAGAGTGATTGGGCAGGCAAGAGAATGGGCAAAAACTATAAAATTTATAAAAATATAGATTCTGCCCCCATTCTGCGTCAGATATTTGGATTCATCACATCTAGAGTAGGAACCAGAAATCTACATTTTAAACTCATACATCAGCTTATTCTGATGCAGGTGATGGTGCATCTAAATAAATTGAGATGGAACCTATGAAGAATTATTCTTCCTTAGTGGATAACTAATTTATTGGTTGCCAGTGACATGGTGGTTAAAGCACTTGCCCACTAACTGAAAGGTTGGCAGTTCAAACCTCCCAACCTCTCTGCAGGAGAAAGTTGCGGCAGTCTGCTTCGGTAAAGATTACTGCCTTAGGAACGCAAGGAAGCAGTTCTACTCTGTCTTATAGGGTCGCTGTGAGTCCAAATAGACTCAACAGGAGTGAGTTGGGTTTGGTAGCACCTTTAAAAATAAACTTTCTCCCTGATAATATAAGGAATACATGTTGTTTTAGAAAATTCAGAAAGTACCAAATAAGTAGATGATAAATATCACTTCTAGTCTATGCCTATAGGCATAGCAGCCACTGTTGATATGAACTCGTAACACATTTTTGAATATTATGTTTTGTTTTTTTCATTTTTCAAAGCACTGAATATTACATACCTTTAGTGGAAAATATGCACGTATATTTTCTTTTGTCTTCAATTCCTGTTGGTGTAGTGCCTAAGGCATTTGTCTACTAACCAGAAGGCTAGTGGTTCAAACCCATCAGCCACTCCCAGGAAGGAAGACTGGGCAATCTACTTCCTTAGAGATACTGCCTCAGAAACCCAAGGAGGGTTCGCTATGAATCAGAATTGACTGTATGGCAGTGAGTTTGATGTATTTTTTTTTTAATTTTTTAATCCACATAGGATTTATTTTATATAATGCATGAAATTAAATTCTAAAGTACTGTTTTCCCAAAATCCAAATATTCTTACACCATTTATTGGCCATCCTGATTTATTATTTCTTCTTGGATTTATTTTATAGTAGGTTTTACATGTACAGCAAAATTATTTTCTCAGAATTTCTTGAAGCCAATGATTTGCCATACTTCTTTTCTAGCTACATATACTTTTAGTTTAATAATAAGATTTCACATCAGAAAGCATGAATCATATAATCAATTACTATAGGGAGTATTTTTAAATTCTATTACAGAGGTTGGAATAAATAAAGTGTCAAGGCTTGTGTATGAATTTTCTTATGGAAAATTTCAAGCCTTAGGTATACTTTGGAATAAAATATAACACAAACAAGAAATATCTCTAAACTGTCAATACAAGCAGATAGTGGGGATATTCTGTTATCTCTTTTTATTCAAATTGAGTTCCCTGAGTAAGATATATTTGAGCCTATATGATCAGACACCCACTCTTCTGATTGAATATTTGCAGGAAATAAGCCAGTGAGTAAACCTTCTCCTTCTGTAACAGTCCAGGGAGTATTGACCAATCAGAAGTGAATCTGCATTACAAGACCCAGGGTTTGTGCATGGATACTTTAAAAAGCCAAGAGCTTGAAATGATACAGGGCACATCTTATTAAAATGATGTTTTGAAATTTGACTTAATTAAAATACTTTCCTTGTAAAGCAAGTCAAGCAAAACAAAATGTCACTCAACCCAGAAAAGATATGGTTCAAAACAACCAATTCTATATATGTATTTTTGGACAAAAGCAGTTAAAAATCTCCTTCTCTCTCTCTCTCTCTCTCTCTCTCTCTCCCTTTGTTAACTAATATAAAAATATATATATTCAATAAAACATAGAGGTAGGAAGCAAAAATTTCTATAGTATGTCTGACAACAACTCAATTATTCCAAATTATTTTGTATTGGAAGTTGAGTAAAAAATTTCCATCCATGGTTTGGTAAGACAATACAGATATATTTTTGGTGCACTTTTGTTAACACTCTCTCTTTACTTAATTTGTCAAAAGGAGAATATTTCAGTATCTAAAGAAATTGTAGCAAGATAAATTTCTAGAACTAATTGAGATCATAAGATCTAAATTTATAAAAGTTTATAAAAATAATTGATATATAGAATTTATAGAAAACTCCAACAACTCAATAACAAAAAGACAAATAATCAAATAAAAAATGAGCAGAAGACATGAATAGACACTTCACCAAGGAGGATATTCAAGTGGCCAAAAAACATATGAAGAAATGCTCACAAACATTAGCTATTAGAGAGATGCAAATCAAAACAACAATAAGGTACCATCCTGTTCCAGCACTAGTAGCAAAATTCAACAAGACAGAAAATAACAAATGCTGGCAAGGATGTGGAGAGATTGGGACTCTCATACACTGCTGGTGGGACTGTAAAATGGTACAACCACTGTGGAAACAGTATGGTGATTCCTTCAAAAGTTGGAATTAGAAATACTATTTGACCCAGCTATTCCATTACTAGGTATATATCCTAAAGAAGTGATAGCCATCACAAGAACAGACATATGCACATCCATGTTCATTGCAGCACTATTAACAATAGCCAAAAGATGCAAACAACCTAGGTGTCCATAAACTGAGGAATTGAAAACCAAATTGTGGTACATACACACAATGGAATACTATGCAACCCTAAAGAATAGCCTAGAATCTACAAAATACCACATGATGTGGATGAACTTGGAGGACATTATGCTGAGTGAAATAAGTCAATCACAGAAGGACAAATATTGTATTACTCCGTTATTGTAAAAGTCAAGGAATGGTTTATCTATGGGAGAAAATTTTCTTTGTTGGTTACCAGGCATGGGAAGGGAGGGGAGAGAACACTGTTAGATAGATAGAGATAAGTATTGATTTGGGTGAAGAGAAGAGTGGTGTACCAAATGTGAGTGATCAACATGGTGGCATTGAGGAAGAGGAAGACATAGACAGAACACAGGAGGTATAGACAACAAAGATGAACCCTTTAGCGCATACAGTACTGTGTTGTCAGTGAAGGCATTTGGGTATATTAGTGGATAGGTGGGTGGAAAGGTTGAACTATTAGGCATGTCTATGAACCCAGGAGTGTACCCAAGACCATGTATAGAGTTGGCAGACAATGGTCCTATAAGTGTGTATGTATGATCTGAATTCCCAGGTGTATAGTAAAGCTGATAGGGGACACGGTTGTAGTCACTTCTTGGTCACAGCCAGCTACACAGAGGGACCGAGTGGCTGATCCTGAGGGCTTGGGACAATAGTCACAAGGGACATCAAGCTTAATTGGCATAACATACTACACAAAACATTGTTCCAACTCCTACTTTGGCAGACAATGACTGGGATCTTAAAAGCTTGCAAGTAGCCTTCTAGATGCAACAATGGGTTTTTCCTTATCCAGAGAAAAGAAGAATGAAGAAAACCAAAGGTTCATGGAAAGAATTAGTCCTAGCAACTAGTATACCATGTGATCCACAGCCTATATGACTATGAGACCAGAAGAACTAGCTGGTGCCTGGCTACCCCTGTCAATCACTTGGAGGGGGAGATCCTGGATAGAGAGGGAGAACAATGTGGAACAAAACTCAAAATCATTTGGAAAAAACAAAAAGGGGACCAGGTTTGCTAGTCTTATGGAGCGTGATGGAACCATTGAGACTATGGCCCCTAGCTGCCCTTCAGGTCTGGAATTGAACCCACACATGTGGCTTCCAGCCAAGCAAAAGACAGACATAGGAGTTGAACATTTACCTGAGACAGATACACTCCTTGGAGAGAACAATCATGGGAGAAAGAATGGCTGTTTATGTACAGAGAGACAGCTCAGGGGGCAGGGGTGCATGGAGGGATGTACACAGGGAAGAGATGACTGTTGGGAGGAAGTGAGAGGGGAGCTGTTGTATTGTGATGAATTGAGGGTCAATGCCATGAGACAAAGTGTACCTGAACTACTGTATGGAAAGTGAGTTTGTGCTGTACATTTTCACCCTAATCACAATTAAATAAATAAATAATAATGGGGATAAGATTGTAATGCAAGTTAACCAACTTTCAGAATGTATCTCACAAGATGGCTTAATACCAATGGAATTAATAATAATAATAAAAAAAAAACTACTGCCATCCAGCATCAATTTCTTTAATGGATACCTGCTGATACTTCACCAGGCTTACAAATAAAAGAAGTACACATCTGTCTTTATGTCTTTAGCTGTTCGTCTCTCAACACTATGGGAGGCAGCAGAATTAACTGGTAGTTATTCATTCACAATGGTGTCAAGAAGGGATATTGTTCTTGTGAATCATTTATCCATACTCACCTCAATGCAGAGACACTTAAAAATTTTTGTCAGAGCAAATGTCCAACAAACACTTTCTCCCCCTGAGGACTTTGTACATTTTCTTTTATTTTATAATAAGAATCTCATAAAGAACTAGGTATCTTTTGGCAGAAGGTAGTTATTTCACAAAATGTAATTAATGATCTCATATAAATGTAGTAAAATGCAAAACAGAGTCCTATCTAATACAGGAACTAGGTTTTAAAAGTAACACATAAGACAAAATACTATACAGTCACAGTCATCCTAGAAACTCTACTCGCTAGGTTCTAACTTAAAGTACTACCTACCATGTTCCAATAAAGCAACACAACCAATGCCTTTTTGATGCTGGGAATGTTTGCTATCCTATAGGTAAATAATAGGTGACTCAGGTTTCATTCAAACTCACACTCTGTACAGCAGGATTCTCTTACGACAAGAGGCAATCTCTCATTACAAGTTTGTTAAGGAGCTTGGTAGTTGAATTTTCTTCCAGGCTTAACTAGTTCTGCCTGTTTTCCTTTCCTTGTTTTTTTTTTTTTCTTTCTTTTTTTTTT
>NW_006921944.1:2498179-2511147 GCF_000298275.1 Orycteropus afer afer | reverse complement strand
GGGTTTGAACCGCCAGCCTTCTGGTTAGCAGTCAAGTGCCTTAGCCACTATGCTACCAGAGCTCCAGTTCGGAAATCCAAGGAGGGGTCACTATAAGCCAGATCCAACTCAACGGCAGTGCATTTGCTTTGGTTTTTATAATCTAATTCACAATAGTTACATGGACAAATGAATCAATTACACTGCAATTTGTGTATAATTTATGATTTCTCTCATTGCCATCGAGTCTGTCCCAACTCATAGCGACCCCTCCTTGGGTTTCCGAGATGGTATCCTCATGGAAGTTGTTTACCCAGTCTTACTTCCAAGGAGTGGCTGGTGGGTTTGAACCACCAGCTGTCTGGTTAGCAGTCAAATGCCTTAAGCACTACGCCACAAATATTCTTGTGTTCACTGATCTTTGGCCTCTATTCTTCATTTATGGTTTCTATATTTCTGCTTTTCATTTATTTTATTTGTTGATTTGTATGTAATCTCATATGTGGTCAAAGCCAACCTTGGAGAAAAAATTGGGAAGAAAAATATAGTCAGTAAAGTTAAACATGCCCAGTTGTATGTAAAAATAACCCAGATGAGTCCTAAAAAGGGAGCTCTATTTATAATATTTTCTTCCAAGCAACACTGTTATTATAATACTTTGTTTAAAAATAAAACTTTCCATCATAAAACTTGTACAATTACTTATTTTCTATTCTTCTATCTGAGGGCCAGTATAACTAACAACAAAGACATACTCAAGGGAATGATCTTGTAAAAGGGAGACTGAGAGGAAGTTCATCATATATGATAAATATCAAAACAATTTTAGAATACAGAATGTAGATCAAAACTATTTTTATTTAAAAAAAAAACACAGCAGAGGGAATTACTGTGCAAGATGCTTTCCTGGCACTTCTGTTGAAAAGGAGACTAATCTATTTTGCTGGACATGCAAAGAGTAGGCTCAGTGTTAGTGATATGCAGAATAGCAGTGAAAATCAAGGCTAACAGGGCCGTTTATCATCGGTCATCATACAAAGTGACTTTGAACACTTATCAGTCTTTAGTCAGACTGACAGTCTGGTATATATTCATGGGGGAAAACAAAAAAGGACTTTTCTTTAAATAAATTGAACAAACTCCACTGAGAGTTGAGACTTCCATTGTGTCTCTTGGTATTTCAAAGGGAAACATTCTAAATCTGGATTCACAGAGGTCTTCAGTATCAATGCAATATTACATGTAATAGTAAAGCAAAAGTAAATGAAATACCCATCAATAGAGGACTGATTAAATTTATGTAAATATATTACAATATCATTGTTGTTGTTATGTGCCATCGAGTTAGACCCGACTCATAGCGACCCCTCCTTGGGTCTCCGAGGCAGTATCATTATGGAAGTAGATTGCCCAACCTTCCTTCCGAGGAGTAGCTGGTGGGTTTGAACCACCAGCTTATCTGGTTAGCAGTCAAGTGTCTTAGGCACTATGCTACCAGAGCTCCCATATGACAATATAGGGTGGGAATTTAAGTAGCCATTAAAAATAACAGAACTGTAAATGTACCAAACTCTCACAGTCATCGAGTCAATTCCAACTGATAGTGATCCCCTTTGGGTTTCCAAGGTGGTAAATCTTTGTGGAAGTAGATTGCTCAGGCTTCCTTTCATAGAGGGACGGGGGGTTTCAACTGTCAACCATCTAGTTAACAGTCAAATGCCTTAGGCACTGTGCCACCAAAGCTCCTTATTATCAAGAATTTATTTTAGGTGAAAAGCAAGACAGTAGTTTGTATATACTGTACAGATACAAACCAAAAGTGAAGATAATAAACCACCAAAAAATCTAAAAATATCTACTTATTTGGAAGGGAGAAATAGTGAAAGTACCTTTAAGGAAAATAAACTGAATTCTTATCATTCCAAGGAAGGAGTTAAAGTTGATTTTAAAATAAAAGCACATGTGGTGGTTAAGTTTATGTGTCAACTTGGCTGGGCTTGGTTTAGTGGCTGGGTAGCTGGATGTAGTAATTCCCATGGTGAGACTGGGAATCAATTCCATGGTGGAATCTACTGTGAGAAGCTGAGTAGCTGCTTTGGGTATGTGGTCTGCTTTCCATATATAAGAAACAGCTTTGGAAACAGTCTAGCTTATGGCACACATGTAGCCATGTCATTGTTCAGCAGCGTGCCATGCTCTGCTGACCTTGGGAGTCTCAGTGGACTTGAGTTAATGGCCTGCCATGTGTTTTAGTAACATCGGGACTGTGCCATTTTATTTGTTTACCTTGGGCTTGTTAGCCTCAGCAGTCAGTAGCTGCCTGAGTGAAGAGGTGCCTCTGGCTTCAGTGGACCAGGAGCAAGAGGCAGAGCTGAAGTCCAAGGTCGAGGAGCTTTCACATAGCCCCTAGAACCTGATACTTGGAACTTAGACTTCTAGCTTCCTAAACTGTACAAGAATAAACTCCTGTTTGTTAAAGCCATCCCATTTGTGGTATATCCTGGTCAGAGTGGCACTAGGTAACCAAACCAGCATACTTTATAGGATTATGGGCATAAACCACAAGAAGAAAGACTGAAGATAATATTCTCTTTCAAAAATTCTAGAGCAAAAAATAGGAAGAGCATGGGCCCTGGAATCTGGCTTTCTGGGTTTAAATGCAGACAGCTACTCCTTAATTACCTGACTTTAATCAAGTCACTTTATCTCTCTCATCCTTAATTTTATCAACTTGAAAAGGATGACCTTCCTAATGGGGCTATTGTGGTACTTTTACTAGATAATGAATAAAAAGTACTTAGCCCAATACCTGTAATATAGAAACTAATCAATGTTAGAAATGTTAATGTGGGATGGCTTAAATTAACAGTTTATTCTCTTACAGTTTTTGAGGCTAGAAGACTGACTTTCAAGTGTCAGGCTCTAGGGACTGGGTGAAAGTCCCTTAACCTTGGGCTTCAACTCTATTTCTTGCTCCTGGCTGACTGAAACTAGAGGCACCTCTTCACTCAGGCAGCTGCTATCTGCTGAGGCTGAAAAACCCAAAGTCAACAAGTGAAAAGGTACAGTCCTCATATTATCAAACCACATGGCAAGACATTGATTCATGTCCATTAAAAGTCCTAAGATCATCAGAGCATGGCCAACTGCTGAATGAAGACTCAGCTACATGCACGGTCCAAGCATGCCAAAAAGCTGTAGACCATTATCAAAGCATCTCCTTATATACAGGAAACAGACCACATCTCCAAAGCAGCTACTCAGCTGCTTGCAGCAGATTCTACCATGGAGTTGATTGCCAGTCTCCTCATAGAGAATAACTACCACCAACTGCCCAACTGCAGTGTAGTTGGATCCAACTCATAGCAATCCCTCCTTGGGTTTCCAAGGCAGTATCACTATGGAAGTAGATTGTCCCATCTTCCTTCTGAGGAGTGGCTGGTGGGTTTGAACTTCCAGATTTCTGGTTAGCAGTCAAATGCCTTAGGTACTACGCTACCAGGGACCCACCAGCTGCCCAGTCACTCAAAACAAGGTCCAGCCAAGTTGACATATAATCTTAACTACCACAGTTAGTTAATATCATTACATCTGAGAAGTGAGTCTTAGTGGGTAGCAGTAGATGATATATTTTCTTTTTTATTATTATTATAAAATATTTCAAACACACACAAAGACTAGTGCAATGATCCCCCTGTGCCCCTCACCTGGTTTCAACAATCATCAACTAATGACTAATCTTCTTTCTTTCTTTACTTATTTTTTAAATCCCTTCATCCATATCAAACCTGTTTCTTAATTATCTATTTCCCCCCTCCACCACCCCTCCCATCCCTTATAACCAAAAAAGCAAACTTCCTTCCATGTGTAAACTTTCCTTGACTTTTTAAAATAATGGACTAAAAATATTTGTCTTTCTCTGATTAACTTATTTCACTCAGCATAATGTCTTCCATGTTCATCCATATTATGAAATGATGCACTGATTCTTCATTATTCTTTAATAATGTTACATAGTATTCCATTGTGTGTATGTACTATAGTTTGTTTAGCTATTTGTTTATTGATGAACACTTGGGTTGTTTTCTTCTCTTTGCTATTGTAAATAATGCTGAAGTGAAAATGTGTGTGAATATACTTATTCATGCATGGGGTCTCACCTCTAAGATATATTCCTATTAGTGGGATTGCTGGATCAAATGGTATTTCTATTTCTAACTTTTTAAGGAAGCACCATACTGTTTTCCATAGTAGTTGTACCATTTTACAGTCCCATCAGCAGTGTAAAGGAGCTCTGGTGGCTCAGTGTATAAAGCTGCTAACCAGAAGATCAGTGGTTCAAACCAACCAGCTATTTCTCAGGAGGAAGATGGGGCAATTTACTTCCATAAAGATTTACAGCCTTGGAAACCCAATGGGGGTTACCATGAGTTAGACTGACTTGATGACACTGGGTTTGGTTTGTTTTTTTGGTCCAGCACTGTATGAGAGTTCCAATCTCTCCACTCTTGCAAGCATTTGTTGTTTTCTGCCTTTGAACTTTGCTATCATTGCTGGAATGAAAAGTTATCTCATTGTTTTCATTTGCATCTCGAGGGCAGTGGGTTTTTTTGGAATGACTAATTGACTCCTCGGAAGGAAGGTTGGGCAATCCTACTTCCGTAGTGATACTGCCTCGGAAACCCAAGGAGGGGTCGCTATGAGTCGGGGCCGACTCGACGGCACATAACAACAACAACAACAACAATGATCACAAGCATTTCTTCAGGTGTTTATTGGTTACCTGAATATCTTCTTTAGTGAAGTGTCTGTTCATATCCTTTTCACATTTTTTGTTACATTGTTTTATACATTTTCATTATACTGAGAAACCTGTGAAAGCCAGAACATGACAGGAGTGTGTTGTTTTTCCACGTCTGTCAAGTTTTGTGCCATTGACAGCATGCAAGCTTACCACTTTTCTATCACTTGTTTTAGTGGAAAATATTTGAGTTTTCCTTTTCTGACAGGTTGCCAGCTTTTTCAGGTTCCTTGCCACTGCTTGATATTTTAAAATGCATGTTTACTATGATGATGATTTACTGTGATGACATTTAAAAATCTGTCTTTTTAAAATTAACCCCTGTAGCCCTGATACAAAATGATAATGAATTAGTGGCAGAAATGAAAATTGATTGGGTGGATATCAGAAAGAAAATCATGAAGCAATGAGAGGTATAAATTATTAATAATATGTAAGCTCTATTGCACTATTTCTTCTTTTAGGAATGTCTGTATACCCAAAATATAAAGTCATAGTATTTCTATAATAAAGATGAGGATACTTAAAATGCTGTTTTAATCATTTAAAAATAAATAGATTAATAAGACTGCTTGTCTTATTGAGTGCTTATGAGTATGTGGCAAATCAATAAATATTAACTGAATTAAGTTAAACACTTTTGCTCAAAGGTAATAAAATCACTTATTTCTCAAAAAAGTGTACAAGCTAATTATAAGCAATTGATTACAAGAAAGACATATGAAAATAAATGACTTAACTGTAATGTTTCTATTGCTTTTGTGTTTCTATAATTGTTATATTATATTGATTTCTCAAGAAGTCATTACCCTAGAGTAATCTTCATAATATTGAAAGAATTTTCATTTGTTAAAGGCATGATCATTCCTAGGTTATATTAAGGAATATTCAGAAAACTCTCAAGGGGTGTTGTTGTTGTTGTTTTGCCGTCGAGTCGGACCCGACTCATAGCGACCCCTCCTTGGGTTTCCGAGGCAGTATCACTACAGAAGTAGATTACCCAACCTTCCTTCCGAGGAGTGGCCGGTAGGAGCTCTGGTAGTGTAGTGCCTAAAGCACTTGACTGCTAACCAGAAGGCTGGTGGTTCTTAAGAGGTAGAGGCATTCAGAACATTTTAGTTTTTCAAGGTTCCAATAACTGTCATTTTACAGAAATCTTTTTGTTGTTTTATGTATTTATTAGACAATAGTGCACAGAAACTAATTTGATATTTAGCAACTCTCGACAGGTGGAAGTGCTTCCTTTATAATTATGAATTTATTTTTACCCTTGTAACGCAGTTCTCATTATTGAGTCTGGGTAGTGTGTATAAATGCACATTGACTGAGCGGTCTCATTGCTACCTGTGATAGATCCTCAGGATGTAATATTAACTCTTCACTGGCTATGCAATCAAATATGTAATTTTACTCCTAATGATGCTCCTTAGGCTACACTGATGTGAAATGGGTATTTTCAAAGTGAAGTTGCTAAGTAACATTAAGAAAATTGCTATGAAAGCAAAGTTAATGACCTCAGTTGGTACCATTTAGCTAAGACATTTAAACTAATAGCAACATCAGGTTGAATTTACTGTAAGATTGTGCCTCATTCTCTATGCTTTGTTGGGGACAGCTTTATTCTCCAAACAATAATAACAGTTAGTGCTTTTGGTCTTCTTTTTGCTTAACAAAATTATCAAATTAATATACAAAACAATTGTGGGGTGGTTATTATTCCCATTTTACTATTAGCAAAATAATAAGTCAGTAATATGGTGTGACTGGAAATTAGAAATTAAATAAATTAAGAGAAAGAATCAAAACACAAAAATTTATGGGTATTAGCAAGAGAGCATCCCTAGCTCTATCTCAAACAATATAAACATATTTGATAGTCAGGACTTAACACTCAAATATTCTTAAAGAATTTTATTACTCTAGACTTTGTGTTTCAATCAGCATTAACACAAAATACAGAATTCCCAAGTTAGGAGTGGGTGGTTCAGAATTCTGTGCATATTCACTAATGCAGCTTTTCTGTTACTGCTGTGTGGAGAATTCATACACACACATATTGTTGTTGTTGTTAGGTGCCGTTGAATCATGTCCAACTCATAGTGATCCTATGCACAGCAGAACAAAACAACGCCCAGT
Source organism: Orycteropus afer afer (assembly GCF_000298275.1). Lineage (NCBI taxonomy): Eukaryota > Metazoa > Chordata > Mammalia > Tubulidentata > Orycteropodidae > Orycteropus > Orycteropus afer. Next base: position 2,504,231 of record NW_006921944.1, on the reverse strand, counting down.
CCTGCACCAGCTCCATAATCCTTGCTATACTTGAGGCCATCATCACAGCCACTATGTCAATCCATCTTGTTGAGGGCCTTTCCCTCTTTCATGGACCCTCCACCTTACCAAGCATGATATCCTTCTTCAGGGAATGGTCCCTTCTGACAACATGACCAAAGTAGGTGAGACAAAATCTGACCATTCTCGCTTCCAAGGAGCATTCCAGCTTCATTTCCTCCAGGACAGATCTATCAGTTCTTTTAGCAGTCCACAGTACTTTCAGCATTCTTCGCCAGCCCCACAACTCAAAAGCATCAATTCTTCTTTGGTCTTCCTTATACATTGTCCAGCTCTCACATGTATACAAGGTGATTGAAAATATCATGGCTTGTGTCAGGTGCACCTTAGTCCTCAAGGAGACATTCTTGTTCCTAAGCATTTGAAAGAGGGCTCTTGCAGCCAACTTGTCCAGTGCTATATGTCGTCTAATGTTGTGACTGCTGCTACCATTGGCACCGATTGAACAACCAAGCAATGTGCAGTCTTTGACAACTTCAATCTTTTCTCCACTTATTGTGATGCTGCTTATAGGTCCAGTTGTGAGGATTTTTGTTTTCTTTATATTGAGATGTAATCCATACTGCTGACTGTATTCTTCAATTTTCATCAATAAATGCCTCAAGTCATCCTCACATTCAGCAAGCAAAGTTGTGTTGTCAGCGTATCGCAGGTTGTTAATGATTCTTCCTCCAATCTGGATGCCACGTTCTTCTTCATATTGTCCAGTTTCTCAGATTATTTGCTTGGCATACAAATTGAATAAATATGGGGAAAGTATACAACCCTGACACACTCCCTTCTTGATTTTAGAACATGCAGCGTCCATTTGTTCTGTTCAAACAACAGCCTCCTGGCCAATGTACAGCTTCCTCTTGAACACAATCAAGTGTTCTAGAATTCCCATTCTTCTCAACATCATCCACAATTTGTTATGATCTACACAATCAAATGCCTTTGTATAGTCAATAAAATAAAAATAAAATTGAAAGGGAAGTGATCCCACAGAAATTGGAAATTATCTAACAATATCATTAATATCACATGCAAGTAAGATCTTACTGGAGATAATTCAAAAACAATTTCAGCAGTATATTGAGAACTTCCAGAGGTGCAAGCTGGATTCAGAAGAGGACATGGAACAAGGGATATCATAGTTGCTGTCAGATGGATCTTGGATACATACACATATACACATATATATGTTGTTGTTGTTTTTGTTATGTGCCGTTGAGTGATCCCTCCTTGGGTTTCTGAGGCAGTATCACTACGGAAGTAGATTGCCCCATCTTCCTTCCGAGGAGTGGCTGGTGGGTTTGAACTGCCAGCCTCTGGCAGTCAAGTGCCTTTAGCCACTATGCTATGTTGTTGTTAGTTACCCTCAAATCAATTCCAACTCATGGCGACCCCAAGTGTGCAGAGGACAACCATCCTTAGGGTTTTCAAGGCTATGACTTTTCAGAAGCTATTTACCAGGTCTGTCTCCAACCTTACAGCTAGTAGTCAAGCACTCAACCATTTTCACACCTCAGGGACTGACTCTCTCTCTCTCTATATATATATACATATACACACACACACACACACACACACACACATATTAACATACATATGTACATATATGTATGTATGTATGTACATATGTATGTACCTATATACAGATATATGTATTATATGATTTTTACTAGTTTAGTCAAACCATGGTTTAAAATCAGAAAGGATGTGCATCAGGGTTGTATCTTTTCATCATACTTGTTCAATCTGTATGATGAGCAAGTAATAATCTGAAAAGCTGGACTATATGAACAAGAGCATGGCAGAAGGATTGGAGGAAGATTCATTAATCACCTGCAACAGACAGATGGCATAACGTTGCTTTCCCAAAATGAAGATGACTTGAAGCACTTACTGATGACAATGAAAGACTACAGTCTTCAGTATGGATTGCATCTCAACATGAAACAAAAATCCTCCCAACTGGACCAATAAGCAACTTCAAAATAAATGGAGAAAAGATTGAAGTTTCCAGGGATTTCATTTTTCTAGGTTCCAAAATCAACATCCATGGAAGTAGCAGCCAAGAAATCAGATGTCATATTGCACTGGACAGATCTGCTGCAAAAAGACTTCTTTACAGTGTTAAACAAGGATATCACTTTGAATACTAAGGTGCTCCTAACCCAAGCCATTGTATCTTCAATTGCCTCATAGACATGTGAAAGCTGGGCAATTAATAAGAGAGACCAAAAAAAGAGTTGATGCCTTTGAATTATGGTGTTGGTGAAGAATGCAGAAAATACCATGGACTGCCAAAAGAACAAACAAATCTATCATGGAAGAAGTGGAGCCAGAAAGCTTGTTGGAAGTGAAAATGGCCAGACTTCATCTCACATATTTTGGTCAGGTTGTCAGAAGGGACCATTCCCTGGAGAAGGTTATCATGCTTCATAAAGTAGAGGGTCAGAATAAAAAGGGGAATACCTTCAACAGGTTAGAATGACACACCGGCTACAATGATGGGCTCAAATATAGCAAGGAACATGAGGATGGCACATGATCAGGCAGTGTTTTGTTCTGTTGTTCATAAGGTCTCTGTGAGTTGGAGTCAACTCGATGGCACATAACAACAACAACAGTCAAACCATGGCTTCAAACCATTGCTTCCCAGTTCAGTCATGGTAACTAAGCAAAACTAGAGTAGCCATGAGTTTTTAAAATGTAAATGAAATGGGATGATAACTGGAATGGAAAATATTATATGCCAATGACCTGCTAGAAAATAACCTCCTCTTAAACATCAAGGGCAGCACTGAGTTTGCATATTAACCAAATCTCTTAAAAAACAGAGTAAGAAACAGTGTCTGGCTCAAAGATGGTGGCTGACAATGTGGCTTTGAATGTGTCACTCTCCACAATCCTAAAAATAATCCTATCTCACCCAGGAAGCTCCTGAAATTGTTTACTACACCTCTTCTGTGCCTCCAATTCCATGGCTTTGATTGGTATTTTTCCCCATTACAGTTGTGTTCTACTTCACTCAAATTTTAAAAAAATTCAAGTCTGTTCCAATTTTGTTTTACTGCCCAGGACTAAATTGGTTTAAAGCCCTGGGTCAAATCTTAGAATAATTGGTGTTACATAATGTAATGTCATCACTTTTCTTAATCTAAGCTAATGTAATCTATCAGTTGAAAGGGGATTTTCTTTAAGGTGTGGTTTGTCTCCAGACTGTAAATAGGTATTTTCATAGAACTTTCTGTCTCTCTCCACACTTTCTGTTGTCTGACCTATAGATTTTGGGATATAAGCCTGCAGAACTCTCTCCATCCTGGTGCCTGACCTACAGATTTTGTGCTTTTGAGGCCCTCACAATTGCAAGAACCAAATCTCTTGAATAAAACTCTCTCTCTCTCTACTTCTTTGCCAACACTTATTATCTGTGGGATCTCTGGTGGCATAGTGCCTAAGGCATTTGATTGCTAACCAGAAGTCTGGTGGTTCAAACCCACCAGCCACTACTCGGAAGGAAGATTGGGCAATCTACTTCTGTAGTGATATCACCTCAGAAATCCAAGGAGGGGTCACAATGAGTCAGAGACAACTAGACAACAGAGTTTTTTGTTTGTTTGTTTGTTTTGTTTTGTTTTTTGATAACTAAACATGTTGAATAGGAGCTCTGGGAGCATAGTGCCTGTGACAGTTGGAGCTGTGTGTCAACTTGGTTGGAACACAATTCTGTGTGGTTTAAGCTGTTGTGATGTGGTTATTCCCATGATGGGATCAGATGATTATGTTTTGAACAGCCAATCTGTTGAAAGGGAGTTTTGCTAGGGGTGTGGCCTGCTTCCAGTATATCTACAGACATCCTGGGAAAAGAGACACTCTTCTGTGGATCAGGATTCTGTTGTGCTACCTACAACTGTCCATGAGCGAACAATCCACCATTCAGCCTGGAAATCTTAGATTCGTCATTCATTGGAGTCAAGAGCCAGTACACTGCCTGACAACCTTGAGCTCCTCAGCCCCTGCAGCTGCAAGAATCGAGAAAAGCCTCAAGCTTGACGTTTGATCTAAGAACTTTGTACTTGCCAGCTTCTATAAGTGTGTGAGCCATTTTCCTAAGATAAATCTCTCTCTCTGTGTGTGTGTGTGTGTGTGTGTGTAAGCTTTACTGGTTTTGTTTCTCTAGAGAACCTATTCTAACACATTTGGTACCAGGAGTGGTTCTAGAGAGACAAAATCATAAGGATGGGCTTCCTAAATTGGTGCTCCTGTTTGATTAATCTTAAAGACACAAGTGACCCTGCCTCTGTTAGTAAAGAAGCCCTGCTAATCCGTGGGGTGAGGTGGCAACATTAATATGCAAAATAGTACTACCAATAGATCAAGTGCTTGTGAGAAGTAATGCTCTGGGTGATTGCAAATTGGATACTTTTTTGCAATTTTGTCAACATGAGAAGTATAAGGAAGCTGGTTTATTGGTCCTACTTACACTAAACAAAGTGGTGAAAAAGCGAGATGAGCTCAGAGCTGCTGAGTCTTGGCTTAAGTGCCACATAAAAGACCTCAGTGTTTCCAGTTGTGCTATGAAAGAATGCCTTATATCTTCTAGTAACAGAGCTGATATTGCTGAAAACCAAACCCAGAGTCTTATTGTAAGGGTGGCTGAATTACACCACCAATTAAATTGCCAACCCAGAATGGTGTTTGATGTTAAAGTGAGGGCATTGATTGGGAAAAAATGGGATCCTGAAACCTGGAATGGGGACATATGGACAGATAGTCAGGAAGATCAGGATATGGAACCTGTAAATTCTGTTGAATCCTTCCCATCTGAAGGGATTACTGTAAAACCATTATCCCCTCCACCTCAGTTTGATGGGACTGGCCAAACTTGTCCTGCTGGGTCATTGCCTGAGGCAGAGGCCATGGAAGACATTCCTGAATGCTCTCAGGAACTGCCTCAACCACCCATTGTTGCTGTTAGATGTATAACTAAAGTTAAGTCCAAACGAGCCCCAAAAGGTGAAATAGAAAGTGTGACTGAGGAGGTGGTACACTACACCCGAAAAGACCTACTTGATTTTGCTAACATGTACAGACAGAAACCTGGAGAATATGTTTGGGAATGGCTACTGAGGGTGAGGGATAATGGTGCTAGGAATGTAAGATTGGATCAGTCTGAGTTTATTGATTTAGTCCCACTAATACAGAATCTTCTTGCAATGTTTCAGCTCAAGAAGTTGGGAAAGGATCTAATAGTTTATTTGGTTGGTTTACTGAGCATGGATTATGTGGTGGCCTACCTTAAGTCAAGTTGAAGTACCCGGAGGCTTAGGGAAATTGGCCTGTTAGAATGGATTTATAAGATTAGACCCCTAGAGCCAGAAATGGAGAGTCCAGAAGATACACATTTCACCAGTACAGTGAGGAATAAATTTGTGAAGGGAGCTCCAGCATCCTTGAAGACTGCTGCAACTGCTATTTTATGTAAACCTGACTTGACAGTGGGAATTGCCCTAATTGAAATAAGACCCTTAGCTACTATGATGGGACTGATTGGGCGCTGTGAAAGTAGAGGCCAATTGGCAGCAGTTAATCAACAAAGGCAAGGTGGGCATGGTGACCATAATGGACAGCAGAGTCAGAACAGTAATCAGAATAGTCTGAGTCATGTGGAATTATGGCATTGGCTACTTGTTCATCATGTTCCTTGTAGTGAAATACATGGCAAGCCTACTAAATATTTGCTTGATCTGTATAGACAGAAGAATTCTAGGTCATGTGAACAGCAACCTAGATTGAATCGCCAGAATACAGAGTCATGACCTCTCAATAAATTCCAAGACTTGAGTCAGTTTACAGAACCAAACTCCTTGAATGAAGGGGAGGCCAGGGCCCCATTACATTACCAAAAATCTATAATGCTTCATACATTGCTTGAATGAAGGGGAGGAAGGACCCCATTACATTGCCAAAAATCTATAATGTCAATTTTTCTCCCAGCCTTCCC
>NW_006921944.1:2493731-2495619 GCF_000298275.1 Orycteropus afer afer | reverse complement strand
TTGTATATGTGCATCAAATATTTTTGTTTCCTTCTGTTATGAACTGTGAAATGTAAATAAGTTTAATGCATTTTGGTTGTATGTGTGTGAGCTTATCATGTTAGGTGCAAATATGACTTTATAATTTCTTTATTAAAGATTGTATATGGTTAAAAAGATGTGTACAACTGCCAAGTTGACAAGGGGTAGACTGTAATAGTTGGAGCTGTGTGTCAACTTGGTTGGACCACAATTCTGTGTGGTTTAAGCTGTTGTGATGTGATTATTCCCATGATGGGATCAGATGATTATGTTTTGAACAGCCAATCTGTTGAAAGGGAGTTTCACTAGGGGTGTGGCCTGTTCCAGTATATCTATGGACATCCTGGGAAAAGAGACACTCTTCTGTGGATTGGGATTCTGTTGTGCTGCTTACAACTGTCCATGAGTGAACAATCCACCATTCAGCCTGGAAATTTTGGATTCGTCATTCATTGGAATCAAGAGCCAGTACACTGCCTGACAACCTTGAGCTCCTCAGCCCCTGCAGCTGCAAGAGTCGGTAAAAGCCTCCAGCTTGCCATTTGATCCCAGAACTTTGTACTTGCCAGCTTCTATAAGTGTGTGAGCCATTTTCCTCTCTCTCTCTCTCTCTCTATATATATATATATATATGCCCTTTACTGGTCTTCTTTCTCTGGGGAACCCAATCTAATATGGATCCTAAGGCATTTGACTGCTATCCAGAAGGCTGGGGGTTCAAACCCACCAGCCACTCCTCAGAAGGAAGTCTGGACAATCTACTTCTGTAGTGATACCACCTCAGCAACCCAAGGGGTTGCCATGAGTTGGATACTCCTCGACGGCAGTAGATTAAACATCTTGAACAGAGGTTGAATAGGTGCTATTCGCCATTTGTGTTTTGTTTTTGTTTTTTTTTAGAATTGTCTATACAAATCCTTTGTGCATTTTTAAAATTTGGTTTGTCTTTTTCAGTTTTGCTTTGTAAAAGATGTTTATATATTCTAGATACTCAAAAAACTCACTGCCTCCCAGTCAGATGCATAGCGATCCTTCCTTGGGTTTATGAGGCGGTATCACTACAGAAGTAGATTGGCCAATCTTCCTTCTGAGGAGTGCCTGGTGAGTTTGAACCTCCAACCTTCTGGTTAGCAGTCAAATCCCTTAGGCACTCTGCCACCAGATCTCCCTTAATGAATAAAGTATTTGAAAGTATTTTCTCCTACAGTATAGGCTGTCTTTTTCATTTTCTTGATATGTCTCTTGAAGTACAGAAATTTTTAAGTTTGATTAATTTCAGTTTATTTTTTATTGTGGTACTTGGGCTTTTGATGTCATATCTAGGAAGGCTTTGCCCAACCCAAAACCAAATGCATTGCCATCGAGTTGAATCCGCCTCATAGAGACCTCTCCTTGTGTTTCCAAGGTGGTATCACTACGTAAGTAGATTGCCCAACCTTCTTTTCAAGGAGTGGCTGATGGGTTTGAACCTCAAGCCTTCTGGCTAGCAGTCAAATGAGTTAGGCACTATGCCACCATTTACCCCTATATTTTCTTTTAAGAATTTTATAGTTTTAAATATAAATTTATGCCTATGATATATTCTGAGTTAATTTTTGCATATGATTTGAGGAAGAGGTATAAATTATTCTTTTGCATGCAGATATCTAGTTAGCGCAGCACCATTTACAGAAAATACTATTATTTCTCCATTGAATTATCTTATAGAGCCCTTGTTGATCTCCATCTTAGTTACTTAATACTGCTGTAACAGAAATACCACAAGTGGATGACTTTAACAAAGAGAAATTTATTCTCTCACAGTTTAGAAGGCTAGACATTCAAATTCAGAGCACTGGATCTGTTGTTGTTGTTGTTGTTAAGTACC
>NW_006921944.1:2474362-2492586 GCF_000298275.1 Orycteropus afer afer | reverse complement strand
CACCAGTCTTCTGGTTAGCAGTCAAGTGCCTTAGGCATCTAGCAGGTAAAAAAGGAAAAAAACAGAAGAACAATTTATATTAGCTCTCCAGGCTTAAAAATAATCCTTTGTTCTCTGAGACCACCTAGGCAATGGCTCTGCCTTTCAGACTCCAGGTGTGGGCCATGATCTCTGGACTCTGGGTGGAGACCCCTCAACCTTGGGTTTCAGCTCTGCCTTCCATGGCCACTGGATTGGCAACTCTGCTCCCTTGGCTTTGGAAGGCCCCATTCTTCTAGTCTGTCTGAGTGGTGACTTTATGCCCTTACCATGGCAGGCTACATTCTGCTGCCCCTTGGCATGGCAGCCCTGCCCTCTCAGCTTTGGGCAGTAGATCTGGCCTCATAAATAGCAGCCCCATATTCTGGAACCGAGAACATATAAAAGTTCTGGAACTGAGTTGGTGAAAATCTGACTCTTTGAAGCCTAGGAGGCTATGACAGTTCTATACTTTGAAAGCCCAGAGGTCATGATCCTACCCTTTGAGATTGAGGCTACTTTGTGTCCTATCTTCCTTGTCTCTTCAGCTTCTGCTTTCTGTTTCTTTCGTATATGGAAGAGGCCAGCCCAGCCTCTGCCCTATTCTGGCAAGTGTTATATACCTCTTAAGCTCTACCAATTAGTGTGTGAAGGCAACCTGTTCCTCCCTGAAGCCTCCTACCTGAAGGCCCTCAGCTTTCCTGCTCCACGGGCTAGGAAGCTTACCACTCCATCTCATGCTGTTCTCTTGGTTCTGTTGGTTCTGCTGCCTTTGTTGCTCTGCTGTATCTCTGGTGTTACAAGTCTCCTCATTTCCTCTTGAGCAACACCAGAATTGCCTTTTCTGTCTGTAATTCCTCCAACAGTCTCTTCAAAGAAATCTAGGCCCTTACCTCATAAGTGAACTTAAAACTCTTCTAGCCTCTACTTATTACCTAATTAAAAAACTCTTCCACATTTTAGATGTCATTAGAGCAGCACCCCTCTCTTGGTACCAAGCTCTTAGTTATCTAGTGCTGCTATAACAGAAAAACCACAAGTCGACAGCTTTAACAAACACATTTATTCTCACAATTTAGAAGGCTAGAAGTCTGAATTCACAGCTCCAACTCTAGGGGAAGACTTTCTCTCCATGTACCTTTTGGTCCTAAGAGGGTCTCAACACATGGACCCTGGGTCCAAAGGATATGCTCCGCTCCTGGTTCTTTCATGGTGGTAGTAAGTCTCACCAACTCTGCTCCCTTCTCTCTTCTTTATCTCTTATAAGATAAAAGATGTTGCAGGCTGTGCCCCAAGGCATCTCCCCTTATTTGGGAATATGGCTGTGATGGAACTAAGGGTGTTGTATCCTACATTTAATCTTAATCCTTTTACAATTGATTAGCTTATCACATCATAGAATGTCATTACATAACTGCCACACTGTATCTTTACATAATTACTAAATCACCGAGAATCATGGCCCAGCCAATTTGACACAAAATTTTGGGGAACATAGTTCAATTCATGACAATCCTATTTCTATTTCACATAGAATATTGGAACATCAATTCTCATTCTCACATTACCCAAGTTACCTCTATCTAACATTGTCCTAACTTCATTCCAACATGCTCTCAAAAACAAATTGACTAAATAAGTATTATCATTTATTTGGACAACACACTATTTATGTCTAAAGTAAGACCAACAGTAACAATGAGCATACTTAGTCTCAGACCTTTACTTATAAATATCATTCCCCAATAAAAAGAATCAAGACTGGGTCAGGGAGGGTGGAGTATTTTGCTGTATCAGAAAGCAAAGAAATATTCAGAGAATGATGGAAACATGAAAAAGACATAGAAGCTGGCATGGAGTGGTTCCCACTGCACAAATTTGGAAAAGTTTGAGCACAAAGAACAGTAAAGATAGCAAGTGATAAAATTGCATAATAATAATAATAATCTATGTCTAAAGTGATTTAAAACAGAAGGGGCTGAGCTTCTTTTAAAAAAGAATTCCAGTTAAAATGTAGAAAGAATAACAGAATTAGAAAAAAAAATCACCATTTTGCAAACATCACCTTGATATGAGCAAAGATAATTTATAGATATTAAACTTTCACTGCATGAAAATTTGTTCAGAAACTGGATATTCAAACAATCTTAATGTATCACCCCACAGATTACTTATTTATTGCAAAGAAAAGAAATTTCTTTTTCATGAAGCTATCTGGTGGATGCTCCCTCATCCAAGTCATTAAACTTAGCATTACCACTAATGAAACAAACTGACATCCTACAATGGGAATATCATAATACATTACCAGTTATGTAATATTCTTGCAGGGGGAGGCTTAACCTCAATCTAAAAAGTAGGAAAATTGTTAAATAAATAAGAGACAAGTATGGATTTGGGTGAAAGGAAATGCAGTACACCAAAAACGAGACCAACATAATAACACTAAGGAAAAGGAAGATATATACAGGTGCACAAGTGGTACAGATAACAAAGATAAGCATTTTTACATTTACAATACAGCATTATCAGAAATAACCAATGGTAATCTAGGGGTAGATACATAGGTGGACAGGCTGAATGACTGGGTATGCCTAGGCAAAAGGGAATAAACCCATGACTATCAGACAATGTTCCACTGCTATTCATAAGGTTTTCAATGGCCAGTTTTTGTTTTCTTTTGTTTCCAGAAGTGTATCTATAATCTAGCTATAAAATATATGTTAACTGTAAAGTTTTGTAGAGAGCTAAATTATTACTGTTATTTAATGCTGTTGTTGTTGTTGTTATGTGCCATCAAGTCGGACCCGACTCATAGCGACTCCTCCTTGGATTTCCAAGGCAGTATCTTTACGGAAGTAGATTGCCCAAACTTGCTTCTGAGGAGTGGCTGGTGGGTTTGAACTGCCAGCCTTCTGGTTAGCAGTCAAGTACCTTAGACACTATGTTACCAGAGTTCCTGTTATTTAATGCATAGGTCAGCAAATATTTTATGTAATGAACAGATAATAAATATTTATGGCTTTGCAGACCGTACAGTCAGTCTCTGTCTCAACTATTCAAGTCTCTTATTGTACTGCAAAAGCAGCTATAAACAATGCCTAAACCAATGGCCATATAAATGTTCTAATAAAATTTGATTTAAGCTCACAAGCATTTTAATTTCATATAACTTTTACATGCCATGAAATCTGAAAAATATTCAACCATTAGAAAGTTAAGTAAATAAATAAATAGCTCTCGGATCATACAAAAACCAGTGGCAGTTTGAATCGGTTGTGAGTGATCCTTCCATAGCATACTACACAAGGGCCTTGTTCCTCATCCTACTTTGGTGAGTAGCAAGTGGGATCTTGGAAGCTTATGGGCAGCCATCTGGATCCAGTGATGGGTCTTTCCTTTTCCAGAGCAGAGAAGATTGAAGAGGGCCAAAGACATATGGAGACAATTAGTCCAAGGGACTGATACACCATGCAGTCCTCAGCCTGTACGATTATGGGACCAGAGGGACTGGATGGTGTCTGGCTGCCACTGTCAACCACTTAGAGTGGCATCAGTGTAGGACATCCTAGATGGATTGGGAGGGCAGTGTGGAGCAGAACTCAATATCATAAAAGAAAAAAAAAAGGACCAGGTTTGCTGGATGGAGCCTGGTGGAACCACTGAGACTGTGGTCCTGGCTGCCCTTCAGGTCTGCAACTGAGCCCGCTCACGTGGCTTCCAGCCAAATAAAAGACAGGCATATGAGCTGAACATTTGCATTCAGTAGATGCACTCCTTGGACAGATCAATCATGGGAGAACACAAGGGCTGTGTATGACAGCAAGACAGATCATGGGCAGGAGTGCATGGGAGGGAAGAACGTGGGGAAGAGGTGGCTATGGAGAGGGGGTGGGAGGAAAGCTGTTGCATTGTGAGATATTGTGTCATGAGACAAAATGTATGTGAAATGCTATATCGAAGATGAGTTTGCTCTGTGAGCTTTTACCTAAATCACAACAAAATTTAAAAAGCAAAAACAAAACAAAACAAAAAACAAGTGGCTGACCTGATTTAGCCCAAGGGAGGAAGTTTTCCACAAGACACACTATCATTTACTGAATTTTTATGCTTATTTTTTTAGGATGTTCTATCCTACCTAGAACATAAGCTCCATAAACACAGTTTTCTTTATTTTATTCACTGATGTATTTTAAATTGCACATTGATTAGCTTAAGATAGAAAAACAATAAATATTTGTTAAATAAATGAGTGAATGAATGAATGAAATGTTCTTTATTTCTTTATGACAGGAATTTTCAACAACACATTTTATAAATGCTCATCAGCATGTCCTCAAAGACACAGAGCACTGAGGATTTCAGAAGATGAATTTTGATTCGATGATTATTACTCCAAAGTGATGTGATAATTTAAACTTTAGTATCACAAGACTATATGTCAAAAGGTTGAAAATTTGGTGTGTACATGTGTGTGTCTGTGTGTTTGTGTAGGGTGTGCAATTATATATATATGCATTACTATTTCATAAATACATATGTAGAACTACTGTCTTGATATCTATACTTTATCTCACTAGTATATATATGAATTTATAAAAATTGTTATGTATACATAAATTACTTCTTTGAGTGTGGTACTTAAACAGATGTTTAATCAGGGCAGCTAAGTGGTAATAACACTAATTAATCACAAAGTGAAAATACATACACTTTAGAAAACCAACACTATTAAACTCTAAAAGATTAATTGGCTTTATATAAGAGAAATACACACTGTAACATAATTATCTTAAGACAATGTCAAGTGTCCTGTTCAATCCATGTTTGTACTCAATAAACATAAGGTTCAAACCATTTACCATAAATCATAATTCGCTTTGGTAATGAAAGGGAAAAGAGAAATGTTTTTACACAATAATATTTATATAGCATACTTTTTCAGGAAATATATACTAAAATAGTTGTGTAGTTACTCTTTAAACTTTTATATATAATATCATCTGTAAACCTGTACAATAGATTTTTATATAGATATTTGATAGATGAATTGGTCATATTTAATTTTATAGAAAACTTAGCCTCATTTTCCTATCTCAAGGAATCTTACATAGGCAAAATTGGAATATATGCAGCTACTAGAATGGTAGCATACCTTTTAAAAACTGAAAACTAGAAAAAAAATTAAAAAGCTCTTTATATTATTATATCTTGGAATTACTGCTGTGAGATGTATTTAAATAGTATTTGCAAAAATCATTATGTACAATTTGTAAATTAATTGTTATAGTTGAATGCTTGAAGAGGACAATTTAACCCACTTTTTAACTCAAGTTAATTAAAACCATGTTTATACTTTTGCCACAAAAGTCTTACCAACATTTTGGCACTTCTCTCACATCACAGCAATTCTCCATCATAGTCATTTTGTGTTCCTATGATCACAGCTTGAAGCTTAGAAAATTCAGTATTTGTTTCTCCTTTGAAAGAGTAAACTTCACTGAGCTTCATGGGTTAAATATAAAGGGTCAATTTGTACAAAGTTTTGAAAATATTTAAATGTAATATCTAGTGTCCTTTTTAATAATCACTCCCATGTAAGTGAACAAGGTAAGAATAGCTGAATCGTAATAGCATAGTATGGGCCACCTTGGCTGGGTAGGGGTGTATGTGAAGAATTAAAGTCCGAGAAGCTGGACTATATGAAGAAAAATGTGGTATCAGGATTGGAGGAAGAATCATTAACAACCTGAGATATGCAGACAATACAACTTTGCTTGCTGAAAGTGAGGATGACTTAAGGCACCTACTGATGAAGGTTGAGGAATACAGTCTGCAGTATGGATTACGTCTCAATATAAAGAAAACAAAAATCCTCACAACTGGACCAATGAGCAGCATCACAATAAATGGGGAGAAGATTGAGGTTGCCAAAGAATTCACGTTGCTTGGTTCTACAATCAATGCCAACAGAAGCTGCAGTCAGGACATTAGACGATGTGTAGCATTGGGAAAGTCAACTGCGAAGGAACCGTTTCAAGTGCTGAGGAGCAAGGATATCTCCTTGAGGACTAAGGTGCGCCTGACCCAAGCCATGATATTTCCAGTCGCCTCCTATGCATGTGAGAGCTGGACAATGAATAAGGAAGACCGAAGAAGAGTTGATGCTTTTGAGTTGTGGTGCTGGCAAAGAATCCTGAAAGTATCATGGACTGCTAAAAGAACTAACAGATCTGTCCTGGAGGAAGTGCAGCCAGAATGCTCCTTGGAAGTAAGAATGGCCAGACTTCGTCTCACCTATTTTGGTCATGTTGTCAGAAGGGCCCATTCCCTGGAGAAGGATGTCATGCTTGGTAGGGTGGAGGGTCAAGGGAAGAGGGGGAGGCCTTCAACGAGATGGATTGACATGGTAGCTACGATGATGGGCTCAAGTATAGCAGGGATTGTGGGGCTGGTGCAGGATCAGGCAGTGTTTCTTTCTGCTGTGCATGGGGTCGCTATGAGTCAGAAACGACACGACGGCACTTAACAACAACAACAACATACATACACACACATATTTTTCCCCCTAGGGAAATAAGATCTGTGACATGAACTAATACATGCACATCTATGTTTCTCACAGTGCTATTCACAAGAGCAAAAAGCTAAATGCCCATGAACCTAATAATGGATCAATAAATTATGATACTCACAATGTTAAAGAACGATGATGCATCTGTGAAACATCTCATAATATGGATGAACTTGACATTATGCTGAGTGAATTTCCAAAACCAAACCAAACATACTGCTGTAAAGTCGGACCCAACTCATAATGACCCCTCCTTGGGTTTCCAAGGCAGTATCACTAGGTAAGTAAATTGCCCAACCTTCCCTCCGAGGAGTGACCTTCTGGTTTATCAGTCAAGTGCCTTAGGCATTAGGCCACCAGACCTCCTTGAGTGAAATTAGTCAATCACAAAAGGGCAAATATTGTTTGAGACCATTATTGTAAAAAGTAAAAAAAAAAAAGTTTTCTCACAAAACAAATATTCTTTGCTAGAAGCAGGTGGAGGTGGAAGGGTAAAGCACTAATTAGATGGGGCAAAAAAAATGTCCATTGAGTTTCTGTGCACTAGCAATGAAAATTTGGAAAGAAAATTAGGGAATCAATTCTATTTACAATAGCTTCTAAAAGAACAAAATACTTAGGAATAAATTTAACCAAGAATGTAAAGCATTTATACAATGAAAACGATAAAACACTGATGAAAAAAATTAAAGAAGCTATACATAACAGAAAAATGTTCCATGTTCATGGATTGGATGACTTAATATTGTCAAGATGTCAATACTACCCAAAGTGATCTATAGATTAAATGCAATCCTAATCAAATTTCCAACAGCCTTCTTTACAGAAGAAAAGAAAGCAACCCTCAACTTTATATGGAATGGCAAGAGTTCCTACAAACCTAAAGCAATGTTTAAAGAGAAAAAAAAAGTAAGAAAATTCATACTTCCTTATTTTTAAAACATACTATAAATCATAGTCTAAGGAATCCTGCTGGCACTGTGGTTATGACATTGAGCTGCTAACCAAAAGACCAGTGGTTCAAACGAACCTACCAATTGCTCCATGGAAGAAAGAGAAGTCAGTGTACTTCCATAAAGATTTACAGCCATGGAAATTGTATGGAGATAGCTATGAGTCAGAATTGTATTTGGTTGGTTTTGGTTTTGATACAGCCACAGTAATCAAAACAATCTGATACTAGAATTACAATACATAGGCCAATGGAATAGAATTCAGAGTCCATAAATAAACTCACATATCTATGGGCAAACAATTTTTGACAAATATACTTAGTCCATCTGATGGTGAAAGAAGAGTTTCTTCAATAAGTGTTGTTGGGTAAATTCAGTTTCCACATGTAGAATAATGAAATAGGATCCATGCATCACACTACCCACAAAAACAAATTCAAAGTGGACTGAGGATTTAAATGTACAAGCAAAACCCATGAAGTCCCTAGAAGAAAAAGTAGAGGCAATGTTTTCAGGCTTAGCTTTTAACAATAGATTATCTAATATAATTTTAAAAAGCACAACAAGAAAAAGAAAAAAATAAATAAATGGGACTTCAGAAAAATAAAAAAAAAAATTGTTTATCAAAAGACTAACAAAAATGTGAAGACATTAACCAGGAAAATATCTTCGGAAACCATATATCTAACAGCAATGTAATAATCAAAATATATATGAAATTTTGACAATTTAACAACAAAAAGACAAATAACCCCATCATAAAATGGGAAAAAAAATGTACATAGACATTTTACCAAATAGGACATTCAAATGCCCACCGAACACAAGAAAACCTTTTCAGTATCATTAGCTGTCAGAAAGATGGAAATCAAACCCACAATGAGATATTATTTCACTCTAATTAGGATAGCTAAGATTTAAATATATATATATATATATATATATATATATATATATATATATATATATATATATATATATGAAATAAAAAATGTTGATAAAAATATGCAAAAATTGAAACCATTAGCCATTGCTTTTAGGAATGCAAAACTTTTGTGGAAAGTGGTGTGATGGCTCTTCACAAAACTAAAAATAGAACTACCATATTACCCAGCTATTCTACTGCTAGGTATATACTCAAAAGATTTGAAAGCAGAGATTTACTTGTATACCAATTTTCATTGCAGCACTATTTACAATAGCCAAAATGTGGAGATAAATGCCCATCAACAGATGAACTGATAAACAAAATGTGTTACAGAAATACAATGGAATACTACTTAGCCAGTAGGAGCAAAGTTTTTGTACAAGTAACAATATGAATGGATTTGGAAGACATTATGCTGAGTGAAATACATTAATCACAAAAGGACAAATAGTGTATGACATCACTTATATAAAAAGGCAAGAAAAGGCAAATATATAGAGATCAAAGTTTATCAGTGGTTACCAGGGGCAGGAGGAAGGAGGAAAGGAGCACTTAGTGGTGATGGAAATATTGTATTGATTAAGAGGAGAGTTCCACAATTGCTGTCAATTAATTGTACACCTATAAAAAGATGAATTAACAAAAATTGTGTGATAGACATATTTATAATGATATGTCTAATTACAAAAACAACAACAACAACAAAAATAGCTGCTAAAGGGCTTAAGTATAACCAGAAACTTCATGGGATTTGGTTTCTTGGTTTGGAGTTTTAGGGTCATAGTTTCATGGGACATCCTAGCTAACTGGCTTAGTAACGTTTCGTGTTTCTGTTCTACTTCCTATTTTGATATGTAGTGTCTGAGGTCTTAAAATTTGTGAACTCCATCCAGATCATGAGAATTGGTCTCCATTAACCTGGAACAACAGAGGAAGAAGAGTAGGAAGAGAAGGAGAATATGGAATGGGTGGCTAACTGCCTACATGAACAACTGCCCCCTTTGCAATAACACAAGAAAAACAGGATCATGCCCAGCTACCATTAGTAATCATTCTGATCAAAGATTCCATAGAAGAATCCTGATCAGAAGGGGGGGAATAGAATAAAAGTTCAAATTCTCATGAAATCTGTACTTCCTGGAAACATGAACTTTGGATAAATCCCTGAAACTATTGCCCTAAGATCATCTTTCACCCTTAAAACAAAAATATCCTCTAATGTTTTCCTAAAGCTGAACAATCCACCTACCACCCACCCACTGCCATCAAGTTGATTTCTACTCATTGTGGCCCTATAAGGTCACTATGATTTGGATGAAACTAAACAATAGTTTAGCTTAACTAGTAAAAAATCTGCCTTGGGCATTATGCTGTTTTAAGAACTATCTATGTAAGATCAAATTGACAACAGCAACTCAAAAGATTAGATAGGAACACTAGAGTGTAGTAAATTTATATTAATGATATAACAACTCAGAAAAAGAAGGTGAGAATGGTTACACAATTCGAAGATTGTAATCAATGACCTAAATGGTACATGTAGAAAGTGTTGAATTGGTGTATGTTTTAATGTGCATATTCTCAACAAGAAAATTTTAAAACATTTTTTCTTTAAGTTTTCATTTTCATTTTTTAAATTATCTTACAACACTGAAGAATGAAAAAATTTTGCAGGGTCCTCAAGAGATCTTCAGGGGGACCCTGGATTGCAGAAGGTGAAAGGCCTTACAAGATGCCAGTAATGTGTTTACTGGACCTGAGATGGATGCTATCTTGTCATTACACAGTATTGACTGAACTCAAGGAAGCTTACTCACAGTAGACTCAAATATATACACCACAATGTTAATGTTTTGATGTCATTATGAAAGGAATAATTGAATGAGTTAACCCTTCATATCTTCTGCATATTATATTTTCTCAAAGTAACAAACCACATAAGAAGACAAATTGTAATAAAAAAAATTTTGATTGAGCATGAAATAAGAACAAAAAGAGTTTGTTACTTAATTCAAATATTTAATAGTGTAATGGATTCAACTGTCCAATATTGTTGTTGTTGTTATGTGTCATCCAGTCGAACCTGACTCATAGCAACCCCTCCTTGCATTTCCGAGGCAGTATCACTAGGGAAGTAGATTGCCCAGCCTTCCTTCCAAGGAGTGGCTGGCAGGTTTGAACCGCCAGCCTTCTGATTAGCAGTCAAATGCCTTAGGCACTACGCTACCAGAGCTCCTTAACTGTCCAATAGATATTCACAAACCACTTAGCCAGGATAACTAACTCCTGTGGCCAGATCACCCTCTCAAATTTGGATGCACATTGACAACATTTGTCTTTTTTCCTCTTGTATATTTATTAAAAAAAAAAAAAAAAATTCACTGCCATCAAGTTGATTCCAACTGATAGCAACCCCCATTGGGTTTCTAAGGCTGTAAGTCTTTACAGGAATAGATTGTCTCATCTTCCTCCTGTGGAGCAGCTGTTGTGTTTGAACAACTGACTTCTGTTTAGCAGCCAAATGCCTTACCCACTACACCACGAGAGTATTTCTTTACTTCCAATTTATAGCAAGTGCCCTTCTGGTGGACACAGATTTCCTTAAAGATATTTTGCATCAGTTAAGAATGTGATAAGCTGTGAATTACTGAAATCCTAATAGTGACTTAAATAGATGTATAGTGAATGAAGCCAAGGGAAAAATTTGGGAACAAGTATGGTGCCATCGAGCACACACCATCTGCCACATAGGAACATGGATCAGAAACATAACAGCAAATCTCACAAGAATGGAAGGCAGCATTTTTTGAAGAAGACTAGGAATATATATGAATCTATTATTGTTTTTCTAGTGTTAGGAGACATCTAAATTACATTATTCTCAAATTCTTAAGAAACATTTTGCTAATTCTCTCTTGGTCTAGATATATTTATATTTCTTCTTTCAAATTAAAAACAAAAACAAAAAATGTTTCCTTTGAGTCTTTTCCAACTTCTAGCAACTCCACAGAACAGAGTAGAACTGCTCCATAGGATTTCTAAGAAAGTAAATCTTTATGGACGCAGACTGCCACATCTTTCTCCCACAGATAGGTTGATGGGTTCAAACCACTGACCTTTCATATAGCTGCTGAACATTACCACTGTGCCATCAAATCTCCATCAAATTAGGGATTTTCATCTAATTAAAAATAGCTATCCTCCTTATTGCATGATTTTGTATTATGTGTATTTGAATGTTTTTGAAATGTTTTAATACATGAGATTATACCCAAGTTCTTCACCATCCTAAGCAACGACTTCTGTTTGGATTTTAACTTCATGTCCACCAAACACAGAATTCATAACTGAGCACAATATCTCTGTTTTTAGATAGTTAGAAAGCATGAGTTCTTCTCCCTCTTTGACAATTTCTTAGTATGTCCCTTATCATCCAGTATTTAATGGACATACATGTTTTCCTTGCTGATGTTAATGGGACACTGCGGTGTAGTAAATTACTTAGTGTGGCTTTTCTACCCATAAGTCTTTGTAAACTCCAAGGTGGGAATTGCTATTAGCAACTGAGGAGATCCTGATTTTAAAGTCGCCCACCTGGGTTATTTCTGTTGGGCGTGGCACAATACAATGTTCTGGGAGGTTCTCACATGCTTAGAGTTCTGATGCTGTGATTGGCTAGTTTGACCACCCTTCCGGGCTCAAAAGGAGGCCTCTTGGAGGCAGAAATCTCTCTGACTGCTGGTGGAGGAAGACGTGCTGCCGAAAGAGACACGCACCCCTGAAAGAGACACGTGCTGCTGGGAAAGAGCCGCAAGAGACACGCATCACTGAGTGAGACACCGAGGGACCAGCACTGCTGGAAAAGAGACTGTGAGAGACTTTTGGCTGAGGGATGGTGGGCTGGGAGAGAGACTGAGCGTTCTTCCTGGACTTGAGTTGTAGCCTGGTGCTTCCCTAATAAACCCCATAATCTGTGAGTTCTGTGTGGCCACTGCAGTGAATTATCGAACCCAGGAGAGAGGTGGTGGGTGCCTTGGGAGGAACGGTTGGTGAAAGGGCTGGAGGGAGGCAGCATGTCTGGCCTTGTAGTAATAGGCCTTGGGTTACTGCTGGTAACCCTGTCTTCCCTTTGTGGAATTAGAGGAGGTCGGAACATGTGGCCTCCTTGCCGTTTTTGCAGACACCCAATTATCATCAAGACAAATATATTTTATCATGAAACCATCTTTTCCATTCTTTGTCTTAATATTTAAAATTCCCACCATCAAAGTCACAAGCATGAAAAAGTTGCAATTCTTGTACTCACGGGTTTACATACTTCCAAAATAGATAACATGTCAAAGAAGACATATTGTCTACTGCATGCCCAGTCCATCTTCCTTTCTTTGAAATGTTTGCTCACCAGAACTTTTTCTAAAATCTTGGACCGAGATGGTTTTCTAGCTCCTGAAGAATCCTATTTGCTGGTCACAGTCACCTGACTTAAGTAGACATCTGATCTTGATCACTTGACTAAAAGGAATCAATTAGTCTCATGAATCAAAATATATTCTTACTCACAGAAATTTGGAAAACTGAGAAAATGAGACAATAAAATTCTAGTCAGTGTTCTAAGTGAAAAATCTTATAAAATTATATATAAAGTCTCATGAAATTCAGAGCTATGAAATCTAGTTAAACCAAAAGGCAGAGACAAAGTTGTTTTGCACAGATTAAGCTGGAGAAGGAAAGGATTTTGTTGAGGAAGGCAGACCTACACCCTCCTAAGGGCCTGGAAGGTAAGTGAGGGTAAGTTTCACTCAACGCTCTTCATTTGTATGGCTTGAATGAAAAAAATTTGTTTGTTTTTTGTCCATGGAATGCTGAAAGACTCTGCTATGCTCCAGCAATAAGATTTTGTTCTCATTTGAGCTACTCTGATTAAATTTTTCTTCCTTCTAGCAATATTGTCTTTAGTTGAGAGTTGCCGTCAAATTGGCTCTGACTCATAGTAAACAGAACAAAGCATTGCCTGATCCTGTTCTATCTTCATGATCCATAACAACATTAAAACCCAATTACTATTGAAAAGATTTCTACTCATAGTGACCCTATAGGACAAAGTACAGCTGCTATATAGTGTTTCCAAGGCTATAAACCTTTACAGAAGCAAGTTGCCACATCTTTCTCCCACAGATCACCTGATGGGTTCAAATAGTACACCTTTTGGCTAGCAGCTGAGAACTTAACCACTGTGCCACCAGGGCTCATTATAACATTACAAAAAAAAGAAAACCAAATGTACTGTCACTGAGTTGATTTTGACTCTTAGAGACTCCCCTTGGGTTTCCAAGACTGTAAATTTTTGCAGAAGCAGACTGCCTTATCTTTCTTTCATGAAGCAGCTGGTGGGTTCGAACTTTTAACCTTGTGGTTAATAGCCAAATGCCTTAACCATTACACACACCGCCAGAGCTACTTCATAACAACATTACCAAAAAACAAACCAAACCCACTGCCGTGCATTCGGATCCTACTCATAGCGACCCCTCTTTGTGTTTCCAAGTTGGTATCACTACGGAACCACTACTATAGCCTTCCTTCCGAGAAGTTGCTGGTGGGTTGAACTGCCAGCCTTCTGGTTAGCAGTAACATGCCTTAGGCACTACTGCTTGCTGAATGTGAAGACAACTTAAAGCACTTATTGATGAAGATCAAAGACTATAGTCTTCAGTATAGATTACACATCAACATAAATAAAACAAAAATCCTCACAACTGGACTAGTAAACAGCATCACAATAAATGGAGAAAAGATTGAAGTTACCAAGGATTTCAATCGATGCCCATGGAAGCAAGAGTCAAGAAATCGAATGATGTATTGCATTGGGCAGATCTGCTGCAAAAGACCTCTTTAAAGTGTTACAGACCAAAGATATCACTTTGAAAACTAACTTGAGCCTGACCAAGCCATTGTCTTTTCAATAGCTTCATATGCATATGAAAGCTAGACAATGAATAAAGAAGAACACAGAAAAAATTGATGCATTTGAATTATGGTGTTAGCAAAGAATAAATAGGAGTTCTGGTGGCATAGTGCCTAAGGCATTTGACTACTAACCAAAAGGCTGGCAGTTCAAAACCACCAGCCACTCCTCAGAAGGAAGGTTGGGCAATCTACTTCCATAGAGATACCTCCTCAGAAACCCAAGGAGGGATCACTATGAGTAGGATCCGACTTGATGGCAGTGGGTTTGGTTTTGCTTACTGCCAGAAGAATGAACAAATCTAGCCTGGAAGAAATACAGCTGGAATGCTCTTCAGTAGTGAGAATGACAATGTTTCATCTATCAAACTCTGGATATGTTATCAGGAAGAACCGGTACCTGGAGAAGGATATCATGCTTAGTAAAGTAGAGGGTCATAGGAAAAGGGGAAGACCCTCACTGAAATGGATTGACAGTGGCTCAACAATGAGTTCAGCATGGCAATTACTGTGAGGATGGTGTAGGGCGGGGCAGTGTTCCATTCTGTTGTACATATGGTCACTATGAGTTGAAATTGACTTGATGGCACCTAACAACAACAACATAGGAATGGAGAAAATGTAGCAACAGATTTTACTTTAGGACATCAGGAAAGGTGTCATAGAGAAGATAGCATTTGTTCTGAGTCTTGAAAAAAGAACATAAATTTGTAAATACAGGGAGAGAATGATTCTATGCAGTGAGAAATTATGAAAGAATCTGGAATATATGGGGATTAGTGCAAAAATATTAGATTGTTTTAATCTCCTTAGATTATTGAAGGCAGTTAAGTTCTTCCTAGCATTATACAATAAGCGGTTGACTTTTGGTCATTGGCCTAAAGGTAATAAGAAACATGGACATCTGAGAAGGAGCTCTCCAGGCAGAAGGAATTTTAAGAACTGAGCCCTGAGCCTTACGGGTGGCAGGGTGATGGGTTGGAGGGAGCAAAGGGTAGGATGGTAGGACTTAAAGTCAGAGAGAGATTGGGGCCAGATCATACAGGATTCCACAGACCACCTGAAGAAATCAGATCTGTACATTGATAAAGATGGGAAATCAGGGAGAATTTGAAGCAGAGAAGCGATGTGATCTGAATTGTTTTAACAGAATCATTGTTTAATGTTTTTTACTGGATAAAAATATATCAAGTGCTTTTAATTTATACATGAAGTTCTAAAAATGTCTTAATGAAGTCTCATCATTGGGCATAATCACCATATAAATTACAGGATAGAGACTTATGGGCAGACTGGATATCATTTGGGAGCTCTGGTGGTGTAGTGCTTAAGGCACTTGATTGCTAAGCAGAAGGCTGGCAGTTCAAACCCACCAGCCACTTCTCTTTTTACAAAATTTTAAGTATTAACTTAATAGTAAGTAACATTTTACCACAACAATAAGGAATAAATTTGTGAAAGGAGCCACAGTAACCTTTAAGACTGCTGTGATTCCTATTTTATGTAAATCAGATTTGACAGTGGGAACATGCCTACTTGAATTAAGACACTTTACTACAATGGAGCTGATTGGATTCCATGGTGGTAGGGGCCAAGTGGTAGCACTTGATCAAAAAAGACAAGGTGAACATGATTACTGGTCAGCAGAGTCAAAGCAGTTATCAGAATAGTCTGACTCATATGGACTTATGGCATTGTATACTTAGTCATGGTGTCCCTATGAGTGAAATAGTTGGGAAATCTATTAAATATTTGCTTTATCTATTCAAAGAGAAGAATTCTAGGCCAAATGAATGACAGTCTGGTTTAAATTGCCAGAAAAGAGAGTCAGGCCCTCTCAGTCAATTCCCAAACTTGAGCCAGTTTACAGACCTACAACTGCTTGAATGAAAGAGAGGTTGAGTCCCCTTAAGGAAGGACTCCACTAAAATATAAAAAATGTATACTATTAATCTTTCCCCCAGCCCTTCCCAAGTAAGTCCTTTTTGGGACTTCCTTGAAAGACAGTGGTGAAGGGAAATCCTCCCAATGGATAGAACATCAAGCAATGTACCTGGTTGTTCACCTTCCTTAGACAACATGGCCAGATTTGTGATAGTGTATGGATTCATGAGCTTTGGCCAATAGTTTGGCTAAATGATCAGGGACTCAGAAGGAATATGATTGGAAATTGGTTGACTAAAAGGTATAAGGAATAAGTACATGGACAGGGCTCTCTGAATGGGCCAGAGAAGTGAAGAAATGTGTGTATGATGTGACTGCTTACCCAAGTGTGACCTTGGCAGAGGAGGAGTCTAACAATCATGTGAGTAGGATGACATACTCTTGGGAAACCAGTAATCTGCTTTCCCCTACCATTCCTGTCATTGCCCAATGGACTTGTAAGCTAACTTGGCTATAGCCATTGCTGAGTGCCTAATCTGCCAATGTCAAAGACCAACAATGAGTCCACGATATGGAACCATACCTTGAGTGATCAGCCAGCAACCTGGAGTTAGTTTGATTATATAGACCACATTCATTATGGACAAGGCATACATTTTTTCTTACTGGAATAGATACTCTGGATCTGAATTAGCCTTCCCTGAACATGATATTTCTGCCAAAACTGCTACCGGTGGACTTCCAGAATGCATTATCCACCACACAGTATCACCTCAGATCAAGGGATTCACTTCACATCAAATGAAATATAGCAATGGGATCATGGAATTCATTGGTCTTAAAATGTTCCCCATCAAGCAGCAGGCTTGATAGAATGATGTATGGCATTCTAAAGATAAATTACAGAGCCAGCTATGTGCCAATACCTTACAGCACTGGGGCAATGTTTTCCCGGACACAGTATTTACTCTAAACCAGTAACCAATATATCATGCTGTTTCTCCAATAGCCAATATTGATGGATCCTGGCACCAAGTAAAGAAAATGGAAGTGGCAGCACTCATTATTACCCCCAGTGACTAGCTATGACCACATGACCAGTTGCAGAAATGAGGACTATAATTGCTATTAGTATTTCTTCCTTGTATGTACTAACCAAATATTTTTATTTTCTCCACATAAAAATTATAAGGTGTAAATGGGGCTAATATATTTTCACTTACATGTGTGCTAGTTGTACCATGTTAGGTGCAAGTACGACTTTGTAACTCTCCTTATTTAGAGATCATGTATGGTTTAAAGAGATGTGTACAGATGCTAAATTGGCAAGAGGTGGACTGTAATGGTTAAAGTTATGTGTCAACTTGACTGAGCCATGATTCTCAATGGTTTGGCAGTTATGACATAGTCATTCTCTATGATGAGATATGATATAATATAATTACCTCCATGAAAAGATCTTCTAAGAGCAATCAGTTGAATGTGAGTTTCCTCAAGGATGTGGCATACTTCCAATGTATATGAACATTCTGGCAAAGCTCTCTGGCTTTTTGTTCAATCTAGTCCTGCATCTGGAAGCTCATCATCATCTGACCTCCAGTTCTTTGGACTTGAACAAGTAGCCTGCTATATTGCCTGCTGATCTTGGGATGTCTTCACAGCCTCTGCGCCAGCAGCCTGCCGTATTACCTGCCTATCTTGGATACACCAGCCTCTGCAGCTAGAAGCATGCTATATTGTCTGTCAGTCTTGAATTCATCCTTGCAGGTACATGAGTCAGGAGAAGCCTCCAGCCTGTCAGACCTTCATATTTGGGGCTTGATGTTCTCTACAACTACATGACTACATGAGCCATTTCCTTAAGATAAATCAGTCCCTGACTTTCCCTCTCCATATACATATA
>NW_006921944.1:2473574-2474085 GCF_000298275.1 Orycteropus afer afer | reverse complement strand
TGGGTTTGAACCGCCAGCCGTCTGGTTAGCAGGCAAGTGTCTTAGCCACTATGCTACCAGAGCTCCCATAATATGCATACTCTCTATATATTATCAACAAAGCTAGGTTCCAAAGACCAGGTCATTCTGCAAAAATTGGCAGTATGTGAAAATGGAGAATGACCATATCAGATCACAAAGGAAAAATGCCTAATTGCATCATCACATACCTGCCAAACAACTGAGAATCATGGCCAGCCAAGGTGACATACGACCTTAACCATTACTGCCAGCGTTACTCTCACTTTGAATCTTGGTGTTCATTACTACCAGATGTACATCATTAATGCACAAAACAGTCTGTATAATATGCATACTCTCTAAAGGCATTTTTCCTTTGTGATCTGATATGGTCATTCTCCATTTTCACATACTGCCAATTTTTGCAGAATGACCTGATCTTTGGAACCTAGCTTTGTTGATAAGTGAGGAGTGTACTGGTTTGCACAGTCTGTATCACCATTAGAGTGCA
>NW_006921944.1:2471491-2472944 GCF_000298275.1 Orycteropus afer afer | reverse complement strand
GTCTGTATTTATTAGGTAGATATTTTGATGACTTGCACAATGATTTTTATGAGTGTTGTCATCATTGAAATGGAAGTAATATTGGGATTTTATTTATTTCAGCTTTAGTTCAATGTGTTTATGTTTTACTATTATGTGGTACAATAGCTATTCAACATTTAAATTAAGGTATTAATTTTCAATATCTGTTGTCTTTATAGTCAAGGAATTGATACCCCTTCAGAACTTAGCCCAGTATAAATAAACTATACACTATAATAATATAAATAGACTATACACTATTTTTTCAAAACTACATTTCAAGTAATATTTTTTTCACCATTTTGTAATGATTTTCTTTTTAGAGGTGGTCATGTGGTCTAGTAACAGAGTCTTCATACATAATGTTAAAATTAGGAATTTTAAAAATGAATTTAAGTGGTCACCACATTTATTCCAAATGTGTGTTTCTCTGAATGTTGTAAGCAGAACAGAATCAAGAACTGAGGCATCATTTAATTTATCTAGCTTAGTCTGTTTCATTTTATTCAGGAGGAAATGAAGGCATATAGAATTAAATGAATTGTCCAACTTTACAACACTGAACATGGTAGAAAGGCATTTGTGCATTTTCTAAATAGGATAGGAGAGTTTGAAATGTAAAGAAACATTTTTTAAAAAGTTTGTAATTACCCTATTTACACTGGATTTTTTTTTGTTTTTGGCATTTCACCTCTTAGAGTGTCTATAAAGTAAGTATATTCATAGTTTACTTACTTTCTATGTCAGTATTCTGAGGGGAATTTAAATAAGGGAAATTATAATAACTGAACCATATGCTTTAACTTGGTACAGTGTTATTTAATCATTTATCCTGTTTTCAATATATAGAATAATGTTAGCATTCAAAACAATAATTAAATTAATTATAAGCATCATCAAATGCTTTGCAAAAT
Organism: Orycteropus afer afer; assembly: GCF_000298275.1. Lineage (NCBI taxonomy): Eukaryota > Metazoa > Chordata > Mammalia > Tubulidentata > Orycteropodidae > Orycteropus > Orycteropus afer. The sequence goes on along the minus strand of NW_006921944.1, from coordinate 2,472,009 downwards.
CAATGCATATTACATTTGGGCCTTCTCTTTCATAGACTAATCTTTCATTTCCACAAAGTTAACAGATTTGATTTTTTCCCTAAACTTTTATTACTTTTCAATATTTGTCACCTTTATCTTGTTCCTTCACAGATTTTGCTTTAAATGTATTATATAATAAAGTTAGGCTTATAAAATAATAATTGCCTAGAGATTTTTCATGTCTTAATTTTCCACCAGATTTCTCCGTAATTCTCCAAAATGAATTTTCTTTGTGAATGACCTAACTTTCCCTAATGCAGGGCACTGTTAGGTAGCAATGTGTGGAAAAACAAATTAGAAAAGGGATGCATTATCTATTTACTTTTGATGAACAGGGAGAGAAGGAAAAAGAATCATTGTGTAGCATATGTCACAAGAAGTAAAACAAACAGTTTATATCAAGAGAATGGCCAGACTTCGTCTCACCTATTTTGGTCATGTTGTAAGAAGGGACCATTCCCTGGAGAAGCATGTCATGCTTGGTAGGGTGGAGGGTC
>NW_006921944.1:2459575-2471126 GCF_000298275.1 Orycteropus afer afer | reverse complement strand
TTTTTTTTTTCCTTTAAGGATGCATAACACATTTAAAAAATTAAGTATTAAAAGTAGTTTTAAAATAGAACTCCTTCTTTTCACATATAATTCAGATTGTATCTCTTTGGAAATATTTTTTCTTCTCTTTAACATCAGTCTAGAACAGATGAAACTAACGTTAATTAATTCACTGTTTTATATTCTGTCATTTCAAAGGAAGTCGGTAAAGTGCCAATTTCCTAGCATCAGGTCCATACAAAATATTTTAATTCCATTATTATTCGATGCTTAGTCATAAAGCAAAATGTTTATATTTCAAAATCATAATTTTCTACTTCATGGTCATTATTCAAACTTTAACTAAAAGATCAGCAGTAAAGACTATGCAGATGGAAAAAAAAATCTGCAAATGATGTGCATTATGCTGTTATCAGGTACTGTCAAACTGATTTCTTCTCATAACAACCCTATGTGGAAGAGCAGAACTCTCTCTCCACTGATTTTTCTAAGCTATAATCTCTATGGGTCATTCTTGCACAGACCCACTGGGTGGATTTGAAATGCAAACTTTTGGTTAGCAAGTGAGCTCTTAACCATTGCATTACCAGGGCTTCTTGCCTAATCATTAAGGAAGTATTTACATCATGTTTTTGTTTTTCAGGAATAGTTATCAGAACACAAGAGGATAAAATCATAGCTCTCCCACTAAGTGTGGTTTAATTTTTTACGAATTTTAGCTATTTATCATGCTGTATTCTTTGTAATCCTAATTTCTTAATTCAGTGAGAATTACTGAAATATTTGCCCCTAAATCTGTGAGGCAGGATAAAACGCACTTGACTGGGGAATATAATCTTGATTTATTGCTGTATTTTTGAGTAAATATATGATCTAGGTTTATTCATACACTTATATGTGAAAAGGTCTTCATATGTTGGATTTCTTATTGAATGACCTACGAAAGAACACACTGTGGAGCAAGGAACCTGGCTTATGGTAGGTATTCTACAAATAATTATTAAAAATGAGACTCTCAGTGTCTTAGTTTTCCCACTTGTAAACGAACCTCTAAATCCCTCTTAGTGCCCAATCTATTATAGTGGTAAAAGAGAATATTTCATTATTTTAATACCTATAAACAGTGTTAAAATAATGAATTCAGTGGAATAAATGAGCTAGCAAGATATTGTTATGAAACAGATAAAATAATGAGATCCAATTTTGGTGCTCGACAAAAACAAGCACTGAGTATAAGTGAAGTTTAATTGCACATGCACCTCTCTTGGTTGCCTTGGATGTCCCTCATCTTTATTATATGTAATTGGAAATGACACATGCATGGAAAATAAATTTTAATTATTGGTAAAATATTCCATGGTTGAGCTAGTTCCCATTTGGGATATGTGAGGTGAATTTGAATAGATTGTTGGTTAAATAAATTATAGTAAACTGAGGTACCAAAATTTCTTGGGTAAAGAGTGAGTGAAAAAAAAAATCTTTTGAGTAAAATATATTCTATAATCAGTATAAATTTATCTATCTCTTTAGCATGAATCTAATACTCAGAAGGATACTGTAGCAGGAGCAGGGAAGATGGAGCAACTCTAACACACTGGAAACAATTAATCATCTTTGTAACATCATGTACCAAATCTTTTCATTAAATGTGAGATGTCAGAACACATCAAAATGTAGCTATTCCTTCATTAGTTGAATACATTGGATAAACACTTGAAAGAAGGATGAAGTCTGGAGATTTTAAACACTAATAGGAGCTCTGGTAGCATAGTGGCTAAAGCACTTGACTGCTAACCAGAAGGCTGGCGGTTCAAACCCACCAGCCACTCCTCGGAAGGAAGATTGGGCAATCCTACTTCCGTAGTGATACTGCCTCGGAAACCCAAGGAGGGGTCGCTATGGGTAGGGGCCGACTGGACGGCACATAACAACAACAACAATCTTATGCTGCTAATTTTCATATCCCAAATCACTTATCATATATAAAATAAGATATAGTGTGATTATTTTCAACTTCAAATATTTGCACAAGGACATACTGGCCTTGAAAGTAGTTCACTACTTTTATTTAAATTTAACTCTTCTGATGTTGGAAACCCACTGTTGATATTGTAAGAAGAATTTTCAAAATTTTGAGTATATAACATGTTAAAAATGGATTTAACCTTTAAATTTAAAGTACATTTTAAAGTATATTATCTTTAATGTAGTTTTTCAATATCACCTGGATAAGCAAATTATGATTTTAATACTTATGGATAGTATATTTATCTGCATTAAATACCTTCAATTAAACCATCTTTGGGGGCTGGTTTAGCTAAAAGAACACTAGACTATCACAAGATTGGGTTCAAGTTCAAGTTCCACTATGGTAAGACATTGAGGGAATAAGTTTAGTTTAGGCCTCAGTTTTTTTGTTTGTTTATTTTTCCTATAAATTGGTAATGATAGAGTTACATTTTCACAGGTACTATTAATGATTGTAAAACCGGGTGGAATCAAAGTTCAACCAGCATCCCTGGTTGAAGACAGATAAGTAAACATGATAACTCAGTTCCTTAAGAACTAAATGAAATGAAAGATCAATTTGCACATTGCCTCCATGTTATCCTCTAGAAAGAGGTGATAAGTATGTTAATATGTTTCAGGAAAACAACTTGAAAAGTGACCTTGGCCCACAGACATGCAGTGGGATGAACAGGAAGTAAATTTCTGGGAACTGATATTCTCCACTCTGTTTACACCCTGATCACCTGATGACAGGAAGCCGGAGTGACTCATCCGATGTGCATTGCACTGCATCAAAAAACAACTGTCTCTTTAAACCTAGGCGAAGGAAATTTCAGCCAATTGTCAACCATGTCACACCCAAATTCCTGAAATTTTTATGAATATGCAGACCCCTCTCTCCCGAAACTTACAAAAACTAATTAGATTTAGATTCAGGGTATCAGATTTCAGTACTGACCTATCTCCTTGAGATGACGCTTTGCAATAAATAATTTTCTTTCTTCTTAATCACTCGGTGTGTAAACTGTTTTGGCCTGACTGCGTTTGGTCTGATTTCAGGGGGGAGCTCTAGTGGTATAGTGCCTATGGTAATTGACTGCTAACAAGAAGGCTGGTGGTTCAAACCCACCAGCCACTCCTCGGAAGGAAGATTGGGCAATCTACTTCTGTAGTGATACCACCTCAGAAACCCAAGGAAAGGGCGCTATGAGTTGGATTTGACTCTATGGGAGCGAGATTTTTTTTTTTTTTTTTTTTTTAATTAATGATTATTGATTATTCACTTAGCACATATTTTTTCAATGTTTTGATTTTTATTGCAAGAACAAAAATAGTGAATTGATTAATAATAAAAGGAATATTAAGTGTTTGTTTTATGCTAAATGTTCTTCGGGATGAAAGAGAACACAGAGTTTAACTATTCTCCTTTTGTTTAATTCTGTTTATGAAAATTGGCTTTGAATCATTGGGCAGATGATCCTAAAAATTTCTTCCTTCAGTCATTTTACTCAACAAATTTTTATTGTCTAACTACCACGTGCCTGGCAATGTTTCTTGGTTCTAGTAACACAAAGGTGAATAGAGCTTACAATGCCCTTGCTTTCAGAAATCCACTTACACTTAACTATTTAAAATTAACACTAAAATGATTAGAAGATGGTAAAAATCAGAAGGCAGAAGAAAATAAGAAAATTAACACAGGAGAAAAAAAAATGGAAAAGGTTACTTTTCTGAACATGTTTTTTGTCCAGCTCACTTTTCAGTAATTTCACATATGTCAAACCAATCATTTCAAATATAAAACACCCATTTCAACTATAAAACAACTTACGGATATTATTAATTTTAAATAATTGAGTAACAGATAAATGTACACAAGTCAATTTGGAAAAATCGTATGTAGTATAATACTACTAAATTATTTGTTTTTGAAAAAATACAATTTCAAATACACTATGTTTTAAAAAATAAAGGTAGTTTTTCTATACAGAATATTCTGTTGTTGTTGTTATGTGCCGTTGAGTCGGACCCGACTCATAGCGACCCCTCCTTGTGTTTCTGAAGCAGTATCACTATGGAAGTAGATTGGCTAAACTTCCTTCCTAGGAGTGGCTGGTGGGTTTGAACCACCAGCCTTCTGGTTAGCAGTCAAGTGCATTAGGCACCATGCTACCAGAGCGCCCACAGAATATTCTATATTGCTAATATAATATTTATGTTAGCTGTTGCTTTGGCAAGTACTATTAACTCCATTAATGGTCTCTTTACCATTTAGTAAAATAATGTAAAAATAGCGATACTGAGAAAGTCTATAACATTTGTATTAGCATTTGAATTATGCCTTTGCAGTTTATTGAGGGTAATCTCCATCCTCCCATTAAAAAGAAGCAGATAAATTTTGTATAATGACTTAACAATGCCTTTAGAATGTTTCAAAGTGCTAGTCTCCTTCAAGTTGCTTTCATAGTACTTAACACATAGTTAGAACAACTACATATTTTTAAATTGTATTAAGCCAGTTAGTTTAGCCATTAAATTTTTAAACCTCAGCAACTAACATTCCAGCATTTCAGTATAATCTTTTTAGGCATCTTGTCTAGAACTTTAAATATTCTAATAGAATTGGATATTAGAAAGTAGTGAAAAAGTTCTATGTTAATGTAGTATATTGTCTATTGGTGTGATGATAATGAATTGAAATTTGACATAAGGAAAAGTCTCAGTTCATTATTGGAAACATCTAGGGAAAAGGCACAACTCCATTCTTCTTGAAAATAGCAGAGGTATCTTGCTGGACCTTAAGAAATAAATCTCGAAAATTGAGTTTAAGTTAAATGGAAGATGAGTACGAAGAGAGTTTGTGTTCACCCTCTCAATCTCTTTAGAAATGAATAAGAGTTTCCAAATGAACATAATTAATTCAAGGTGGGGCTTTTCCAATTTACTCTGGAATTCTTAGAGATTTGTCAAGAGCTCCCAACAAAAGCTTTTTGGCTTCCACTTTGATGCAACTCAATTAAAAATTAAAAAAAAAAAAAAATAGGAAGAATAGAAACAAAATTCACAAAGCAAACAAAATAGAAAATACAAAACAAATGTGTATACATAAAAGTATTATGATGTGAGTAATACCTGTTATACTGTCAAAACCAAAGTGGTCAAAATCATAAGAGAAAAATGTGTGTTACCATTATGTTGTATAAAACTGCTGTAGGACAAAAATAGCTCCAGAATCTGCAAATTCTGAATGTGAAGAGTGCTTAGATTCAAATGTTTTAGCTATAGTGAAAAGAAAGCTTGTGTGTAACTGCCTAGTTATAGGTTTATTATCATTAACTAGCAGACAAAATCAAGTGTGTACATGATATTTAGTGATTTCTTACTTTTTCTGTCCCCTCTATCAAATCCCTGCTATTAATAAAATGATAGTTCATTTAAATGGTTCAATTTTGTACAATGTAGAGTTAAAAAAGTGACAGCATTAAGTAGCCCTGGTAAACCTAAATTCTGGTTGGGGTCCTATGTAGCCAAATAAGTATGCCTACCAACTTCTCTCCTACTCAACAAATTACCAAGGATATCAGGGGAATAGAGACTTTCTGGGAAAAGGGGTTCAACTAGTTCACCTGCTTTCAGTAAGAAACCTTGTGATGTCTTAGTAATAGCAATTAAATAAAGTTAAACACTTTTTCCCTTTTAGCAGACAGGGAGCTTTCAGACTGCTCTTCCTGCCAAGCTAGGCAGCCTGCCATAGGAAATTCAGCAAGACTTTATTTTAATCCATTTACATCTTGACAAATGGGGGAGGAGAATATGCAACAAAAGCATTGGAACAAAGGTCCTGTGCTCTTTTATACCTAACAATGGAGTGTCTTCTTAATGTATATTTTCTCTTTCTCAATGGATGTTCACATAATTAAAGGCAAAGTGAAATATATGATAGTGGTTTTAACTTTTAATTCTTTTGAATTCAATTTTACAATGAAACCATTTCAGAAAAGTTTCAGTCTCAATATATGCTGTATAAAATATTCTCAAAAGTCATTTTTAACTTCTACACATTCCCTTTTGAATTTTAATTCTACTATTCAAAATTTAAGTACAAATTTTACAGGAGACCACAGTAACTTCTGTGAAGTATATTGATAGCTTCAATCTTTTCCACCTTTTATGAATTTCATACAAATTTGTGTTATCTAGGAAATAATAAATTTTGCATCTGATATCAATTTTCATATTCCTCGGTAGTATTTCATGTTAGCTGGATTGGATTGTAGTAAATTGATCAGAAACAGGAAGTAAATTGTAGTAAATTAATCAGTGAAAGGAAGTATAAGCCCAATATGGTGCTTTGATTTCTAAGAAACAATATATAGTCATTTTTATTAAGTCTTCATTATTTATTAAATCTATACCTCCAGAAGTCAGTGTTTCTTTTCCTTGTTGTTAGGTGCCCTTGAGCTGTGAGGTGACTCATAGCGACCCTATGTACAACAGAAAGAAACACATTCCAGGCCTGTGCTTTCTTACAGCATATCCTCAAAGAGCTTACAGTTTAGTAGAGAAGACTAAGATATATTTTTACTTTTTAAAATTTTATCAAGGGAGTAAGTCTTTAGAAGTCTAGGCAAAAAGAGAAAACAAAACAAATAGAAGCAAACACATACATTATTGGCTAACTTAAGAGTGTAATATGCAGTTTTATAATTAGAAACTATCTTAGGAACAGAAGTACTTTATGATTTTATTTCATAATCATATTATAAGAACATTTTGAAATCAAAAGTAACAACATCCATCTATACCTGACTATACCAAAGATTTTTCTGTCTTAGGAAAAAAAAAAAAAAAATGATTACTATTGGCCCTATCTAAAGGACTGATATCTTCTTTTGTATATACCATATAAGATAGTTCAAACCCTATTATCTGGCAAGTATTTACAGGCTTGCAATGGTTAGAGGAAATATGATTCTGGCATGGTAAGTCTTTTTATTTAGGAAATTATTTAATTAACTGAAATATATCAAATGTATTCCAGAACTCTTAGTAACAGAATCATAAATAATTGTAATATGAAGCACTATGAAAACTGACACAGAAAATACATACTTGAGAAAGTTTTGTGGAATTCCAGAGGCAGGAGAGATGCGAATACTAGGAAATGAGAATTTCCATGGCTGTCATGGCACTTGAGTTAGATCATGAAAAGCATTAAATTTTGGGCATGTGTAAAAAGAAAAAATTCTAGGACAATAAAACAGTATGAGCAGAAGAGTAGAATTTGGAAAGCAAATGGGTCTGTGTAGAATTACTCCAAGTAATGGAAACAAAGTCTATTTTGTTAATTGTTAAACTGTTAAGTGATAGAAATAGATACAGAAGGTATAATTATTTTTGTAATTTAGTATTCCTGAATGAGAGGTGAGGGTTTTTTGTTTTGTTTTGTTTTTTTTAATGTCTCTTTGGACATTTGGAAATTATTTTCCCTGACATTTTGCCAAATACATTGCAGCCATGTAATATTAATTGCCATTAATCAGAATCTCACTGATATTATTAAGAGGATTGTTTTACCACAAGTTGTCTTATTACAATTCTTGAAGAGGGACTTTGTAGTAGGAGGTATTTCATGGAGAGAAATAGTAACTGATGACATATCCATCATGACAGGACTGCTTGCAAATTTGAGGGCTTTTATTTTTCCTCTAAACTCAACCAATATCTGACCGCAAACTGAATTATAGGTGCTTATACCCAGTCAGCCACAAATAATTCTTCACTGACTACCAGAGGTAAACTGCTTTATTAGATGCCCCTGGGAAGATAAAGACTGAAATGTGATTATTACACTGAAAACCTTAGCTTTCTACTTGAAGATATGAAACACAAGCACACAAAGTAAAACAATAATGAAATAAAATATGCTTAGGTAAGTACAATAGATATAAAATATCTTAAGAAGCATTAGTTTCTAACCTGAGGTTCTTAGATATTGGTGCAGGATATAATTGGTGATGAAGTTACATTCAGTATTGAAAAATGTTGTTAAGTGCCATTTAGTGGGTTCTGACTCATAGCGGCCCTATGTATAGTAGAATGAACACTGCCCAGTTCTTTGACATCCTCAGAATTATGGCCATGTTTCAGCCCTCTGTTGCAGCCACTATGTCATTCCATCTTGTTGAGAGTCTTTGCTGCCCCTTTACTTTACCAAACATGATGCCCATCTCTAGGGACATACTTTCTGATAACCTATCCAAAGTGCAAATTGCCTGCTGGAAAAAGTACATGCCACTTTCTTTCTTTTTGCCTGGAACCACATGAACTCAGTGTGACAACACTGTTTACCATTGGGGAAGAAAAATAGGTCAGTGTTACGGGGTTTCAGTTTGTATATATTTGTGCATTGGGAATGGAGGGGTAACTGGAGATGTTTTAGTAAATGAAGAAAGGACTGAGATTTAACTCAAGTTATGGATTGGAATGAGATTTTGCAAAATGATGCCCAAGGTGCCTTCTAGATTTAATTCTTATGAGACTAACAGAGACAATCTATACACAGTCAGACACTCTTAAGGTAGACTGCTGTCTGATAGCACTTAACAAGGGTCTCTACTAATACATTCATCACACTTTACATTTTAATTGTTTAAGGGACAATAATTTCTATCACTAGCTTACGTGATTTTTAGAGAGAGAATTCATTCATCTTTGAAACTCCAGCTCCTAGTACTATACTTGGTATATAGTGAACCAACAATAAATATTTGTAGAATAAATGATTTGAAACATTGAATTAGATCATGGAGAATACCGAACGTGAACTGGCAGGATCTAATTTGGAAGAGGTTTTGGAGTGGAGATTTGGCCCAAACAAACCTCTAGTTTGAGAAGATTAATCCAACAGCATGATGGAACATAGATTGGAGAAGGAAATGAAGAAAGAGAAAAGCAGTTTAGGGGCTAATAGAAGTATGGGAGGGGAATAAAGAAGGTCCAGTTTAGGACTAAGAAGTGGGGAAGAGAAAGAGAGGGAGATTTCAGCAGTAGCATCTACTGGATTTAGCAACTATGTGGATACCTGTGTCAAGAAGTAAAAGATGAACTCAAGCTTTTGTGGTTTTGGGACAGCAAATATAGTAGAGGAATTAAGAGAGAGGGAATCTTATAGGAGAATCACTCTTGTTAGATGAAGTGATGGTTTTAGGTTAGACATGGAGGGTGAAGAACACCTAATATATTTAGGTAGACTTGTTTGGCAAATAGTTGAAAACTCCAGAGAAATGATATTGGAGTAAAACATATAGCTGTAATAAGCAAAGAACCTTTAGTCTAAAACCTTGGGAAAAGGGAGGAAACGTTTGGGAAAAAAAGAAGTAATGAATACATATTTAAAGTACCCTTCTGCTATTGTTGTTTAGAACATTTTAAGTGGAATTAGTACAGAAAATAAATTATTCCTAGACTATAATATTTTTGTTTTGTTTTGTTTTACTTGCAGCAGGCCATTTCTTAGGATTCTGAAGAAAAATGTGACATATCAAGGTATGGTGCTACTTTAAAATCATAAGGTAAGTTGGGCAACCTACTTCCGTAGTGATACTGCCTCTGAAACCCTAGGAGGGGTTGCTATGAGTCTGGTCTGACTCAATGGCAAATAACAACAACAATAAAACTGATTATCAAAGGACAGTTTCACTTTAGTATCTCCCATTCTCCTGCCCTAAGCTTTCTCCATTTCAAACAACTAGCTGTGAAGATGATTGCATAAACCAGTTGTCATTGCATTTATTATAATTTATGGCAACTCCAGGTGGGTCAGAGAACAATTGTCAATGGCTTATTTTTCAAAAGTAGATTGCCAATCTTTCTTCTGAGGCACCATTTGTTGAACTCAAACCTCTAATTTTTTTGAGTATCAGCCAAGCAAGTTAACCATTTCTATTACCCAAGGACTTTGATATCATATGCAAGTAAAATCTGGCTGAAAATAACTCAAAAACAGTTGCAGAAGTATATTGACAGAGAACTTGCAGACACGTAAGCTGGATTCAGATGAGGATTTTGAACAAGGGATATCATTGCTGATGTCAGATGGATCATGGCTGAAAGCAAAGAATACTAGAGAGATGTTTACTTGTATTTTATTGACTATGCAAAAACATTCCATTGTGTAGATCATAACAAATTATGGATAACATTGAGAACTATGGGAATTCCAGAACACTTAATTGTGCTTATGAGGAACCTGGACATAGACCAGGAGGCTGTTTTTCAAATGGAACAAAGGGATACTCTATGGTTTAAAATCAGGAAGGGAGTGTATCAGGGCTGTAGCCTTCCACCATACTTATTCAATCTGTGTGCTGAGCAAATAATCCAAGAAGCTGGACTATATGAAGAAGGACATGGCATCAGGATTTGAAGAAGAACCATTAACAACCTGAGATAATCAGACGACACAACTTTGCTTGCTGAAAGTGAAGATGAGTTGAGCCACTTACTGATGAAGATTAAAGACTATAGACTGTAGTATGGATTATATTTCAACATAAAGAAAATTAAAATTCTCACAACTGAATCAATAAGCAGCATCGTGATAAATGGAGGAAAGATTGAAGTTGTCAAAGATTTTGTTTACTTGGTCCCACAATCAACACCAATGGAAGCAGCAGTCAAGACATCAATTTATTGCACTGGGCAAATCTACTGCACAAGACCTCTTTAAAGTGCAGAAGAGTAAAGATGTGTCTTTGAAGGCTAAGGTGAGCCTAATCCAAGACACGGTATTTTAAATAGTCTCATATGCATGTGAAAGCTAGACAGTGAATAAGGAAGACCGAAGAAGAGTTTATGCTTTTTAGTTGTGGTGTTGGCAAAGAATACTGAAAGTACCATGGACGACCAGAACTAATAGATCTGTCCTAGAAGATGAGCAGCTGGAATGCTCCTTGGAAGTGAGAATCTCCAGACTTTGTCTCACCTATTTTGGTCATGTTGTAAGAAGGGACCATTCCCTGGAGAAGGATATCATGCTTGGTAAAGTGCAGGGCCAACAAAAAAGGGGAAGACCCTCAACGAGATGGATTGACACAGTGACTACAACGATGGGCTCAGGTATAGCAAGGACTGTGAAGCTGGCACAAGATGAGGCAGTGTTTTCTTCTGTTGTACACAGAGTCACTATGAGTCAGAGATGACTCGATGGCACATAACAACAACAGCAAAGTACTCTGATAATCATACAAAGATATATTAAAATACATATATACAAAAGATATATAAAAATATTCCTGTATATTTTAAGATAGCACATTACATTTTTATCAGATATTTATTAAGTTGCCTTACACATTATAGAATGATAATATAATTTTCAACCATCTATAAGATATATGCGGTTCAAACCCACCAGCCACTCCTCGGAAGGAAGATGGGGAATCTACTTCCGTAGTGACACTGCCTCGGAAACCCAAGGAGGGGTCACTATGAGTCGGGTCCGACTCGACAGCACATAACAACAACAACAACATAAGAT
>NW_006921944.1:2448979-2458680 GCF_000298275.1 Orycteropus afer afer | reverse complement strand
TCCCAAGACCATGGGCCAAATGTCAAGCTGGAGACTTCTCTTGATTCATGAAGCTACAGGAACTGATAGAACCAAGATTGGCAGCAGTACAACAAGCTGTTGGCTTCAGAGGATGATGAATCCAAGATCTGTAAGTAAAATGACAGATTGTTGGCTCACAGCTGTGAAGGCAAATGACCTCAAGATCAGCAGACAATATAGCAGGCCACTGGTTCAAATCTAGGAAGTGGAGATGATGATGAGCTAGATGTAGGATCAGAAACCAGCAGGAAACCAGAGAATTTTCCCAGGACATCCATTTGTGATTACATCCAAAATGTGATTACATTTTATCAGATCTAATTATGGGAAATGACTACATCATAACTGTAAGCCACTTAGAACCATGATGCAGCCAAGTTGACACAGAGCCTGAACCATCACAGACATTGCTACCACTCCGGCCCACTCTCACATGCTTACTTTACAAAAGGGAGAGAAAACAAACAAACAAACTATGCCTCTGCAGAAAAAAAAAAAAAAACATGGAAAGGTCACATGTCATTGAAATAGGCTCATTAAAAAACTAATATTTAATCATAAGATTATAGATGGTTTCCTTCTTTCATAACTTACTGCCATACCAATAGCATCTCAGTATAAAAACAGTGAATTACAACTAAAGAACTATAAGAAAAAGACTCTCTTAGGAAAAGTGGTCAGGGGACCCTAAAGTCAAGAGTGGAAACAAAAACAGAGACACATTTGAAGCACTAGAACTATAAAAGAAAAACTCACTGCCTTTGAGTCGTTTCTGACTCACAGCAACCCCATTAGGTTTCTGAGGCTATAAATCTTTACAGAAGTAGATCTCTGGTCTTCCTTCTGCAGAGTGGCTGGTTGCTTTGAACTGCTGACCTTCCAGTTAGCAGTCAAGTGCCTTATCCACTATGCCACCAGAGCTCCTTTAGCTCCAGCAATTTCAAGCACAGTACAACTCCCAGCCAGAAAAAACAAATCTTCATTCTAGAAGTCTTTCTACCTCAGTTTCTACTGCCTGATACAAGATATTTGGATTTCAATAACAACTTTGCAAGGCATGAGAAAGGCAAAAGAAAATACATTTTAAAGAGCCAAGCCAGGAAAGTAGTATCAGATCAAATAAGGAATTTAAACTAACAAAGATTAATATGTTAAAGGCTTGTCTTAATGGCCTAGTGATGCTTTAAAAGAAATACCCCCAAGTGGGTGGGTGGCTTTAATGAATAGAAATCTATTTTCTCACAATTTAGGAAACTAAAACCCAGAATGCAGAGCACCAGCTCCAAGTGAAGGCTTTCTCTTGCTGTCATCTCTAGGGGCGAGGTCCTTGTCTCTTTTCAGCTTCTGTCCCTCAATTTCTTATCAATCTTCAGGTGACATGGCATCTATCTTCCTCCATCTGTGCTTCCTTGCTTCTGGGTCTAATCTATTATTTTTATCTCTCAAAAGTGATTGGGTAGGAGATACACCCTACACTGATAATGGGCTCATTCATATAACTAAGTAAACTCTATTCCCAAATGGGATTATACCCATATTCATAGGGATTAGTATCCCAACACATATTTTGGGGTGTTGTTGTTGTTATTTGCTGTCGAGTCAGAACTGTCTCATAGTGACCACTCCTCAGAGCTCCCATTTGGGGGTGAGCACCATTCAATTTATAACATTTTATCCTTTGTTGTTATCATGTGCCATTGAGTTGGACCCGACTCATAGCGACCCCACCTTGAGTTTCCGAGGTGGTATCACTATGGAGGTAGATTGCCCAACCTTCCTTCCAAGGAGTGGCTGGTGAGTTTGAACCACCAGCCTTCTGGTTAGAAGTCAAGTGCCTTAGGCACTATGCTACCAGAGCTCTCTTTGAGCTCCCCAAATTCATATCCTTTCCACATGCAAAATATGCTCAAACTATCATATCCCAAAAGCTTTACCCCATTCTCACATCAACTCTACATCTAAAATCTCATCTTCAGGATCATCTAAATCAAGTATGGGTAAGACTTTGGGTGTGTTCCATCCTGGGATAAAATTCCATTGCATTCCATCTATGAAAAAGAATGAAAAAAACCTGCTTCTGAGATACAATGGTGAAACAGGAACAAGGTAGACATTTTCATTCTAAATGGGATAAGTCACGAGTGACAAGCATGTCTACAACCCAGAGAGCAAATTTCATTAGCTCTTAAGGCTTGAAAATAATCTCTGTTTCCTGAGACCACCTGGACAATGGTCTTGTCCTCCAGACTCTGAGTGCTGGCTCTCCATATTCTGGTTTGATGCCCCTTAGCCTTGAGCATCAAACCTGATGTCCAAACTTATGGGAATGGAAACTCTACTCTCTGAGATTGGGGCAGCTCCATGCTTCTAGATACTCTGAGTGATGGCCTCATTCCTCAGTCCTAGGTGGCTCTGTTCTCCTTGTCTTGATCCAGGCACTCTCAGCTTTAGATGGAGACCCCATGCTCTTTGGCCCACCTGAACAGCATCACCTTCCAGAACTAAGGTGGTGGAACTGGACTTTTTAAAATCTAGTAGGTTTTTCCCACTCTTTGAAAACCAAGGTCGTGGTTCTACCTTTTGAAGTGGAGGCAGCCCTACCCACATCCATGGTCCCTATGAACACTTGTCCTGATCTCTAACTTTGCATGGCCCTTTTGTTTTCTTGGAGGAGAACAGATGTTCACAAACAAGTAACTCCAATGGCCAGTTTCTTGCTTATAGAATTCCAGGAAGTAGGCAGTTTTCCTTCATTTGTAGTCTTCTTCCTGTGCAGTATAAGATGATATTTTCCTTTTTACATTTATTTGTTTGTTTTGTGTGGTATTTGTTTGGATCCAATAGTTTCAAGTTTAAACTCTTTAACAAAAGACTGCAGAGTAACATCCTTGGTGAAAGTTCTAGGACATCTGACTTAGTCTGAATAATATAATTTTTTAAATCCTTCTGATTTCATTTTCCACAGTTCATTTTCAACTCTCTTTTCTTTCTCATCCTACTATAAGTGAAAAGAAGAAATTATACTCCTCTTTAATATCTTGCTTAGAAATTTCCTCAACCAAATATCCAAATTCATTATTCAAACGTTCTAACTTCCACTAAAATTTGAACATAATTCTTTGTTCAAGTTCTTTGCCACTGCATAAAAATCATTGCCTTCTGTCTAATGTCCAATAACATGCTGATCATTTCTTTTTAAAACCCCACCAGAAGCATATTTAATGTCTACATTCCAGAACATTCTGTCCACATCAATAGAATCTGTTATCACAGATCTCATTTCAATAGAATCAATTCATCACAGATCCATAATTCTACCAACAGTCTCTTCAAGGCAAACTGAGGCCTGACTATTAAGAAGCACATCACAATTACTCCAGATTCTACCCATTACCAATTCCAAAATCACTTCCACATTTTAGATATTTCTAGAGCAGCACCCTACTCCTGGTATCACATTCTATCTTAGTTGCTTAGTGCTTATGCAGAAGAAATACCACAAGTGAGCAGCTTTAATGAAAATGAATTTATTTCTTCATAATTTAGGAGGTTAGTAGCTTGAATTCAGGACTCCAGCTCTAGAGGAAGGCTGTGTCTCTCTGTCAGCTCTAGGGGAAGGTCCTTGTCTCTTTTAAGCTCTGTTCTTCAATTCCTTGCAGATCTTCATAAAATGCAGCATCTATTTTCTCCTATCTGTGCTTCCTTTCTCCTATTCCTAATCTACTCTTTTTATACTTCAAAAATGATTTGATATAAGATATACCCTATACTAGTAATGTGTTCATTGCTATAACAAAGAAAATCCTATTTCCAAGTGGAATTATTTCCACATGTATAGGGTTAGTATCCCAAAATATATTTTGGGGGATAAAATTTAATCAACCAAAGGGCTCTAACTAAAAAAGTATATAACATGCAAGAACAGATGGACAATTGAAACAGACAAATGGAGATTCTAAGAAAACATCAAAAGAAAATTCTAGAAATAAAAGAATAAAACACGTAAATGAAATGAAGAATGCCTTTGATGGCTTCGTTACTAGACTAAACACAGCTAAGGAAAGAATCACAGCCAAAAGATAACTCAACAGAAATATTTATTGCTGCCTTGTTCAACCTCTGTTGGTATGTAAAGACTGAACAGCTTAAATATTAATGTTACTGTGCCTATGACTGTGGAAATGACCTTAAAAGTGCCATAAGTGTTACTTTTGAGGTTGCAAATACATTTCAATGAGTAGGTGAATTTCCAAGTATGGAATCTGCAAATAATGAGGATTAACTATATTTAGGTATTTAACAAAAATATACAGTCTGTGTGTACAAAACTACAAAATACTGATGAAAGAAATGAAAACAGATCTAAATAAATGTAGAAATAATCCATGTTCATGGAAGGACAGACTCTATTTCAAGAGAGCAATTCTTCTCAACTTGATCTATTATAGATTCAATACAATTAAATCTAAGCACACTATTTTTTTGGATACCAGCAAACTTATCATAGTATTTTTATGAAAACACAAAAGATATAAAATAGCCAACACAAGACTGAAGAAGAAGAAGCAGTTGGAATACCTTCACTATGTGATTTTAAAACTTAATATACCAAAACCAAAACAAAACAAAAACTTAATATAGAGCTGCCATAATTAAGATATTAAGACACTATGTTATTGGTGAAAAAAGTAGATGCATAGATTAATGGAACAGGAAAAAAAAGAGAGATCAGATATAGGCCTATAAAACATAATCAACTGATATTTGACAAAGGAGCAAAGGCAATTAATTCAAAGACAAAGTTTAGTCTTTTTAAAAACAGTGCTGGAAAAATTGAGCACCTGTGTATAAAATGCC
This sequence comes from Orycteropus afer afer, assembly GCF_000298275.1. Classification (NCBI taxonomy): domain Eukaryota; kingdom Metazoa; phylum Chordata; class Mammalia; order Tubulidentata; family Orycteropodidae; genus Orycteropus; species Orycteropus afer. Next base: position 2,453,802 of record NW_006921944.1, on the reverse strand, counting down.
TAGATACAGAATGTATACCTTTAACTATAATTAGCTCAAAAGAGATTATAGACTTAAATTCAAAATACGTAACTATAAAACTTCTAGAAGAAAATCTAAATAACCTGGGTATTTTGATGAGAATTGAGATAAAAAATCATCATCATCATCATCATCATCATCATCTCTCTGAAGAAATTTGGTAAGTTGGACTTTATTGAAATTTAAACTTTCTACTCTATGAAACACATTGTAAACAGAAGGAAAACAAAAGCCACAAAAGAGGAGAAAATACAAACCACATATCTGATTAAAGACTTGTGTCCAAAATACACAAAAAGTCTTAAAAGTCAACATTGCAAACTTAATTAAAAATTGAGCAGATGATCTGAATAAATAAAGAGACACAGATGACAAATAAGCATATAAAAAGTGCTCATTATCAATTGTCATTAGGGACTACAAATTAAAACAGCACATTTATTAGAATGGCTAAATGAAAAACAAACAAACAAACAAAAAGGATAATACCTCTTGCAAGCAAGGATGCAGAACATAAGGCACTTTCATTCATTGGTGGTGGAAATACAAAATGGTACAGTCACTTTGGAAGATTTTTACATTTTTTTACAATACTAAACAAAGCCTACCATCTGATCCAGTATTTGCATTCCTAGGAATTGTACAAATGATTTGAAAATTCTGTGTACCTAAAAATCTGCATGGAAATGTGTATATAACAGCTGAGTGATAATTGACAAAAACGGAAAGCAAATAATGTTTCCTCCAATAGAATAAATAAACTGTGGAACATGCATATGTTGGAACATTATTTATAAATAGAAAGAAGTGAGCCACATGAAGATATGATGGATCTTAAATGCATACTGCTGGATGAAAGAAGTCATTCTGAAGAGGCTAGGTTCAGTCATTCTAAAACAGGGTTGCCAAAGGTACAGGGTTTGCTGCTGAGAATTGAATAGATGAAGCACAGGAGATATTTAGGACAATGGAACTTTTATATCAAAGTGTAATGGTAAATACATGGCACTATGCATTAGTCAAAACCCATAGACCAAAGAGTCAACATCAATGTATGCAAGTTTTTAAAGCATCATTAAGAGTGTGGGAGGTCCCCAGATAGAATTCAGAATGAGATAATGCAAATTAAATGTATAACAAACATCATTGAAAGAGATTAGGAAAAATATACTTACCTAAATAATTAAGGAAATAAATGGATTTGTGAGACTAAAGACAAAAGACACTGTGTGTAAGTGGTATCCTCTAGTTGAAAAAAGTTGTTTTTCTTGTGAATTGTTAGTTTTTATTGTTAACTCAAGTCAACTCCAACTCTTAGGGACCCTACGTACAACAGAACAAAAGACTGTCCAGTTGTGTGCCATTCTCACAACCTTTGCTATACTTGAGCCCATCGTTGCAGCCACTGTGTCTATCCATCTCAGTGAGGGTCATCGTCTTTTCTGCTAATCCTCTACTCTACCAAACATGAAATCCTTCTCTAGGGAATGGTCCTTCTGACAAGATGACCAATTTTGATACTTTTATACATGTATGCCATAATTGAAAAAATAAGTAAATTGATGTCAAATAACCAGAGTCAAATTTCACATTGTTGGAGTGAGAGGTTACAGATAAACAAAGGAAGAGTCTAGTAATAGATTAGTGTTGGAAAAATCAATAGATTTCATGTTTAACTTAATATAGATTTGTATGGTTACATATAAAAAATATTTATAGAAATGTATATAAATACCAGTTTTTATGTTATTGTATTTCCTTCTTCTATCAGCTTAGAGGGCCTAGAACCAATGATATCCAATAATCAGTGATCATACCTAGTACCTGGATCTTTGTTTCCAATACCATTTTCAAATCAACAGAAGCAGGACTTCTTAGAGGAATGGTTGTTTCTAAGATTGGGGTGGAAAATACACAGTATGAGCATATAGTGATGGAAAGTAAGACAATGTTTAAAAAATTATGGAAGTGAAGTGTATAGAAAGGACACAGAATCCAACTGAAAACTCACAATTGTGAAAGGTATACAGAAAAATAAAGCAGTATTGAATTATAACCTAAAGTATAAAATAAGTATCTATGAGTCCATACTGATATAAATGATGAACAAATAAATAAATGTGGTTGACCAGACCTATCTCTTGTTCATAAAACTCCAAATAACTTATGTAAATACTTACTGTGCCCTCAGGGCAGTGGAACATAACATTCAATTCTTTAATTGTAGGCTATGCATAGATATTTTCTTTCCAGGAACACAGTGTGAGAAGGGGGCGGGGGAAGAAGAGTGATTTTACAGTTAAAAAACCTGACAAACACTACCTCAGTAAGATCAAGGTTAACATTGACATTGATAAATCATATTGATAGCATATACCCTTGATATGATGTGGTAAAAATGGATCCTTATCTTTATGGCCTTCCTCTACAAAATCCATAATTTCAGACAAATTATGAGAAAAAACCCAGACAAACTTGATATATGGGCATCTTTCAATATAGCTGATCAGTACTGTCCAAACTTGTCAAGGTTATCAAAAACAGGACAGGCTGAAAAACTGTCACACCAACTGGGGCCTATGGAGCATGACAAATCAGTGTAATACAATATCTTAGATGGGATCGTAGAACAGAAAAAGGACATTAACCAAACACTAGGAAGATCGAGTGTAGTATGGAGCTTAGTTTATAATAACATATCCATATTAACTCATTAATTATAACACATGTATCATGCTAATTAATATAAGAAGTTACGAATAGGGAAAACCAGGTGTAGGTGTACTGGAGCTCTGTACTATTTTTGCAATTTTTTTGTAAATTTAAAATGGTTCTAAGATGAAGGGCTTATTTTTAATTTATGATAAAGATAGACATCAAATTAAACAGTATTTTACATGCAAACTTAGCCAAGTATATAGTCCTAAGATCTGAAAATCTATGCTAGAGAAAGAAAACTGGTAGAAAACACTCATACCAACATTTAAATATGCACGTTTCTATAATATATATGCACCTATGTTCTTCTGTATATATAGATGGAATATGTATGTATATGTAGAATACATATCAATATATACTACATAGAAAAATAATTTAAAGATTAGCAACAGATCACAGAAAACAGGATAATCTAGAAACTAGATTTAGGAATTTAAGAATATCTTGTCAGTAAGAATACAAAAGTTCCATTTATTGAGGTTAAATTTATGCAAAAAGTAGTTCAAGTAGAGCTCCAAGAATAAGATTAGGCCCTGAGTAAGCTTAAATTTCTTGAAAAGGAAAGTGTAACAGAACATACAGAGACATTTCAATCTGATTCTGTTCTGATTGTGAAGAAATGTAGAATATGATATCCCTCAATTATGCATCTTTACTAACCCCACCTAATATAACATTTATCCTAAGATCACAGTTCATCTACAAATGCAAACTGAAAAAAACAGTAAGGGACACAAAGTATAAAATGGTTCCTGAAGAAAAAGTGACATGTATTTCCTTTTAAAAACAGTGAAGAAAATCTTAGATTAATAAAAGTTGATCTTGTTTTCATCAACAAACATAATCTAAAATTTGTAAACTGGATTTTACTATATAAAAGTATATAGATAAACCAGAAGATAAAATCAGTCTTTTAAAGCATTATGTATGCATGTTGATAAAGCATACAAATTTATTTTTCTTTTGTTATAAATGTAATTAATTCATTAATATCTGTTTTATTTTAATTAGGGTGGTATAACTTTCATGATTTGAAATATTGTAAGGAAGATATGTATAGATGATATATATATATCATATGTATATACAAACACAAAAGAATACATATAAATATAAACAAACTGTTAAGCATTCTCAAAGGTTTTCCTTTGCCTCTATAAATAAGTGTAGTGATAAATTATATACACCTACATAACTAGATTCTTTGAAATTTAAAAGCCTCTTTCCATTCAATGGACAAACCCACCATTCATTTTCATTCAGTCTGTGCTTGAATACATAGAGGTAAGAGAAACTTATGCTTCATGAAATAAACCACTGATGTTTGGAAAACTTAATTATTACAACATTATTTCTGGAAGACATACACAAAGATACTAGAGAGGAAAGAAAACTTCTACTACATAAATCCCTTTGAATGCTAAAAGTCATCTGAATGAAAGATAAAAAGTTAAGTGAAAACATTAACCTCAAGGAAAATGAGTACAAAAAAATATATATTATCTCAGAAAGGGAAAGAAAAAACAGCTTTACAGCATAAAAGTATAGACCCTTAGAATTCTCTGATGAGGCATGGTATAAGGATAAGAATTAAGATTAGAATTTAGAAATCAGTTGAAAGCTATTTTCGAGATAAGAAAAAGGAGTAATCATATGTACTTAGGAATAACACTGGTGAAAATGTAACAGTTATTAAGCTAAAACATACCTGGTTTTTGGCATTATTTTTCTGATTTGGGTGCTAGATTTAAAATTTGAAACAGGTCACTTATCTCCTTTCTCACATGAAAAACTTTCACATATATAAATATATTTATTTATTTTTATTATTTTTTTCCTTCAGAAAGTGCTGTCAGAATGTGAATGGCTCTTTCTTTGTAATTTTATCACATTAGTCCTTCCTGTTAGCACCTAACACTGACTTTATATAATTATATATTTCTTAAAGTCGATGGGTCTTCAATACTCATGTAATTCTTTCACCTTATGAAATGATTAAGACAGGTGGAATAAAACATTTTACAGCCTTCTTGCTTGCAGAAAGGAGCTCTGCTGGTACAGTAGTTAAAACATTCAGTTAC
>NW_006921944.1:2416854-2448637 GCF_000298275.1 Orycteropus afer afer | reverse complement strand
GTGGGTTTGAACCGCCAGCCTTCTGGTTAGCAGTCAAGTGCCTTAGGCACTATGTTAGCAGAGCTCCCTGCCCTATATCTTGCTGGGTGTGACCTTGCAGAGAGTGATAATCAGAATACCTTGGGTTTTATATGCGTGTCTAAAAGATTTGGTGGTGGTCTCTTATATAAGGAAACCAGAATGAAATTGGTCATTTTTAGAAGAGAAAGTCTTTACAAAAGATCATGAAAAAATGTAGTTTCAGATATTAAAGTAAAAATTAGAATATATATTATTCATGTAAAAAGTGGTAATACAGAAGATGGATATCATAATTCTAACAGCAAATGAATGGATCTGTGGTATAACATGTCAAGTACAAAACAAAGCTTTTGGGATATTCCATTATACTTGGGGAAGATCATGATAATACACACAAAATCTGAAAGTATTCAGAATCAAAGACCCTAGCAAGATGAAACAAACAAGATCAAGTTTCACTCAAATGAAAATGTTTAAATCAACTAGTATTTTCAACAAATTAATCCATGAGAAATTTATTATTATAGCCTATTAGTCACAAAGGGATAATTTGTGTCCACAATTGGACTGTATCTTAAAGGACAGTCAGATATCATTACCAGTAGAAATTCAAAACTATTAGAATTATGAGGCAGACCTTGTATCTGCAAAATTAATGGTTACAGTTATAAAAGTAGCAACCAAAAATATAGACTCGACAATTAATGGCATTAATATAAAATGCAATTTGTGCTCTCCTTTCAATAAATACATCAGGAATTCTATTAAAGAGGAGGTCTCTCTAACTATAATTTGTGATGTCTCTCAAGCAATGCCAGGAGGTCACTAATCTTGCTTATATAGAGTAAATAAAAAAGCCAGAAAAGTAAACTGAAGAGAATAGTGAACATTAATTTCTTGCAGGATTTTCTAATTTGGGCTCTATATTTGAAGCAATATTCACACAATTTCTACCCATTTCTAACTCTCATATTTAAAAATAAAATCTGTACATTGATAATATGACCATTAAACCAAAGTTCTACATATTTTAAAAATATGTATTTGACCAAATACATAGACTCTGAAAAAAACTGCTAGTTTTCTCTTGTTCTACACACACACACAAACATGAAGCTATGCATAAAAATTTAGTGAGAACAAAAGAAACATGTAGATGAACACAAAGAATCACAGAACCAGAAGGAAATGTCAGTAAACTTCCAGATTACAATCATAAATACCAATGTCTATAGGGTAAAGGATGCAGAAGCATGGACCTCTCTTGACCACAACCCCATAAAAGGCAGCTGCTCCTTAACTGCAGCTGATCATGTCTTGCAGAAAAGTGAGGTACTCAGATGTTTCTATCACTCTCATACTGTTTCATTGTTTACTTTTTCAGTAGAGATTGTTATTATTATTTGAAAATCCTTGTGGGATTAATACTCTGAAGACTAGACAAAATATGTTCACATGCTACATTCTTTCCCTAATCTGATGGTTTGACACCTCTAATTCAGACCATCCATTTGTTTCTAACTCACTTTATTAATATAGATCTTGCAGAATGACTATTAGCTGCATTTTGTTGTTGTTGTTATGTGCCATCGAGTCATCTCCGACTCATAGCGACCCCTCCTTGGGTTTCTGAGGAGTTATCACTATGGAAGTAGATTGCCCAATCTTTCTTCCGAAGAGTGGCTGGTACATTTGAACCGCCGACTTTCTGGTTAGCAGTCAAATGCCTTAGGCACTATACTACCAGAACTCCCATTAGTTGCATTATATTAATTAAATATTTAAAGTCTAAAGTAAAATAATCTCCCTTTAGTTTATATCAATTTCAGCTTGCCTTCAGGATCAACAAGGAGATCTGGTGGCATACTGGGTAAGGCATTAGCTGCTAGTCAGAAGGCTGGCAGTTCAAACACACCAGCTGCTCTGAGAGAGGAAGACAAGGCATAAAGACTGACAGCCTTTGAAACAAAATGGGGGTCACTATGAAATGAAAATGACTAGATGACATTGGGTTTGGTGGGTTTCAGGATCAACAACTACGTTAGATTTTTTTTTTTTTTTTTTTAACCACTGGTTCTACATAAGACATTTACATATATATGTGTGTGTGTGTGTGTATTTACATATGTAGATATATATTTACACTCATAATCACTTAAGTCTTTTCAGAAAACCCTCTAAATGAAGACAAAATTCTGATTGAATTGTAAAATGGTGTAAGATTATTATTTGCTTCTTATTTTCAAAAACATTACCATAATACCAATTTTATCTGACCAAGTGGGAAGGGTTATAAGTAGTAAATTTTCTAGATTATAGTATTTTATCCATTTAACAACCAATTTATTGTATTTGATACTTCTTAATATATTTTCTTAATGGATTACATCTATAAACCCAATAAAATTAATATTGTTTTGCATTTTTGTTGAAACTAGAATAATAACTAGAATAATGTCATTTTTTAAAATAGTTATACAGTGATGGTTTATAGACTGATTATACTATCTTTCTTTATATTCAACAGTGTCAAACCAATTTGGTCTTTGAGTTTATGTGTCTATTAATAAGGGCTTTCCTGTTCCATGTTCTTTCTACTAGCAATTAACAAAGTGGTCAACGTGTAGAAAATTTCCCTGACTCTCATTTTGGTTTTTGGCAAAAATTTCCTACAAACTAGGACTATAAGTACTAAATTTATTAGAATGATACTTGAAGTACAGAGAGTTTGAGTAGTTCCAACAGGATTCCTTATTGCAGAGACTTTAAAATGATGTAAGTTTTGAAAAGAGCATGTCATTTGTGGGGAGACTGTGTTTCCCATCCCTCTTTCTTCAGAATGCCAGACAATATAATAGAAGATTAGATAGCTAGATAATAGAGGAAGAATGCCCTAGTGGAAAAAGGGTGCAATTTGGAGAAAGATAGTTTTGAAATCTAATTCTTACTAAATTTGTAACCTCAAGTAAATTGCTTTATCTCTTTGAGTCTCAGTTTCCTTATATGTAAATAAGATAAAATACTTGCCTTGTAAAAGTAGGACTCTAAGTCTTGGTGCTATAAAGGTGTTCACTATATTTGAAGCATCTAGCACTGTTTGGCACTTAGTTAGCATTTGATAAATAGTTTTTTTTTTTTGCCAATATTTACAAGCCATGCATGTTATGAACACAGCAAAAAGAAAAAAAAGCAACACCTGATATCCAGAAGCTGGCCTGTTACGCAAAGTAACATGGGGATCTATTATTGAAATAAAGAACATAAGAATGTCAACATAAGAGACATTCACTCTGTATCCAGCATGGATTAAGACAAACTAACACCACTCTGTAAACACTGTGGAACACAGAAAATAATAATAATAATAATCATTTCCCTAATCACAAAAATGATCAAATATATACTTATCCTGACTAATATGGAGGAACTATGACAGCATAGTGCCTAAGGCATTTGACTGCTAAACAGAAGGCTGGTCATTCAAACTCACCAGCTACTCCTCGGAAGGAAAGTTGTGCAATCTATTTCCATAGTGATACCACCTCAGAAACCCAAGGAGGGGTTGCTATGGGTTCAGTTTGACTCAATGACAGTTTGGTTTGGTTTTGGTTTGACTAATGTGAAAGACTGCTATTTAATAATTACACTTCAGCTGGACTTAGTCTTTTCTCTTTCTAGATAAAGTTTAGTATGATAACCAATGATAAATTTACCTCTGCATCTTGACAGCCATCTAATCCAGTGCAAAATTCTGCTTCTTTAAACTCTTACCCAAATCACCTAATATGAGCCCTCATCTTATGCCAATTGGAACACCCACTATGTTAGATGCTTTGTGATACCTCATGATGTGTGTTCTTTCTCACTGAAAACAACATTTCCAACTATTTCCATGGCATGTGTATTCCTGGTAACCTTAGGCTGGAGGTAATGAACAAGGACAACAGATAAAGTTCAAAATGGGCAGCTATTTTATCATGAGTGACATTTAGATCCACACTGTCTAGCCATCAGATGAGCCAGCATCACTTCAGTAAAAATGATAGATTTTTAAAGTTAAATATCTTAAACAAAGCCACCAGACAGTAGAATAAGTTAATCGCAAGATTATGTTTTAAGTAAAATAAATAAATAAATAAAATAAAAATCCATTTCCCTTCCCTTATATATATGTTGTTGTTGTTGTTGTTGTTGTGTGCCGTCGAGTCGGCCCTGACTCATAGCGACCCCTCCTTGGGTTTCTGAGGCAGTATCACTACGGAAGTAGGATTGCCCAACCTTCCTTCCGAGGAGTGGCTGGTGGGTTTGAACCGCCAGCCGTCTGGTTAGCAGGCAAGTGTCTTAGCCACTATGCTACCAGAGCTCCCATATATGTTGTTAGGTGCCTTCAAGATGGTTCTAATAGTGACCCTGCATATAATAGAATGAAACACTCCTCAGTCCTGCCCCATTCTCATAATCCTTGCGATGCTTGAGCCCATTGATGCAGCCACTGTGTCAATCTGTCTCTTTAAGGGTCTACTCTTTTTCACTGACTCTCTACTCTACCAAGCATGATATGCTTCTCGAGGGACTGGTCCGTTCTGACAATATGACCTAAGTAGGTGGAAAGAAGTTTGGCCATTCTCCCATCTAAGGAACATTCCAGCTGCACATCTTCCAGGACAGCTTTGTTTGTTCTTTTGGCAGTCCATGGTATTTTCATTATTCTTCACCAACACCACAACTCAAAATTTTTACCTCTTTTTTGGTCTTCCTTATATATTATCCAGCTTTCACATGCATATGAGGTGATTGAATACACCATGGCTTGTGTTAGATGCACCATAGCTTTCAAAGTGACATCTTTACTCCTTAATGCTGTAAAGAAGTCTCTTACAGCAGATTACAGTGAAATACAATGTCTGATTTCTTCATTATTGCTTCCTACCTGCTTCCTGTTTATAAGGAAAAGCCTTGGGGAACGGTCTCTAGCTTATGGCATGCTTGAACCCTGCATGTAGCCATGTCGTTGTTCAGCAGCCTGCCATTCTCTGCCAACCTTGGGACTTTTGATGGACTTAAGTTAATGGCCTGCCATGTTGTTTGGTAACATCGGGACCGTGCCATTTTATTTGTCAACTTTGGGCTTGTCAGTATCAGCAGCCAGCAGCTGTCTGAGTGAAGAAAAGCCTCTAGCTCCAGTGGGCTAGGAGCAGGAGGCAGAGCTGAAGGCCAAGGTTGAGGGGATTTCACTCAGCCACTAGAGCCTGGTATTTTGAACTTAGACTTAAAGCCTCCAAACTGTAAGAGAATAAACTCCTGTTTCTTCCAGCCTTCCCGTTTGTGGTATATTCTTGTCAGAGTAGTACCAGGTAACTGAAATACCTGACAACCTTGATCTTTTCTCCATTTATTGTGATGTTACTTATGGTCCAGTTGGGAGGAGTTTTGTTTTCTTTACTTTGAGATGTAAGACATATTGATGGCTATAGTTTCTGATCTTTATGCTTAAGTTCTTCAAGTCTTCCTCACTTTCACCCAGGAAGATGGAATAATCTGTATATCGCAGGTTGTAAATGAGTCTTCTCCCAATCTTGATGCTGCATTTGTCTTCATATAATCCAGCTGCTTGGATTATTTGCTCACCATATAGATTGAATTTGAAAGAAGATTGGACAATCTACTTCCATAAAGATACCACCTCAGAAACCCAAGGAGGGGTCACTATGGGTGGAAATATGGTGAAAAGATACAACCAATATGCATAACTTTCCTCATTTTAAAGCATGCAATATTTCCTTATTTTGTTCAAAGGACTGCTTCTTGTTCTATGTGAACTTTCCACATAAGCACAATTAAGTGTTCTGGGACTCCAATTTTTCCCAAAGTTATCCAAAATTTGTTATGATCCACACAATGGATTGCATTTGTTTAGTCAATAAAACAGGTAAACATCTTTATAGTATTCTTTACTTTCAGTCAAAAGCCATCTGGCATCAGCAATAATATTCCTTTTTCAACATCTCTATTGAACTGGACGGAATTTCTGGCAGTTCCTTATTGATATACTGCTCTAATCTTTGTGTAATTATCTTCAACAAAATTTTATTTATGTGTGATATTAATGATATTACTTGATAATTTCCACATTCTGTTGAATCAACTCTCTTTGGAATGGACACAAATATAGATCCCTGCCAGTCACTTGATAAAGTAGCTGTTTTCCATTTTTCTTGGCATAGACAAGTGAGTATTTCCAGTATTGCAACCATTTGTATAAACATCTGAATTGGTATTTCATCAATTCCTGAGATCTAGTTTTTCAATAGTGTTTTCAGAGCAGCTTATATTTCTTCCTTCAGTGCCATCGGTTCTTGATCATAACCTACCTGCTGAAAGAGTTGAATTCAACTAATTATTTTTGGTACAGAGACTCTGTATTCCTTCCATCTTCATTTGATGCTTCCTAAATCATTCAAATTTTGCCCATAGAATCCTTCAATATTGAAACTTGAGGTTTGAATTTCTTGTTCAGTTCTTTCAGCTTGAGAAATGTCAACCATGTTCGTCCCTTTTGATTTTCTAACTCCAGATGTTTGCACACTTCACTATAATACTTTACTTTGTCTTCTTTAGTCACTCTTTGAAATTTTGTGTTCAGTACTTTTACTTCATCATTTCTTCCACTCACATTAGCTACTCTGTGTTCAAAAGCAAATTTCAGAATCTCTTCTGACATTTCTTTTGGTCTTTTCTTTCTTTTTTTTGTGTTGATCTTTTGTTTTCTTTATATGTAATGTGCTTGATATCATCCCACAACTCATATGGTCTTGAGTTATTAGTGTTCATTGTGTCAAACTTGTTTAGAAGCCTTTGTGGTGCAGGAGTTAAGTACTTGGCTGCTAACCAAAATATTAGTGGTTCCAACCCACCACCAACTCCATGGGGGAAAGATGTGACATTATCTTTCTGTAAAGATTTACAACCTTGAAAACACTATGTGCCAATGCTACTCTATCCTTTAAGGTCTATGAGTCAGAATCAACTCAACAGCAATGGGTATATCCCTTATATATACATATAAGAATTAAATATCAAGATAATTAATCAACTTCCCTTTTTGTTTTTAGTAACTCAAGCAAAGCATAAGGAAAATTTAATTACTTTAAACTTGAAAAATATAAATTTTTCAATAAAAGATAAAATCAGAGGAGTTAAAGTCTAACTTAAGAAGGAAAATATACATTCAGTGGAAAAGAGAAAGTAAATTAACTTTGATTTTAGTAATAATTTGATTAACTATAATCATCAATGAATATTAAAAAAAATCTAGAACAGCACCACATAAATTACAAAATACAAGTTACAGTACAACAAATAATTATTCTAGGTAGTGACATAGTAATGATTCCTTAATGTTAATTGAGTGCTGTTAGGGACTATTATATAAACCTTGCATGGATTATCTAAATTAATCTCCAAAACAATGTTTTGATTTAAAAGTTATAATTTTCTCCAGTTTATTGCTAAAGAAACCAAGGATTAAGTAACTTAAGAAACTTGTTCATGCTTATACTGTTTGATTATACAGTAGGAATTCAAATCCAGAAACCACATGGTTAATCTCTGAGGACTGATTCTGAACTACCCATGGATTCTTCTAGGAATTGTGCACATTTCTATTCACAGGGAACTCTTCACATAATATGGGTTAAACAACTTTCGAGAGTCATAATATTGAAGCAACCCAAAAACCATTCCAGAAATTAGGAAATGACTGTTCAGTGAGGTCTGGTGACTCACAGGCTGTTGTCCACATTACTGATTCTTGACTGTGACTTCATTGTAGATATTTTCAGTTAATTTAATATAGGCCATTGTCAATAGAAAAGATCATGGGGATGAGAAATCAGGAAACCTTAATTCTTAAGTCCTGACTCTGTTAAAGTCATTAGACAATTCAAGAAACCCACATTTCTTCAAAAGTTAACAGACTGGAGGTTAAATTCAAAAAAAGTTAGCAACAGGTTTAAATTCAATTTTGAAGCTAGGAATCTATACTTTTCTCAATATTCTGAAACTTAATTTTCAATAGTTATGCCTCTACAGTGGACATTACTTTTTTTTTTTTTTTTTTATAACATACTGTTCTGGGCCAGGGCAACAAATTTATAGAAATATGACACTTAGTAAAGAGAAATGTCATAGTAATAAATAAACAGTTTATTGCAAACATTTGGAAACAATTTCTTGTGGAAAAACAGGAGTCATTATATTTTGGGAAATGGCTATTTGCTACAAGTGTGTTCCCACAATATTCATCAAGTATAAAATCACATATATACTCCTCAAAAGCAGATGGAAATTGATTTTCCTAGTTAATGGTTAAAAAAACATTCATTGAAGGTCTTTAGAAAGCAGAAGGAGTTCACGTGGTGGAAGTAGTTAAACATTTCAGTCATATCTTTACACTGCCAGTCAGGACAGATCAGACCTTAGATAAAATTTAAGTATACTTTCAAAGTCTAAGGTGGTCATGGGTAAGAAATTCTGATATTACTGACTAACAAAAAAGTTGGTGGTTTGAACCTACCAGCCACTCCTCTAAATAAATATGTAACAGTCTGCTTCCATAAACATTTACAGCTTTGGAAACCCTACAGGACAGTTCTACTCTGTCCTATTAGGTTACAATAGCAGGAATCAAATCAATGACAATAGGTTTGATTTTGGTTTGGTTTCAGAGCTTAACACTATGTTAGACACAACTGGTATCTTTAAAACAATTCATCCGGAAAATAGTTCACTATTTATATTCATAGATAGTGAGAGAAAGATTCATGCATGACTTATAGAATCTACCTGGGGTTTCGTCATATTCAGTATCATTCAAAGTACATTGATCATGTTCAAGTATTATTATTCCTGACTTTATGGAACAAGTAAAAGGAATATTAAGATCTCTTTGGTTCTGTATGTGTAACTAACAAGTTTAGTTTTGCAGAAGCTTTCAGCCAAAATGGCAGAAAATAATGCTGTACTTATGAATAGCAAATTGCCCGGAGCCTACATTAGCAAATTCTTCTGATACTCTTAACTCATCGTGAGTTTAACAGTGTTTCTAGAATTCTACACCATTACTGCTTTCCTATATTTTTCATGGACCATGTCTTTCCTCATCTGTTGAACTAAGAATTTAAAAGAAAGTAAGTTTGCAAAGCTTTGAATAGGCTTAGTTTAATTTGATGAAGTAGGCAAAGATAGTTACATAGACATACATTCTATGCTTCATTACGTTACCCTAGCTAGAAATAGGACTGTTTTATGGGGTATATAACTTCTCCATTGCAAGGCCATAGTTGTCTGCTGAAGCTTAAATGAGCACTTGGATATGATTTTATAAGTTCCTAGATGAAGTCATTTATGTTTTTTTTTTTTTATCTAGAATATATTATATGTGTATATATATATATATATATATATATATATATTTATATACACACACACACGTTTATATTTATATATACACAGATATATACATATGTATATAATGTGCCTACAAATAACACTGTAGTACATAATAGTACAGTCCACTGAGTACATGACAGCCAATTTCCAAACTTACTACTGTAGCTATGACATATGAAATATGATAAACTTTACTTATATAGCATTTTTATTAAAAAATGATTGGCCAGTAGTAGGCTATCATTGGGATGTTTCAGGAGAGAAAGATAAATGTGTTGCTTCCATAATGACAATTGGAAAATAAAAGACTATTTTGTGGAGAGTTTTCATATCCATTTTACAGTTAGACTATTTTTGTCCTAATCATCCTGAAAAGCAGGCAGTTGCAGCAAGCAAGAATTACCAAATCATCAGTGATATCTTAATGTTGCAAATCAGGACAGATCAGAACTTGTATAAAATTTGCTTTGGGTATACTTTCAAAGTCTAAGGTGGTTATGGGTAAGAAATTCTGGTTATCACTGACTATACATCTAGCATTTTAAACTAAAAAAAAAAAAGAAAAAAGAAAACCTCATGCCATGGAATCATTTTTAATTCATTGTGATCCCTGTTGGCTTTCCAAGTCTTCCTTCTGCAGAGCAGCTGGTGGGTTTGAACTGCTGACTTTCTAGTTAGCAGTCAAGTCGCTTATCTACTACACCACAAGAACTCCTTAGCACTTTAGTGGACGTATTTTATGAGCACTGTTGGAGTCTAACCATTATTATTGTACAATACTGCCTCCTTCCACATGATCATAGGCTATTGCTCAGAGGTGAAAGAACATAAGAACCATTTGTGGTGAAGATGCTACTCTATCTCCAAACCCCTCTCACTTACACCCTACTGTTCATTTGGCACCAATCCTGCACTGATTTTCTTTGCCTAGATGAAAGCAATGCAATTTGTAAGGCTACCTTACTCCCCACCAACTCAAATTTTAGATGTTGAAATTGTCTGCTTTTAAGATCTATCTGTGGGATTTTTAAGAAAGGAAGTGAAACCCCACTGCCTTTCTGCTGTTGAGATGTGTATGATTGAGAAAATTATTACAGGATAAAACTATAAGTTAATTACATTAATGATAGAATGGTAAATAGATTTTAAGTCATGATATGTCTTAATAGAACTAACTTAAATAATTAGATTTTTATAAAACAAGTTTTTAGCCAACATAGGAGGAAGAAACAAACAAGAAATTACAAGAAAAATTGAATGTTTCCTGATTGTGAAATCTTATCCTTGGTCTCCAAATGAATTTCAGAATCTTCCACCAGGAAGCTGGGATTGATTACAAACTGGGCACAAATGCCATATTTGCATAATCATCCATTCCTTGTACAAATTGCTGTCCTATTTCCTGTGAGACTTGCCGAAGCTGCCAATTAGTTCTAGTCACTTACCAACCAGCTAGCAACCAAAAAGACTTGGAGAGGAAAAAATAAAACACCAAAACAGTATGTACATATATATCTTAATGTGTCATTCTTTTTATATATTAAATTGGAAATATTTCTCTCTTCACTGCATCAAATCTGTTATTTCTTAAATTCCAAACTTTGGAGAAACTGCCGAACAAATGGCGTTAATTAACTAAATCGGCACTATAGTAGAGTGAATGAATACTTAGCACTTTTAAATTTCAAATGCTCTAATTTTGTTCTCTGGGGAGCAGTGTTTACATCCCAACAGTTGCATTCTTAGAGCTATTATGGATATTTCTTCAGGGCTGCAGGATGTAAAAATTTATTTCTAACAGCTTTTTAAATTGAAAAACGATATTGAAGTTAAAATATTATTTGTTACTTATAGTTAAGTCTCAAGTGGTAATTGCATGTCTTATTTAATATTCTTAAAGGAAAGGCTTTAATAACTTGATCAAATAAAGAGAAACTTATGATAGCTAGTATAATATGACCTAAAATACCCTGCGGCCTAGAAACCACACTATGATTGGCTCCAGCATTTCCTTCGTAAGTATTTCCTTCTGTGTGGTGCAGTTAACATGTTCAGACGCTAACCAAAATGTGGCTCAAGTTCACTCAGAGGTACCTTGGAAGAAAGTCTTGACAATTTACTTCTGAAAAACCGGCCATTGAAAACTCTACGGAGGACAGTTCTACTCAACATACACTGGGTCACCATGAGTCAGATGCAACTCCACAACTGGTCTCTCCTCCCTCTCCCTTTATAAAATATAATAAACACTCATTATATTTTCAAAGAATACCAAGAAGAAACAATATCCTTGCGCACTAAACCAAAATAAACATGGCATAATCTGTCTTAGTTTTGTGATCTTTTTTCCTTACATGTAGGAGCTCTGGTAGCATAGTGCCTAAGGCACTTGACTGCTAACCAGAAGGCTTACGGTTCAAACCCACCAGCCACTCCTCAGAAGGAAGGAAGATGGGGCAATCTACTTCCTTAGTGATACTGCCTCAGAAACCCAAGAAGGGGTCACTATGAGTTGGGTCTGACTCGAGGACACATAACAACAACAATTCTTACAGGTATGCAAAATTCAATAATATCATTGTGTTTCCTTTGTTTATAATTTTGCACAATTATGTGACACTTAGTACTTCAGGCAAGACAAAAGTATTAGAGGCCCTCTTCCTGTTGATTTTGAAAAGCAATTAGGTATTATTCAAATGATCAAATGATACCCCTTAGTTTATAAACAAGTAGTTATTTATATGTCCATTAATATTTCTGTTTTATTGATTGAATTTTAGTTCTCTAATATAGCATGGAGGAACCCTGATGCTGCCATGGTTAAGCACTCCACTTGCTAACCCAAAAGCTGCTCTGAAGGAGAAAGATATGGCAGTCAGCTTCCATAAAGTTTATAGCCTTGGAAATCTTGTAAGATATTCTATTCTGTTTTACAGGCTCTCTCTAAGTAGGAATCTACTCGACAGCAATGAGCAATGTAGTATGGTAATTTCTACATAAAATAGTGGCTTAAACATCATTTACATTTTAAAAAACATTATTTTAATGTTTCATCTGGGAAATGAAATAGCAGGTGAAGAGGACATGAGAGCAATGAGTATCACACATATTAAGATGAGATTGTCCTTTTTATGGCCAATGAACTGAATACTTTTGTCTACTGTCTTACAATTATAAGAATATTCTCTACATGATGTGATTTTTATAATGTGCGTATTCCATTAACTAATATGATCCAACCATGGATACACTTTTCTTATATAAGAAGTTTGCCGACATTTTTATTTTAAATTGAATTTTAACTAGTTTCTATATAAAAGAGTCTAGTATGCACAACCTCAATCAAAGAATTTTTAAGAAATGGATTTATTTAACCCTATCGGAGAATATGGTGTTCTCATTTTCATCAACAGCAACTGTAATCAAAGTGTAAAATGCAACTATTTTTATATTCCTTACCAAGACTGTTGTAGTTGTTATGTGCCGTTGAGTCAGACCCGACTCATAGTGACCCTTCCTTGGGTTGCTGAGGCAGTATCACTACAGAAATAGATTGCCCAACCTTCCTTATGAGGAGTGGCTGGTGGGTTTGAACCGCCAGCCTCTGGTTAGCAGTTAAGTTCCTTAGGCACTAGATTGGATAACCTAAATTCTTATTCAGATAATAGAACAGATGTGAAAACCAGCCTTCCTAGTATTCATTTATTCAGTCAATGGCACTGCAAGAGAGGGCAGATAAAATCAGTGATAGCACACGAAACCAAGGACTGGAGGGGACGATTTAGTTTTCAAAACTAGAACCAGCTAGTGTTTGTCAGGACCCATATCTCATTCAGCATTCAATGAAAAATGGTTATAAATAGTGGGCAAAGAATTACGTTTTATCATACAATACTCAGATCAGGAAGGGATTGAAATTTTTAATGTTTTATTGCTGGCCCTTCATTAATCTATTCTGATAAGTACTATGTTTACCTTAAAATAGTTAATTCTTTCAGTGAGAATGAACTAAAACGTGGTACTATCTAAAGAAGGTACCATCCTCTGTAATAGAATATAAAAAAGAATTTTTCCCTAAGGTCTTAGAGAGGGGCTAAAGACGCAAAGGTATGACACATTCTAAATAGCCATAAGGAAATTCCAGACACAGCTCCACAAAATTTATTAGGTTGGCAGAGCCAGCCTGGCTACTATCACCACACGGCCCTCTTCTAGTCTATGTGAGCACAGAGCTATCATGGGAAAGGAAATTGGAAGTGTTCTCAGGAGTGTCACATGCTTAGTGAGAGATTACTTAGGGATGGAGAGGATTGCCAAGGTAAAAGAGGGTACACCAAGGGAACCACACCTAGGGAAAGAGACTGCCAAAGAAATGGATACTAACATCTCATTTATCCATTGGAAATGTCTTACAATGTCGCCTTGTCAATCTTTTCACGTTGCCAAGCTTAGCAGGGAAAATGAATTACATTAAGATAGCGGGCTGGAGCTCAATCTATTTAGCAGCCTGTACAAAACTACATTTTGGCATGGAAAGGGTGAATGACTTTTTGGTGGGTAAAGTGAATATGTTGAAACTAACCAGGATTGAGCCAGTTTACCACACCCAGACCAGGAGGGATTCTAATTAGACGAGAGCCTTTCAAAATAGGTAGAAATTGATTGAACTAAAGTAACTAGTGAAATCAGAAAATATCAACCTAGAGAGAAGATTCTGGTGGCATAGTGCCTAAGTCATTTGACTATGAACCAGGAGGCTGGTGGTTCAAACCCACCAGCCACTGCTCGGAAGGGAGGTTGGCAATCTACTTCTGTAGTGATACTGCCTTGGAAACCCAAGGAGGGGTTGCTATGAGTTGGATCAGACTCAATGGCAGTGAGAATTAGAGTAATGGCTTTTGCTCCTTCCTCTAATCCCTCCTTCTTACATAACAATGGAGGACAGGAGTAAGAGGAATAAACAAAAGATCATGCCTTCTTTAGAGTCCAAGACCCTCAGTCTAGGGTCTGGGCAGCATTGGAGAAAGGAGAGAACAGCATTAATTTAGAAGGGACGTTGATGAACTAGAATAGAGTGGACTTGCCTAGAAACTATAGGGTCAAAGATATTTATTCTAACACCATTGTTATATTATCCTGAACAATAGCTACTTCCCTCAATCCTTTTGACTGTTGGATATAACATCTATCACTGAACCCAAATGAAAACTCAGCAATCTGTTTTCATCAAATGAGACCATACAGTGTTACAGCTGTTGATGTTTTAACTTAAATATATATGGACAAATTAAACAAATTAACCACTTGCAATGAGAGAGAAATGATACTGAATACACAAATAGACAAAGGTCAGACCATATATGACAAAGAATTGGGATTCACAACCGCTGTAGAAATCAGCTTATAATGGTACTGTCTTTGCCAATCACTGTCAATTGCCCTATTATTATTATTTTTTTTAATCTACTTTTAACTCAAGATCAACCAAAGAGAACCAAATAAGCGCAACAAACAAATCACATGTCCTCCTTCAAGTTAACCCACCGGCAGCTGTAATCAGAGTAGATCTGAAGGTTTTCCCTTCTTTCACTGCAGAGGCTGTTCTCATTCCCACCTCTCTTTGAGTCTCTGATGGTGACTGATCCCCTTGCTATAGCAAGTCATGAAAGAATAACCTCCATTTGTTCTCATTTGGATAGTTTTCATTTATTTCCTCATTAGTAACAGTTCTATTTCATCACAGGGAAGAAAGTCTAGTGCTATATAATTAACAAGTTGGACGGCTCTTATCCTTAAGTTAGAATGCCAAGGTTTCACAACAACTGTTTTTTCCTCCTAAAACAAAATACACACCATGGGTCTTTATGAACATTAATTTGAAGTCATCTAAGAAAATTCTTCAAACTACAAAAAGTAACCTCTTAGTTCTAAGCTACAATCTTTATTGAAAACTCCTTCAGCAAATTTTTCTCTTCCCACCTGCAACACAATATTATGACCTATATTTCCTATGAAATGTTGTTAAACATGTCTGGTTGATATTCTAAACAAAATCCACAGCTATCGAGTTGATTCTGACTCATAGCAAGCCTATATTACTAGATAACATAAATTATCACCTTTTTCAATAATTTCTCTCATCTCACCTTCCTCATTTCTTACACAAACATTTTCCAGGATTGATAAATTTTCTTTTCCATCTATTGCCTTGCTGTTATTTGCTTTTAACATCCCATAAATTATAAATTTTCCAAATGCAAAGAAGAGAGTTTTTTTAATTCCAGTATAACTCTTCACAGGACATAGCAAAACATTCTAAGCACTAGGTGTTTTGGTCACCTAGTACCACTGTAAGAGAAATTCCACAAATGGGATGGCCTTAACAAACAGGAGTTTATTCTCTTACAATTTTGGAGGCTAGAAGTCCGAGTTCAAAGTGCCAGGATCCAGGGGCTGAGTGAAAGCCCCTCAATCTTGGCCTTCAGCTCTGCCTCCTGCTCCTGGCCCACTGAAACTGGAGGCTTTTCTTCACTCAGACAGCTGCTAGCTGTTGAGGTCAACAAACCCAAGATCAACAAGTACAGAGGCATAGTCCCAATGTTACCAAACAACATGGTAGGCCACTAATTCAAGTCCAGAAAAAGTCCCAAGATTTTCAGGGCATCATGGCAGGCTGCTGAACGACTTGGCTACATGTCAGGTTCAAGCATGCCAAAAAGCTAGAAATCTTCCTCAATGCTATTTCTTATATTCTGGAAGCAACTCACATCACTAAAGCAGCTACTCAGCTGCTCCAGTAGATTCTACCATGGAGTTAATTACCAATCTCACCACAGGGAATAACTACATCCAGCTGCTCAGCCATTTAAGCAGGCCCAGCCAAGTTAACAACAACCTTAACTACCACACTAGGTCAAGTCATACAAGACAGTGTGAAATGCTGAGGTGAAAGAAAGAACCAACTGATTACTTTGAAACTATTTTTTTCCTCTTTCTAGATCTTTCTTAAGTTAAAAGGTAAAGTTCTTTAGGGTTCTGAGATCTCTTTGCATCAGTAACTTTTATTATCACTGGTCCAAAGAGTGGGAGCTCTGGTGGCATAGTACCTAAGGCTAACCAGAAGGCTGGCAGTTCAAACCCACCAGCCACTCCTCCGAAGGAAGGTTGGGCAATCTACTTCCATAGAGATACTGCCTTGGAAACTCAAGGAGGGGTCACTATGAGTCAAATCAACTCAACAACTGTGAGTTTGTTTGTTTTTTTGGTTTGATCCAGAGAGTGGTCCTTGCTATCAGCAACACCAATATCACCTGGAAACTTGTTACAAATGCAAATACTTGGGTCCCAACCCAGACTTACTGGATCACAGACTCTGGAGCTAGAGCACAGAAATTTGCTTTAACAACGTCACAATGTGATTCAGATGTATGCTAAAATTTTGGAAAGTTTAGATTCTTATTACTCCAAGTGTAATAAACACTTGGACCAGAAACTTTAGCATAATCTGGAACTTGTTACAAATCCAGAATCTTGGGTGTCTCAAACCTATTCAATATAAGTGTACATTTTACATAAGAATCTGCCTGATTGACTGGTTTGCACTAGACCAACCAGTTTGGGAAACACTGGTTTAGGGAATTCTACTGTGTAGAAATTGCCAGAATAATAGGAAGAAAATCAACAATCCATTTTAATTTTTTTGTGTTATAGGAGGAAGTTCATAAGAATCAATTGTATATGTCTCTTATTAAATAGGAGTTCAGTAACATTATGCCAGTAGCTTGTAGTCAGTCATGATGGAAAGATTTACACCATGGAAACTGGCAAATACTACAAGTCAAAGCCCCACCCTCTTACCCCACTGTCTGCCAGCAACTTTACCATTTAACATTTACACACTTACCACTTCATACATTATTATTTAAATCAATAAAATACCTCTTTTAATTAAATTTCAGTCAATCTGAGGTGTGGTATATTCAGTTAATAAGGAATCTGAACTCACAGAAAATAGTACTATTTTATAACCAAAACCTCCTTATGGCTTATAGCAGTGTAATTTTAACTAAAGTTTGAATCTGTGCAATGGTTTCTTTTTTATTAAAAGAAGACTTTACCAAGCTTGATTCTATCATAATTGAGAGGGTTAATAAAATAAGTAAAATTCAAATCCTACCTCAAAATTTTGATTCATTTGTAGGAAAATTGCAACCCAAGGTCAAAGCAGTATGATGATTCCAAAGCAGTATGAATAATTGCAAGAAAATATGAATGGCACCTTAGTAACTACATTCAGCAACATTACAGCAATCATATTATTATGAATTATTTATCACTTCTATAAAACTAACCATTTTCCTTTCTTCCTAGTTAATTAGATATAGAAATATTATGGTGACATTGGTTAGTTGTAGTGGTCTTTGTTCCTTTTAGAAACAACAAAAGAAACTCACTGGAGCTGATTACTATT
Source organism: Orycteropus afer afer (assembly GCF_000298275.1). Taxonomy (NCBI): domain Eukaryota; kingdom Metazoa; phylum Chordata; class Mammalia; order Tubulidentata; family Orycteropodidae; genus Orycteropus; species Orycteropus afer. The sequence goes on along the minus strand of NW_006921944.1, from coordinate 2,430,696 downwards.
TTTCTATATTAAAAACTTCATTAGAATGGGCTTTGTGATATATCGAATTTCAACTCCATAACCTTCATGCTGTGTTTTAAAAGAATCTTTTTCACATGCGCAATAACAGAATACCATCAGGGATATGAATGCTTGTAAGGTAGACAGAAAGTGATTTATAATCACAGAGCATGAATAAAGTATCTCACAGATATCAGAATATAAAGAACAAGCTTCCTAAGAATTTTGGAAGCATAGAGTTAAGAGTTTCTCTCACTTGTCCACTTACAATCATTGTTGGGGAAAGAGGAAAAAGAGAGTTGGTAACTATTTCAAGATTTACTAGTCTCAGTGGTTCAGTGGTCAATGGTCATCATTTCTTTCTACAGAAAGAACATAATACACAGTTTAGGGAGGAACACCATTATCAATTATATGGAAACCTATGATATACAACAGCAAATGCAGTGCAGATTAATGTAACAAAGTACCCATGCATTTTCCTATTTTTGCTTTAATTTATTTCCTTATATTATTTTTCATTCTGAATATGTATGTGCTTTCGTTAACACATTAAAATTTGAATTTGTGTTGATCTGCCAAATGCATTGTCACCTATGTTTTACGAAGCATAGAGAAAGTAACATTGAGAGATTACTCAAATGAAATACATTGATTTTGCAAATGGGAACAAGAAAATATACTTAAACAGTCTGCTCTGTATTTAGAACTAGTATTTCTTAACTATTTTTGGTTTGGTCACAGAAGGTAAACTTTTAGCTAAATATTTGAATTCTAGTATCTCAAAAAAATTGAAAATTCACTGTATTAGTTTACTATGGCTGCCATAACAAATTACCACAAATGTAGAAGCTTAAGACAGCATTTATCACTTCACAGTTTCTGTGGTCATTAAGTCAGGCAGGGGTCAGTTGGATAATCTTAGAGTCTCACAAGGCTGAAATTAACATGTTGTCAGGCTAAGTTTCTTTCTGAAAACTCTGTGGGAGAATCTTTTCCAATTCAGTCAGATTTTTGGCAGAATTTGATTCACTATGATTTTAAGACTGAGTTACTATTTTCTTACTGTCTGGCCATCAAGGATTATTCACAACTTCTACAGGCTACTACATTTCTTGGCTTCTGGTCCCTTCCTCCAACTTCAAAGCCAGTAACAGTAGGCAGAGTCCTCTCATGCCTTGAATCTTTCCTGCTTCTTCTGCTACATATCTCTGACCCACTCTTCTGCCTTCCTTTCATTTATAAAGGTTATGTGATTACGTAAGGAGATCTGGTAGCTCAGTACCTATTACATTCAACTGCCAACCAGAAGGACAGTGGTTCAAACCCACCAGGTGCTCCACAGGAAAAAGATGAGGCAATCTATGTCTGTAAAGATTTACACAATCTTTACAACCTTGGAAACCCAGTGGGGTCACTATAAGTTGAAATTTAGTTGATGACAGTGGAATATGATTACACTGTGGGAGAAAGATATAGCAGTCTCCTTGGAAACACTCTGTGGCAGTTCTACTCTGTCCTACATGGTTGCAATGACTTGGAATAGATTCAAGAGAAGTGGGTTTTTGATTTGATGATTACACTGAATTCACTCTGCTAATCTGATCATTTGAATGATCATTCTATTTTAAGGTCCATAACCTTAATTCCATCTGAAAAGTCCCTTTTCACACATAATGTGACATACTCAGGCATAACATCTTCATGGCCAAAATGTTGCACAGGATATTCATAGTTCACAATTAATGAAGCAGAAAGCAAGAGGCAAAGTAATGAAATGGAAAATAGCTTTTGATGATGAAAAATATCAAGAAAGGCTTTATCAAAATTGACTTTTAAAATGTAAGTTTTGGAGTATGGGAAAAAAATCTGTATTTCTCCCAAAATTTATTATAAACTAATCATACAAAATATATAGTCAGAAAAATTAAACTACTTTTTGGGGTAAATACTGATTGAGATAGTGAAGTTTGTATGTCAACTTGGCTGGGCTTGGCTAAGTGGCCAGACAGCTATATGTAGTACTCCCAGTGATGAGACAGCTAATCAACTGCATGGAGGAATCTACTGTAAGTAGCTGAGTAGCTGCCTTAAGGATGTGGTCTGCTTCCTGTTTATAAGGTGAAGCCTTGGGGAATGTTCTCTAGCTTTTGGCATGCTTCAAACCTGCATGTAGCTGTGTTGTTGGTTAGCAGCTTGCCATGCTCTGCAGACCTTGGGACTTTCAATGGACTTGAATTAATTAATGGTCTGCTGTGTGGTTTGATAACATCAGGACTGTGCCTATTTACTTGCCAACCTCGGGCTTGTCAGTCTCAGCAGCCAGCAGCTGCCTGAGTAAAGAAAAGCCTCTAGCTCCAGTGGGCTGGGAGCAGGAGGAAAAGCTGAAGGCCAAGGTTGAGGGGCTTTCACCCAGACCCTGGAGCCTGGCACTTTGAACTTGGACTTAAAGCTTCCAAACTGTAAGAAAATAAACTCCTGTTTCTTCCAGACATCCCATTTGTGGTGTATTCTTGTCAGAGCGGTACTAAGCAACCAGAAAGAACACTGATGAAATCCACAATGCACAAAGTACAGTAGATGCCTTTTAAAATTATAAAATACACAGGGAGGAAGTGGGAACAGGCCTGTTAACATTGAAGAGATTGCAATCAATGCCATAAAACAAAATGTGTATGAATTGCTGAATGGAAAACCAATATGATCTCTAAACTTTCACTCAAATCATAATAAAAAATTAAAAAAAGAAAAGGAAAATAATAAATCACAACTTCTAAATAATATTTCAGTAGGAAATGGACATTGCTTTTTTTCATTGGAAATGACTCTCGGTTAATTTTTCATCTTCCTTTTTCCCTTTAACAGAATGCCAGGTAGAGATGATTGACATAATATTTTTTCCATTCCTTTGTATCTTCAAACTTTTGAAGCAAACCACCAGCTTTTCAGTTGAAGAGAAAATTAAATGGGTTGAGTTTCCAGCCCACTTTATAGAATCATCAATTTATTGTCATAGTACACTTACTTATCCCATCTGACTATAACTCCAAGGTATTTTTCCCTGTGCATTTTGCAATTCATAAACTACAAGTCTACTATTTTATGGAAAATAAATGAAGTACTTGCTGTCAATGCTAAGTAGGTGAACAATACAGTCTGTGTGCTAAACTTCATGTACTTTAAGATGAACCAGATACTGAAATAATGGACTACAAGAAAACACAGTTTTAATCACTTCCCCAAACAAATGTCCTTGCAGTTATGCCTGCACATTCCATCAAATTATTTCATATTTGCTTTTTATATGAATCTCTTGATTTGCTTTACTCAAACTAATTTTCCAGTGCTCAAATTCCTCATATTCAAACATGACATGGATAATTACATTGTTGTTTTTGTTATTATTGCTATGTGCCATTGAGTCATACCTGACTCATAACGACCCCTCATTGGGTTTCCAAGGCAGTATCACTATGGAAGTAGACTGCCCAACTTTCCTTCTGAGGAGTGGCTGGTGTGTTTGAACCGCCAGCCTTCTGGTTAGCAGTCAAGTGCCTTAGGCACTATGCTACCAGAGCTCCTGGATACATAGATACATTTAAATTTTAAGCAGCAATAGGTGATAGCAATAATCCTAAATTCTAAGAAAATTTCCAGCCTTAAATTTTAAATATATTTTTAGTGATTCTGGAACAGTGGAGAAGGAATCTTCTCATGGGCACTTACTAAAATGCTCTTTAAAAAGAAGCTGCCTATAAACATTGATAGGACAATGCATATAAGACTTCATACCACATGGATTTAATAAATATTTGTTGATTTTCTTTAATACAATTACAGAAGTAACATTTGAATGTGTACCATAAATCTCTTTTTGGCCTTTAGTAAAGTACTTATTTTGGTATCTTGTGAAATTTTACTATAAAATCAATTCTAATTACTACATAAAATATGACACAGGCAAAAGATAAGGAAATAAAATGTTAATGGTAAGTGATTATGCATTAAACTGCAAGGATTTTTATGATGGGAAGGTCTGAGACTTGGTGTTATCATTACTCTTAATTCATTTTTATTGAAGTTCATGGAGCAAAAAACCCAAGACTCAAAGAAGCTTTCCTGGGATAGTGTGTAGTGCTTATATCTACAGTTTCATACATACAACGTTTGAATTTTGAGTCCACATTGTGATCAATATACAGTAAAACCTGTGAAATCCAGAATGTGTGGAGGGCAGAATCCTGGTGGAGAAGGAAAACTCAAATATTTTCACTAAAATGAGTCGAAGAAAAGTGCTAAGACTGCCACCTGTCAAAGGCAGAAAACCTGCAAGACCTGGTAAAACAAGGCAGTGCAATTCCATTGTGTTCCAGCTCCAACAGATTTCACTGTACTATTATGGGTACAAAAAAGCATACAGCAACATTGAAAGCATAAAACTAGTTTGAACATGAAGTCACAATATGACAGTTATCATATTAGCATTAAATGCTTAACTGTCTTACCTTTGCTACTAATTATAATCTTTTTGCAGGAAGAAATAGCTGATCATTATATCTCCCCTGGCATAGCCCAGTGTCTTGGAAATAGTTAATGTTCAGTAAATATTATTTTGATGAATTTGGTTTTTGAATGAATAAATTTACATTTTACCTTGACAAATATCAGCAAGACAGTGTACAGGTTAAGAGCAGGCAATGGAATAATTTCCATGACCGGAACATTTAAAATACAGGTTTTGTTCTCATGTATAGAAAAATGAATAGAAAGCCAACAGTTCACTCTACTTAAAAAAGGAATTCTTGATTCAAAAAATGTGTTTGGTTTACTTTGGTTAACTTAGCCCCATTTCATCCCTTTGAAGGAACATAAAATTAATCCCAAGTCTTTTAAAGTAGTTTGAACTGAAACTCACACATTAGTTATTCAATTCATCACCAACACAAATTCCATAATTAAAGTCAACATTTGAAAAAGATAACTTCCAAATTTCCATTGTTCAGGATCCTATTTACTCTTTAGAGTTGGTTTTCCAAGTCTAGAAGTATAGTTTTCAGCTTATTTTGTGTTACTAACAGTTCTTAATAACTTGAATGCTTTACTGCTGATAATTCCCATAAATGTAAGTAATTTATCAACTCCTGAAGAAGGTGGGTCTTGGAACTTCTTTCCTATGAACTGCCCTCATTTCCAGCACTGAGGAAAATGCAGTTCTGGGCTAGTCTTTATATTCCATCCCAGGTCATGAAGACCCTAGAAAAATTGTGGCGTGCTTTGTAAAATTGCCTTCCAAGTTAGGGAGGCAATGGCAAAATACATTCTTAAATCTGCCTTTCACTCCTTCGTGTCAAATTATTGTGTTTTGCCAATTAGATATAGTTATAAATGTAGCATTCAGGGCTCTTGAGGATAGAGTGAAAAATGGTAATATAATTTTCAAATAAGAAAAATAACATTATCACTAACTTCGTCATACAATAAGAGCAGAATATCTTTTAACAGTTTTAGACTATATCACTGATAATATGAGAAAGGTAGAAAATGACAGCAGTTTAGAAAGATAAAGGTAAAATATCATAATATGTTAGCTATTGAAGAAACTGATAAGCATATTCACCGGAATGCCAATTCTTCATAGAGGAGTTTTATGGCAACAAGTGTTTCTATGTAAATGATCCAGTGATCATTCTAAGAACATCACTCTTAATGAACACATCATGCTGCTTACAGTTAAATATGCCTGTATGTGATGTTGACAAAATTGGTTAAAAATTACATGGGATGTAGGGTAGATTAAATTTTATAGCTATGAAATTACCTCTCTTCATTGTTTTTAAATCAGATAATGTTTTGTTGTCACACTTCTGCTTGAAAGTTTTCTGATTACTGTGGTTTTCTTTGTTGCCAATTTTCTACTGGTTGTTTCTTTGTGTACTTCACTGGTACAGACTTTGATATCAGGTAAAAAAAAAAAAAAAGAAATAAAAATCCAGGGGTTTATTATTATAACCATCCTCTCTTGAAATGGGTGTAAAATGAGGATTCAATATAGAGAAGTTCAAATTATTGTTTGGAGTGAAATAAATTTAGGCAAGAATAATGCTGAAAACACACAAAGAAACTGAAAATTAAATATTTTTACAATATCTGTTCCCAACTCCTCTGTCTTACTTCTCGAGTAACAAAATTGTATTCATTTCTATGATTTGTGGACTAGTCTCAAAGTGATAATGCCAATGTCTGAATGATAATACTATCAGATTTTCAGTTAAAGGACAGAATTTGTGTTGATGTCTGAGAGACAGTTTTCCTTAGGTGTAGGGCTGAATGTACAAGGTATATGAAAGAAAGTAATCTGCTGTCTTTCTCTCTGACAAATATGTAATACCTCGAAGAGCAGTAGCTGTAAATACTGGTAGCCTTAACTTTGAATTGAAATGTCAAATATAGCACTCAAATCTGAGTATATATGTTTAGATACTACATTTTAAAAAAATGAAACCTGAGTTACCCTTACAAAAAGATGTTTTATTATGTATTAGGACACTCAAGATATAAAGAATTATAGAAAAACTCTTAGTGATGCAAGAACGTTAACTTTATTATAACCTGCCATTAGTCATATAAACCCATGTCTATAAAAGTTATATATGACACATCCATTCCTGCAAGATACTGAGTCATTAAGCCAAGGAATACAAATTAGGGAAAATTTTGAAATAGAATCCCCAGATCACAGAGAGGAAATAAAGGAGAAAACCCAGTAGAACCAGAATTAGAACATGGAGAATCTTGCTGCTATATATATTACTTTTCAACAATCATTACAAAGATTTATTTGTATTCTTTTATAATATATGTATAATACTTATATAATTCATATCAATATTCTTCCAAAGATATACTGTCTATGAAAAGGAAAACAAGTTTAAGATAATCTCGTTAAACTGAGTACAGAAAGATTACAAACCTGACAGAGCTCCAGTTGCTTATTCTTTGTTATCACATGTTTGACTTGGGAAAAATAAAGGGAGGTATTACACTTATAGCAAGGCTTTTATAAACCTATTTAAGAACAATGCTAAATCTTTTATTGGGAAGATAGAAAAGATGAAACCATATTTCAAAATCAATGTTGAATGTCAAGAGTAGAAATGTATTACACTCTCAAAATCTGAACTTGACAACCTCACAAATTATTACAATAAGGAGAATATTATGTTTATACCAAGGTCCAACTTGTTTTAAAGTCAGAAAAGACTAAGGGAAATTTTTGCATTTCCAGCATTCCTTCCAGAAACATTGAGCACTTAACTATATATTTAGCATGGTGTTCACCACTGGAAAGCAAAAGATGAATGAGCCTGTGTTCTAGCAAACTCTGTAGGGCATCTTTGCAGAATATTAAACATATATTCCTCTGAATTTTCTCCAATTTATAAAATACACTGAAAGTGCATTTTCAGATTTCAAATTTGTAAGCTTAATGTAATACTGCTCAAATATTTTGGTTTTTTCCTTCCATTTGTCTCCTAGTCATGCCCACGTTTTCCTGTTCTCTTTTGGACATATGGGGATTACGTATAATGGCCATTTTAACCTCTTATCTACTAGCTCCATCATTATGTCCATTCTGGATGTTTATTATTATTATTATTGATTTATATATCTCCTCTTTATGGCTGACGTTTTTCTGCTCCTTGCTTACCTAAAAATTCTTTTATTGTATCCTGGATATTTATTGGTTTCTGTGGTACATTGTTCTGGCACCCAAGTAAGCTACTTGAAATCAGTTGGATGGTTTCAAGGCTTGCTTTTACATTTGGTTAGGGTAGGTGCATAGCAGCATTTGTCTTGATTAATTTAAACCCATTGACAATTCTAACAATTCTACCCAATAGCTCATGCATTACAAGGTTTCTAGTCTAGCTGGTGGGAACAGGAACTATTCTTGGTCTTGTATAACTTGTACTGTCTATTCTTTTCCAGTGTTCTTCCACTGCCGTGTAATTTACCTCTCAAGTATGTGCAGATCAGTATTCAGTCATAGCTCCCATAGGAGCACTTTATGTAACTCCTTTCTCTTGCTACTTAGCCTCACAAATTTTAGTCATCGTGGCCTCCTTGAATGTTGATCTCCGCCTCTTCAACTCAATGAGAATTCTAGGTGCTGTTTAAGTTCTTTCTTCTTGTGCAACTGTCTGGAAATTTTAGGCAGTGACTTTGACACTAGTCATTCTCACCGTTTCTGTTTTTTGTTCTCTCTGCCTTTTCTCCAATGTCTGAAAACCATTTTATAGATAACCAAAACCCAACTCCCCAGAAGAAAAGTTGAGCAACCTACTTCCATAGGGATACCACCTTGGAAATCAAAGGAGGGGTCGCTATGAGTCGGATCTAACTTGATGGCAGTGGGTTTGGTTTTTTGGGTTTTGGTGTGTGTGTGTGTGTGTGTATATGATATATGTGTGTGTATATATGATGTGTGTGTATGTATACATAGTGTGTGTGTGTGTATGTGTGTGTATGTTGCCAGTTGCTATTAAGTCAATTCTTATTCATGGCAACCCCATGTGTGCAGGGTATAATTGTTTCATAGGGTGTTCAAGGCTGTGAACTTTTGGAAGCAGATTGTCCTGTCTGTCCTCTGGGAGGGTCTGAACCACCAACATTTTCAATAGTAAGCAAGCACCTACATTTGTTCCATCCAGTGGCTCCTCTGAATGTGCATGTGCATACGCATATATGTATATGTATATGTATATGTGCAGTGTAGTAAATTATATAATGTGGCTTTTCTAGCCATAAGTCTTTGTAAACTCCATGGTGAAATTTGCCATGACCAACTGAGTAGCTCCTGATTGTTAAAGTTATCCACCTGGGTATTTCTGTTGAGAGTGGCATGAAGCAATCTTCTGGGAAGTTTGCTCTCTCTCAGGTGTGCAGAATTCTGATGTTGGGATTGGTTTGGCCACTTTTCCAGGCTCAAAAGAAGCCCTCCTAGAGGTGGAAGGAATCTCTCTGACTGCTGGCTGAGAAAGACCTGCTGCTGAGGCAAACACTCTCCTGAGAGACATGCACTTGCTGAAAGAGACAGACTCAACAGACACAAGTTGCTGAGGGAGATATTTCCAGGTGCTAAGTGAGATGGCCAACTGCAAGAGACTGAGTGCATTTCTGAACTTGAATTGTAGCCTGCTTTTTCCCTAATAAGTGCCATCATCTGTGAGTTCTGTGTGGCCACTGCAGCAAATTATCAAACCCAGCAGAGAGGTGGTGGGTGCTGTGGGAGGAACAGTTGATGTCAGGGTTGGTGAAAGGGCTGGAGGGAGGCAACATATCTGGCCACACAAGATTAGGCCTTGGGCTTCTGATAGTGATTCTGTCTTCCTCTTGTGGAGTTAGAAGAAGTCAGAAGATGTGGCCTCCCTGCCCCTTTGGCAATATGTATGTATATATGTGTATATATAAAATATATACACAGACACATACATATGTGTATATATATATATATATATAGAGAGAGAGAGAGAGAGAGAGAGAGAGAGAGATCAGTTTTCTAGATGTTTAATGCATGAGGGTATATCTGGAGGACAGTGTATATTCCTATCACTCTGTCTTGGCCAAAAGTGGAAGCACTCCCCAAATTTTAATGAATAATCTTCATTAAAGGAATACATGTTCAACAAACTAAGGAAAACAGTCCACTACTTCTAGAAACACAGAGCTTTGTTTAACCTGAACAATGTAAGAATTGAGCATTGGATTTTCAAACCTCAAGAAAATGTTTCTTGTAAATTCTCAACATCTTGCAGAGCTTGCGTTTGGGTTCCTGGTGATAGGAGAAATTGAAGGAACATCCAAAATATTCCCCTGCTTGTGTGAATGATGTATTGAACTTCCAATGCCAGAGGAAGGATTGCTAGTGACAGTGCTCACCAAAGAAGGATATAAAACTAAAACTGGTGACTGAAATTGTCTTGGTCAGTTTCTCTCTTAACAGAACCAAATTTTCTTGCCCTAAGTTGTCAAACATACATTAACCTTCTTTAAAAGAGACTAAGAAGGGCTGCTAATAGTTTTTTTTTTTTTTCAGATCACATCTTAACAATACCAAAGAATCCTTTAATTCTTAATCATAATTCTATTTCTAATGTTCCCACAATTTTGCCTTGACTACTGACTTTAGTGCAATAATGCCTGCTCTGCACCAACTTCATTATCTATTGATGGGATATAGTTAAAAATGAACAATCTACTAACAAAGGAGAGAATAATCACAAATATATCTGTAATATGTATCTGTAATAATAATTTTAAGTTACAAAAATATAACATGCACAAAAGCTGGGTGAGAGGATAAAATGATACAAACTGATTTAGTTCTTCTCCACTGCCTCTCCTCATGCTAAACAGTTATTAATTGTTTTATTTATTATTACCCCAATATCATGGGGCAATCTACTTCTGTAGTGATACTACCTCGGAAACCCAAGGGGGGGTTGCTATGAGTCGGGTCCGACTCCACAGCACATAACAACAACACCCCAATATCATAGTAGAGGATCCTATTTCTATAAGGTTAAAAATAATGTGCCTAAGTCTACAACCCAAAATAGAAAGATTAAATTTAAACCTGGTTGCTTCATATTTGCATTGCTCAAGTTTATCGGCAGTTAGATTATCAGTATGCCAACAGCCAAATTAGAAACAGAAATGACAATTAGCACTCTGAAAATTACCACTTCTCTTGTCAGCTATTACACTAATAGGTCATTCAATATAATTGCATGATGTGTTGAGATTTTCTTGAGCCATATCATTGTTTCATCTTATGGATAAAAGAGAAGCACCTTCTTTATCCCCAGATAGTCCTCTATTTCCTAATGGGACATCACCCTGTTCTTTGCCTGCCTACATTTTGATGTTCAGGTGCCCTTTTGTGGTTGATCCTCCAAATTTTCCCATGAAATACACCACATTCCACCATCAGACAGTGATATAGAAGTAGGAAGATGTTTAGAAATGGGAAGACTCTTCTTTCTGTCTCTCAGATCCCACATACACTGTCATAAATGTGCCAGCTTTGTTCATTCATAGGGCTGGCCCTCTGTCAAAATTTAGACCCATATGTTTTAAGAAAACTTAGACGTTAGAATGAACTACTCTATTTTTTTTTTTTTTTTTCTTCAGAATAGGAGACCAAGTTTCAGATTCAGAGACAAATTAATTGACTGGGAGCTCTGATAGCGTAGTGCCCAAGGCATGTGACTGCTAACCAGAAGGTTGGTTAGCAACCACTCCTTGGAAAGAAGGTTGGGCAATCTATCACTATGGAAATAGTGTTACTGCCTCAGAAATCCAAGAAGGGGTCGCTATGAGTCACAGCAGTGAGTTTGTTTGTTTGTTTTATTTGAAATTGCTGAGGGAGTCTCTGAGTGGAACAAACAGTTAAATGTTTGACTACTAACTGAAAAGTTGGCAGTTTGAATTCACCTAGAGATATCGCTAAAGAAAGGCCAGGAAAACTGTTTCCAAAATGTCACAGCCTTGAAAAGACTATGGAGCAGTTCTATTCTGCACATAAAATTGCCACAAGTCAGAATCGACTCAATGGCAACTGGTTTGGCTGGGAATTGTGTTGTTGTTTTATGTTTCCAGGTAGAACTCAAACTAGAGCCTTCTGATCCCAGAGCTAATTAGATATTTTCCATTCCACCAGATAATTCAAGCTGTGCCATGTAGAATTTATCTGACCAAGAGGTTTATTTTCTTTAGACTTCATTATGTTTATTTTTCTTTAATTTGAATTAATAAGCATCATTTAAAACAATTAAGGATATTTCACATAGAAATGCAGATTTGCTGATTCTCTGGAATAAATAGCAGGTTCAATAGCATTGTCTGCATTCCCACATGGCAAACTTCTGCTATAACTGAGTCATAGCTGAACCCCTCAGATAGGACATGAGCTACACAGTCCCCACCATTCTCTGTGGTCTCCTATGTACTGAGACTGAGTTTGGATTATCATTACTGTAGCTGAGCTCATACCACCTATTTATGTGACCAGTATGTCCCACAGGCATTTATATTTAAGACCCTGGTATTATACACTATATACTTACTTTCGGCAGTGACATGCTAATGATATACTGCATTAGGGTATAAAAAATTACTCCATTCTCAGTTTTCCTCTTCTCTCTAAATAACATTTTCACCTGCCTGCTTGTTCAGGACAAAAATTTGGAGTCATCAATGAAATTCTTTTTCACTCACACCCATATGCTATCCACCAAATCTTTTCAATTCTTTAGTCAAAATGTATCCAAAGCCCAAGACCTTCCCACCACCTTCACCAGTGAGTGGGACCTGGTCCAAGACACCTATTCTAACCTAGAATATATAAATATATAACTGGTTTTCTTGCTTCTACTTCTTCTTTTCTGGGGCTAAATAATATAACAACAGTGTTCAAAACACTCCAATAGTTCCCATCTCACTCAGAGTAAAAGCTAAACAATTTACAAAGACCAATAATGTCCTTTTATTTCAGTTCCCTTCCTCCTCTCCCACTCCCAAAAAAACCCATCACCTCAATGACTTCAACCTCCATTATTCTTTCTCTGACTCACTTCTGTACAGCCACCTTGAAGTGCTGTTTCTCTAATATATACTAGGTATCTTCCTACTTTACACCTCTTTTTAATTGCCAGACTTCTTACTTAAAATATTCTTCTTTGATGTTGTTGTTGTTGTTATGTACCGTCGAGTCACACCTGACTCATAGTGACCCCTTCTTGGGTTTCTGAGGCAGTATCACTACAGAAATAGATTGTCCCATCTTCCTTCCAAGGAGTGGTTGGTGGGTTTGATCATTATCTTATTTCCATCCTTGTCACATTCACAATGAAGCCTTCTCTGACCACCATTTTTAAAACTGCAAACCTCACATACCCATCCTTTCCCTATTTTTCTCCTTTGCTTTATTTCTCCCCATTAGCACTTGCCTCAAATGCATTATGTAATTCACTTGTTTATTTTGCTTATTATCTGTCTCTTCCACTAAACCTCAAGGTCCATGAAAGCATGGAATTGTGTCTATCATTCTCTTCTGTGTCTTTTGAACTTAGAAAAAAAACACTTGACTCATTGTAAGCGTCCAAAAAATATTTGTTGAATGTAGCACATAAATTAATAATCAAAATGCCCATTTATCTGAACTGATAATATGTGTATCTCTCCATTTATTGACACATAGATCATATACATTTCTTATTAAATATATTCCTAAATATTTTGTGCTTCTGATGCACTATAAATGATATTTTTTTTCCAATTATATTTTTTAAATGTTCCTGGGTATGGGAAAGCTATTGACTAAATATCCACCTATCTTATTGAAGTAACAGCAAATTTTCTAATTTTTACTGTATAATCATTTGGCTAATCATCCTGAGAGTCTCTGAGGATAATTTGTGCTTGATAAGTACTCAAAACAAAGTTAAGGGACCCAGCTCTGTCACTAACTGCTTCACTTTAGGACATAAGATAATTACCACTCTCTCCAGCCTCCATTGCTTCATGTGTTAATGGAGATGTTCACAACATATCATGTCCAAGCCCCTTTACAGCCCTCACAACCTATTAAATTCAGTCAATTGTGAGAAACCAATGTCATAATGATTAATTCTGAATATCCTAATTGAGTCTTAAAGATAGTGCAGGATAAAGTTAAATATCTCTCATTGTTCTGGTTACCTAGTGCCACTCTGACAAGAATATACCACAAATGGGATGGCCTTAACAAACAGGAGTTTATTCTTACAATTTGGAGGCTTT
>NW_006921944.1:2408501-2411939 GCF_000298275.1 Orycteropus afer afer | reverse complement strand
GGTCAAAGATTATCTTCTGTGTCTGTGTTAATTGGTTTCCCTTTTCTTTGTTGAAGAGGGTCTGTGCAGTCCTTCTGCCTAGTCCGCCATCTTGCCGAACTCACTCACTGGTTCCCTTTTTAATTTTGATGTGAAAGTTTATCATTTTTCCTTGAATTTACCCTGTGATTTATAATTTTCTTTCCAAGTACAGAATAGTCCATTCTATCTTGCAGTTGTCTTGATTTCCCTAACATTTAAAAGTTCTATAACTACACAAGTTTTCCCTGCTTTTTGTTTTGTAGTTGTCCTCATTTGTCCATTGATGTTTCTTGTTGCCTGTTTACAATCTTGTAGGCTTATTTAATTTGGATGTTTCAATAACTGGGTTGGTTTCTGGGTCATGTCATCATGTGTGTTAATGGTTGGTGCTGTTGTTGGTTTTCTGTCCAAAGAACTCTCTTTAGCATCTCTTGTAAGGTTGGCCAGGTTTTAACAAATTCTCTTAATTTCTGGTTATCTGGAAATGTCTTAATTTCACCATCATATTTGAGGGACAATTTTGCTTGGTACATAATTCTCTTTTTTTTTAATGCTTTTTTATTTTTTTAAGAACTTATTTTACATTCAATGTTACATGAACATTTCATTTCACTCCCCATTTACCATGTTTAACCCTAACCCAGTCTCTTCCCACCCCTACCCAGTAACCCTGCCCCTGTCCCCCTCATATTTATGCAATCCTGTTGGTCCTGCATTTCCTCAGTTTGAATGTTGGTACTCTGGTGTCCCCTGGTCTATTGCTGTAAGAGATGTATTACCTTACAACATGTGGGTGTGTCATCTGAGTTGAGTGATCTACATGGACATCTTGCTAACCATTGGTCTGAGAGCCAGCCCTTGGGGAGGAGTTTTATTCCAAGCATAGAATGTATTCCAGGGCCATAGCATTGGGGGTTTCATGAGACTTTATCTGATCAGTAATTCTGGTCATTATTGAGTTTTTGGATTTTCTTCCATGTTTTTCCTCCCCCTCTATCCAGGATCTTCAGATTTGATCCTTTCCTGAGTGGTTGGCATTGGTAGCCAGGCACCATCTAGTTCTTCTGGTCTCAAGGGCCATTGTGTCCTAGGGCTGATTGCTTCCAAATGCACTTTTTTTTTTTTTTGCATTTTTCTTCACTTCCAATGCTACGAGACCATTAGCTGAATGGGTATATAATTCTTGGTTGGAGATTTTTTTCTTTCAGTGTTTTATATATACCATCCCATTGTCTCCTCACTTGCATGGTTTCTGACAAGAAATCCAAGCTTAGTCTTATTGGTTGTCCCTGGTAGGTAGCTTTTCATTTTTCCCATGATGTATTCAGGATTCTTTCTTTGTCTTGGGTTTTGGTGAGTTTGATGATGATATGTCTTGATAAGTTTCTTTTGGGGTCTATCCTGTTAAGGTTTTGTTGTACTTCTTGAATGGATATATTCTCATCTTTCATTATAACAGGGACATTCTCTTCCAACAAATCTTTGACAATTTTCTCTGTGGTTTTATTTGTCTTTTCCTGTTCTGGAATTCTGTTTACACGTAGGTTATTCCTTTTGATGATGCCACATGAACCGTAGGCTTTCTACATTTTGTTTTTCTCTTTTTTTCTGATTGATCCCTTTCCAAAGAAGTATTGAGGTACTTGTCCTCAATCTCACAAATTCTGTCTTCCATTGATTCAATTTTACTCTTTTGCCCATTCAATATGTTACCTATTTCTGAAAATTTCATATTAATCTTCTGGATTTCTGTCTGTAGATTTTGTATCATTTCTAATTTTTCATTTGTTTTGTCACTGTGTTCTTGTATTGTCTTTCAAAATTTTTTCTGGGGTTTTGTTTGTGTTTTCCTCAGTTCTCAGTGTTTTCTTTGACTTCCCTCTCAATCTGTTGAAGGTACCTAAATATAATTCTTTTGAATTCCTTATCAGGGAGTTCCAATGCTGCTTATTCCTCAGGGATGTGTTCTGGGTCTGTATCCCAGACCCTTGTTTCTCCTGCTTTACCTTGCTTCTTTGTGTGGACTGTGATGTTCTGTTGTCTCTGAGACATTGTGACATTTTTATGTTTTTATTTAATTGGTGGTTGTATGTTTGGGTGACTTGCGCATGATTTCCATTTTCTTTTTTTTTTTTTATGTTATCTATGTGAACAGGGTACTCTGGTCCTCTATTCACTAGTTGGCAGCACTTATACACTTACCACCTGTCTCTAGTACCATTGTCAGCCTCTCATATGTTCTGCCATCCTTGGCAAATGGAGCCTATTCTTAGGACCTGTTTTCATTCAGGTTTTCCACTACTTGGTGCCTAATCCACTTCTGTACACTTCCTTTCAAAGCTCAGGACTCCAGGTTTATCTTCTGTATTTCTGTCAATTGGTTTCTCCTTTTTTTTTTTTTTTTTTTTTGATGCTTCCTGCATCATTCCATGTTTTGTGCATAGAATCCTTCATTCTGTCAACTTGATGCTTGAATTTTTTTTTTTTTTTTGAAGAGGACCTGTGTAGTTTGTCTGTCTATTCTGCCTTCTTACTGGAAGTCCAAAACCAAACAAACAAACAAACTCACTGCCATCAAGTCTGATCTGACTTATAGCGATCCCTCCTTGGGTTTTCGAGGCAGTATCCCTATGGAAGTAGATTGCCTAATCTTCCTTCCGAGGAGTGGCTGGTGAGTTTGAACCACCAGCCTTCTGGTTAACAGTCAAGTGCCTTAGGCACTATGCTACCAGAGCTCCCACTGGAAGTCTAATACCCATTTTTTGCAGTGGGAGATGGGGGTTGGTGCAGAGGGGGCACAATATCCCAAGAAAGCCATTCGTTATGTTTTCTGATGTACTGTGTGGATCAATGAGAAAAAAAGTAGCTTGATTAAATGTAATTGAGTGTGCATATGTATATAAGTATATTACAAATATGTTTCCCTGAGCTTGTATTATGTATTTAGTCAGACAGGAGTTAATCTGAGAAGCTTTGTCAATTGAAAATTAGGACTATGTGAAAATATTGTATGTGTGAGTGAATTTTGAAAACATCTCTCTCTTATAATACATATACTATGTATAAAAAATATGTCTGTGTATATCTGGATGAAATTAGGTGGTATATTACACAGACATTATTTGCAGTTCTTTCACTGTCTAATTAAAATAGCAGAATTTTCTCTAATACATAATCACATCTCTATGTAATGCCATCTATATACTATAGAGAACGCCAAGGAAAATAAAAAGAATTACAGAATAACAGAGTATAAATACTGGCATGAGAACACTGTTGTTGGATTTCTGCTTTTTATAGTTATCATTGTTAACTTTGGGCCAAAAAAATATTGTTGTTGTTGTTGTTGTTATGTGCCGTCGAGTCGGCCCCGACTCATAGCGACCCCTCCTTGGGTTTCCGAGGCAGTATCACTAC
>NW_006921944.1:2407713-2408238 GCF_000298275.1 Orycteropus afer afer | reverse complement strand
ACTCAGCTACTCCAATACATTCCACCATGGAGTTAATTACCAGTCTTACCATGGGGAATAAGTACATCCAGCTGCCCAGCCACTCAACCAGGCCTAGCCAAGTTGACACACAAACTCAATTACCACCCTCACAATCCCTAACTTTTCAAAAGGTCTGATAGGTCTTCATGACTATAGGTCTTGATAGCCTTAATAAAACAAGTATATTTAGTATAAAATCTTGACATAAGTTATGGCTATCCTATTATAACAAGTAAAGCTAACCAAGTCATCTTGTCTGCAGGCAATGGTCTCAAAATTAAATTAACTCTTCATAATGGGAAGTTTGTGAAAGCAAAGAATAACTAACTGCAGTTTTTCCTCTCCCACAGCTCTTGATATTGCTAAAAGCTACTTCTAATTTGTTTCTTAAATACATATTATTGAAATATAATTTATGTACAGTGAAATAGCCAAAACTAAAGTGGCATAGGTCAGTGAATTTTTTGCAGTGTTCCTTCCCCTTCCCTCCCACCCTTGGTAACC
>NW_006921944.1:2406239-2407380 GCF_000298275.1 Orycteropus afer afer | reverse complement strand
ACTTTTTACAACAATGAAGTAATTCAATATTTGTCCTTCTGTGATTGACTTATTTCACTCAGCATAATGTCCCCCAAGTTCATCATGTTATGCAGTGTTTTGCAGATTCTATGTTATTCTTTAGTGTTGCATAGTATTCCATTGTGTGTATGTACCGCAGTTTAAAGTGGTATAGTAAAGTCTCCTACCATGACTTTGTCTTTTCAGTTCTGTTAGAGTCTGGTTTATTTATTTTGGGGCTCTTTCATTGGGTGCATAGATATTTATTGTTATTATGTCTTCTTGTTCAATATATCCTTTAATCATTATATAACGTCCTTCCTTGTCTCTTATGGTGGTCTGTGTCTTAAAGTCAATTTGATTAGAAATTAATATTGCTATTCCTGCTCTTTTATGTTGCTATTTGCTTGATGTATCTTTTTCCAACCTTGGATGTTTAGTCTATTTTTGTCTTTCTCTCTATGGTATATCTCTTGTAAACAACATATTGATGGGTTATGTTTTCTTATCCAGTCTGCTACTCTCTGTCTCTTGACTGGTGCATTTAATCCATTGACATTCCGTATAATTATCGACAAATATGAATCCGTTGCTATCATTTTGTTATGTGCTTTTTTGTGATGTTGCAGATTTCTTTGTTACATATAATTTTCTGTGCTGAGCTCATTTTGTTTCTGAATCGTGTTATCACTTCTTTCATTGCTATTGTTTTAGGATTTGCTAAATAATTTGTGCTGGTCCCCCCTTTTTTTTTTAATTAATTAACTAATTTTATTTTATTTTGATTTGGGTGAAGATTTACAGAGCAAATTCACATTCCATACAGCAGTTCACATATACATTGTCGCATGTCATTGACCACAGTTTACCACAATGCAACAGCTCCCCTCCCACTTTTCTCCCCATAGTTACCTCTTCCTAGTGTCCATCCCTCCATACTCTCCTGTGCCCTGAGCTATCTCCCTGTGCATAAGCAGCCCTTCCTTCTCCCATGATTGTTCTCTCTGGGGCGTGTGTCTACTTGAAGTAAATGTTTAATTCACATGCCTGTACCTTGTTTGGCTGGAAATCACAGGTGTGGGTTCAATTCCAGACCTAAAGGGAAGCTAGGGGCCATAGTCTCAGTGGTTCCACCAGGCTC
>NW_006921944.1:2395049-2402917 GCF_000298275.1 Orycteropus afer afer | reverse complement strand
GACTCATAGCGACCCCTCCTTGGGTTTCCGAGGCAGTATCACTACGGAAGTAGGATTGCCCAACCTTCCTTCCGAGGAGTGGCTGGTAAAAAATATTATAAAACTAAAATGTCTTTGTGGTCATGTGGCCAAGTATGTGCATTCTCAATGAATATTTGTAAAATACAGGAATAATTAAGTACTTAATATGACAAGACAACACTGAATATTCTGGCCATTTAACACTTCAGTTGCTGTATAGTAAGAGAAAAAAAAAAAAAAAGCACCAGTAGATAGAGAGCTGAATTTAAACAGAATTGTAATTTTCCAAATAAGGATGTTGATGGGAATGTGTAACAAGGAGTTGGAGAGAATCCAAAACTACTCAACAATGAAGGAATTGAGGGTGAAGCAAGTAATCTACAATGAAAAGATTGTAGCATCAATGAATGAGCATCAATGAATGTGATTGACTTATTTCACTTAGTATAAAGTCCTCTAAGTTCATCCACATTGTGAGATGATTCACGTATCCCTCTTTGTTCTTTGTTCTTTAATGTAGCATAGTCTGGAGGACTCAAATAATGGTTGCTGTGGAGGAATTAAGAGGTAAAGGTGGTAGTTAGTAGAGGAGCTCTGGTAGTGTAGTGCCTAAGGCATTTGACTGCTAACTAGAAAGCTGGTGGTTGACACACACCAGCCATGCTTCAGAAGGAAGGTTGGGCAATCTACTTCCATAGTGATATTGCCTTGAAAACCCAAGGAGGAGGGTCAATGAATGAGACATTCTGGAGAGATCAAGTAATGGTTGCAGGGGGGAATTAAGAGGTAAATGTGGTGGTCAGTGAATGGGTGTATGACATTGAAATTTGTGTACTCAATAGTAATGATAGGTCTATTATGTGTCTTTTCAGTGGTGGCTGATGTGAGTAGAGGAAAAGGAGTGGAGAAATCTATGTGTTTGATCATCTGGGTGAGTACTGAAAATATCAAGAAAGGATAGAAATAGTAGTGGAAAAAAAAAGACAGTAAGGCAAGTGCTGAAATCTTCAGTAAATGAAAGGATTAACAAGGAGGTTGGTGCTATATAAATGAAAGTACCATTTGGTACAATTTGATGACATACGTCCCAAAAGGACTCAATAGTTTACAAATAACAATGAAAAGCAAAGAAGAGCACACTTCTAGGATAGTGAGAAGGACAAGGACAATAACACTTGAGAGGATACAAGGAAAGTAGTGTACTTAGGTTGCAATATTATGGATTGGGGAGAAATTTCCTTAGACTGTTTCAAATCTGATAAGATTCTGAAACTTTTATTTTATTTTATTTTCATAAAAATTAACTGAAATATTTTCTTCATTGAATATGGAATTTTGACATTCCAGTCTTCAAAATCCAGTTAATCTGAAAACAAACCACTAAGAGAACATTGGTTTTCATTTTGTTTTAAAGGTGAATAATTTCTCTTCAAATAGATTACATTTGATACACAGAGATATTATATGTTCACACATCTTAATTTCATAAATAACATATAGCTTTTTCTATTATTATTTTCAGAACTTGTTTTACATTCAATGTTATGTGTATATTTAGTTTCACTCCCCATTTACCATGTCCAAACCTAACCCAGTCTCCTCCCCTCCCTAGCCTGTAAACCTCCCCCTGTGCCCCTCATATTTATGCACTCCTATTTGTCCTGCATTTCCTCAACCTGAATGTTGGTCCTCTGGTGCCTCATGGTCCATTGTTCTAAGGGATGTGTTATAATAGAGTATGTTGGTGCATCATCCTGAGCTGAGTGGTCTGCATGTACATCTTGTTAACTATTGGGCTGAGAGCCAGCCCCTGGGGGTGAGTTTTATTCCAGTTGCAGAATGTATTCCAGGGTCATAGTATTGGAGGTCTCATCAGACTTCCTCTGTCCAGTAATTCTGGTCATTATTGAGTTTCTGGATTTTTTTCCACATTTTTCTTCCCACTCTATCAAGGATCTCCAGATTTGATCCTTTCCTGGGTGGTTGGCATTGGAAGCCAGGCACCATCTAGTTCTTCTGGTCTCAAGGGCCATCATGTCCTATGGCTGATTGCTTCCAAATGCCTTTTTTTTTTTTTTGCTTTCTTCTTTGCTTCTAATGCTAGGAGACCATTAACTGCATCTTAGATGGCCACTTGAAAGCTTTTAAGACCCCAGTTGCTACTCACAAATGTAGGATGCAGAACAAGGCTTGTATGTATTTTGTTGTGCTGATTGAGTCTGGTGTCCTCCATTACTATGGTTCTGAAATGGTAGATCTATTGGATATCTCTCCAATAGTGTCTGGTTGTCTGTGAGGAATTATTCGGTGTCTGTCTTCTATTGTTTCTGTAAGGATTGCAGGTAGTTTGTATCACTGGTGTCTGTGCAAGATTAGCCCCAGCTGAATCTATCCTTGGTCTAGAGTATCCTCCTGTTCACTGACCCCCATCTGATCCTCTCAGGTGTTTATGTGTTTATCTGTAGCCTGGTATTTGATGTTAATGGTAATGCAGTATTGTGGACACATTGGTTGGTATTAGCATCTGTCATCTATCTCTTATGTGCACACTTTGGTGTCCTCCCATTTCCTAATGTTACCATGGTGGTCACAGTTCCTTTCCATATATCCCTGCCCTTACCCATGTCAGTGTGTGGGCCCCAACTAGCCTGAAATTAATCCCTCCATTTCCCGCCCATCCCAGTAACCTACAAAGTGAGTTCCATTTCCCAAGCAAACTCTTCTTTGTCTTTTACAGTAATGGGCTCATAAAGTACTTGTCTTTCTGCAATTGACTTATTTCACTTAGTATAAGGTCCTCTAAATTCATCCACATTGTGAGATGATTCACGTATCCCTCTTTGTTCTTTAATGTAGCATAGTATTCCATTGTGTGCATGTACCATAATTTGGTTATCCATTCATCCATTGATGGGTATTTAAGTTGTTTCCATCTCTTTGTTATAGTGAATTGTGCTGTGATGAACATAGGTGTGCA
The DNA here is from genome assembly GCF_000298275.1 of Orycteropus afer afer. Lineage (NCBI taxonomy): Eukaryota > Metazoa > Chordata > Mammalia > Tubulidentata > Orycteropodidae > Orycteropus > Orycteropus afer. Next base: position 2,399,919 of record NW_006921944.1, on the reverse strand, counting down.
TATATCTGTCAGTGCACTATCTCTCACCTCTTTAGGATATATTCCTAGTAATGGAATTGCTGAGTCAAATGGTACTTCTATTTTCAGTTTTTTAAGGAAACATCATACTGTTTGCCACAGTGGTGGTACTATATTACAATCCCACCAGCAGTGGAAAAGAGTTCCAATCTCTCTGCAACCTCGCCAGCGTTTGCTATTTTTTGATCTGTTGAACTTTGCTATTATTGTTGGGGTGAGATGATATCTCATTGTTGTTTTGATTTGCATCTCTCTAATGATTAATGATCACAAGCAATTTCTCATGTGTTCGTTGGCTGCCTGTATATCTTCTTTGGTGAAGTGTCTGTTCAAGTCTTTGCCCATTTATGAATTGGGTTATTTGTCTTTTTAGTGTTGAGGTGTTGAAGTTTTCTATAGATTTTGGAGATAAGTCCTTTATCAGATATGTCATAGACAAATATTTTCTCCCAATCTGTAGGTTCTCTTATACCCTTTTGACGAAGTCCTTCAATGCCCGTAAGAATTTAATTTTTAAAAGATCCCAGTCATCTAGCTTCTCTTCTACCTCCTGTGCATTCTGGGTTATGCTTGATAGTCTATTTATGCCATAAATTCGGCCTCCCAGATTTCCTCCTATTTTATTTTTTATGAATTTTATATGTTTGGGGTTAACATTTAAGTTTTTGATCCAGCTTGAGTTTGTTTTTGTGTATGGGGTGAGTTATGGGTCTTATTTCATTTTTCTGCAGGTGGATATCCAGTTTTGCCAGCACCATTTGTTAAAGAGGCTTTGTCTTCCCCATTTAATGGGTTTTGGACCTTTGTCAAAGATCAGTTGTCCATAGATGGATGAGTCTATATCTGGACTTTCTATTCTGTTCCATTGGTCTATCTGTCTATCATTGTACCAATACCACGCTGTTTTGACTACTGTGGCTGTGTAGTAGTTCTTAAGATCTGGGAGTGTGACACTTCCCACTTTATTTTTCTTCTTCAGAGGTGCTCTGGTAATCTGAGGTCTCTTTCCTTTCCATATGAAATTAGTAATTAGTTTTTCCATGTACTTAAAAAATTTTGTTGGAATTTGGATTGATATTGCATTGAATGTGTAGACTGCTTTAGGTAGTATTGACATTTTCACAATATTCAGTCTATCTATATATGAACTAGGTAGCTTCTTCCATTTATGTGCCCTTGTTGTCTCTTGTAGCAGTGTTTTATAGTTTTCTTTGTATAGGTCTTTTGTGTTTCTGGTGAGGTTTATTCCTAGATATTTTATCTTTCTCATAACTATACTAAATGGTATTGTTTCCCCTATTTCTTTATCAGATGACTCTTTGTTGCTGTAGAGGAATCCAAATGATTTTTGTAGTGCTGACCTTGTATCCTGCCACTTTGCTGAAACTCTCCATTAGTTCCGTAGGTTTTTTTTTTTTTTTTTTGAGTCCCTTGGGTTTTCTAAGTACAGGATCACATTATCTTCAAATAGAGATAGTTTTAGTTCCTCTTTGCCAATTTGTATGCCTTTTATTTCTCTTTCTTGCCTTATTGCCCTGGCCAGGACTTCAAATACAATGCTAAATAGAAGTGGTGATAAAGGGCATCCCTGTCTGCTCTTCATTCACAAGGGGAATGCTTTGAGTCTTTCCCCATTAATAATGATGTTGGCTGTTGGCTTTGCATATATACCCTTTATTATGTTGAGGAATTTCCTTTCTATCACTAATTTTGCTGAGAGTTCTGAACAGGAATGGACGTTGGATTTTATCAAATGCCTTTTTCTGCATTGATTGATATAACCATATGTTGTTTTTTTTTTTTTTTCTTTTGTTTTGTTTATGTGATGGATTACATTGATTGTTTTTCTGATGTTGAACCACCTTTGTAAACCTTATATGAATCCCACAAGAAGCTGGTACTTCTAAAAGATTAATAAAATCAATAAACCATTGGCAGACTTAACACAAGATAGAAAAAAAAGAGAGAAGATCCAACTCACAAGAATTGTAAACAAAAAGGGTGTCATCACAACAGAACCAACTGAAATACAAAAGATACTGACAGAATATTATGAAAAAATGTACTCCAACAGATTTGAGACCCTAGAAGAAATGGACAAGTTTCTAGACTCACAAGACCTACCTAAACTATCCTACTCAGAGATAAAATACTTGAACAGACCTATAACAAAAGAAGAAATTTCACAGGTCATTAAAAAAAAAAAAAAATCCCCACAAAGAAAAGTCCCATCCCTGATGGCTTTACTGGAGAATTTTACCAAATATTCAGAGAAGAGTTGGCACCTATGCTACTCAAGCTATTCCAGAACATAAAAAAAGATGGAATACTCCCAAAGTCATTTTATAAAGCAAGCATAAGATTAATACCAAAACCAGGGAGGGACACCACTAGAAAGGAAAACTACAGACCAATATCTCTCATGAACGTAGATGCAAAAATCTTTAACAAAATCCTAACCAACAGAATCCAACAACATATCAAAAAAAATTAATACACCTGGATCAAGTGGGATTCATACCAGAATAACATAGCATTTAAAGGCATTCTGGTGGAATAGTGGTTAAAGCATTTAGCTGTTAACCAAAAGTCAGGAGTTCAAAACCACCATCAGATCCATGGGAGATGAGGCAGTATGCTTCCATAAAGATTTATAGCTGTGGAAATGCTATGAGGTAGTTCTACTCTGTTCTATTGGGTTGCTATGACTTAAAATCAATTTGATAGCAGTGGGATTGGTTTTTTGTTTATATAGTCTTTAAGAACTTTGGAAATCATGTAACTACAGATTATTTGAGCTAGAATTCATAAAAAAAACTTAATTCAATCTTTTAACTACTCAAAAAGATAACTCAAATATAAGTCATTTAGTCCCATATCTGCATCACCAAACACTGCTGATACTATCATCTTTCTCACCAACTTTATACCACTTTTTCCTTCACACACAGTGCACATCAACATCCTCAGCTCATTTCCAGCTAGAGTCTTTGCAAAATACTATTTAGCCTAGAATGTTCTTGACAGTTTTCCACATGGCTGACTCCTTCTTGCACCTCAGGTCTCAGCTTAAATGTTGTCTCTTCAGATAGGTTTCTCTCATCACTCAGTATAAAGTAATTACCCATTCATTCATAATCATTACACTCTTTTAAATATTAACAGTATCTAGTTTTATATATATTTTTGTTTGCATATTTATATACAGTCCCATCCATTAAAAAGAATTATCATCATTATTGCCTAGAATCATGTCTGTTGTTAGTTATGTGCAGCATCACTACAGAAGTAGATTGCCCCATCTTCCTTCCAAGGAGTGGCTGATGGGTTTGAACTGCCAGCCTTCTGGTTAGCAGTCAAGTACCTTAGGCACTATGCTACCAGAGCTCCCATGTCTGGTATGTAGTAAATTCTCTGATCCTTGATGAGTTAAGGAATAAATAATGAACAATAATCTGAAATTGTACAATGTGCTTTTGTCCCATTTCCATTATTACTTGTAATTTGTAAATTCTAAATTCTAAATTAATTTATAAAATCTATAACATAATCTCTCTATTTAACCTACCAGATAAATAGAAATTGGGTTATATAAAAATAGGTTAAATGATAAATAGAAAAAGGGACAAAAATTGTGGTAAAATCTTTGAACTTTTTTAAGAAAAAGGTTATATAAATCCTAGTTATATTTCTATTATTGTATCAATAGAAAATGGCAAGTCAGAGAACCCATAATTTAATATAAAATAGGATGATTTATTAGTAGAACGTTATACTAACAAAATTTATTACCAGATTTACCTGTCAAATTATGGAACAAAAGTCTTATAGGCTACAAGTTCAGAGTACATGTAACTTTAAAATCATCATAGTTAGAATTGTGTTTTGACAGGGTCAAACATAAAATATATGTAAAATGTGGATAATGAGAGTTAATAACAGAATGTATGTGAAAGAATGCAAGGACAAATCTCCTTAGTTTATGAACTTTATTCTTTTGAACATTAGGAGTATAACGGGTTCTAAAATTATATTGCTGTTCCAAATAAGGTTTGTATATTTTTATTCAAGACAGCTAACCACTGTTGGTTGTGCATGGTGTGAATTTATATACACTTCTATTAATCCCTTTTTGTTGTATAGAAATAAATTTCAAGTAATTTCAAAATGTATTAATATATAATAGGTCCTGGAATAGAATAGAGAATCATTTAGTGCAAAGTACTCAGTGTATGAGCTAATGAAGTCAATGTCTACAAAAAAATTGCTGAGTGTAATTATTTATTTATTTATTTATTTATTTGAGCCTCAAACACCTTAGTATTGGAATTGGAATTATAGTAAAAATTTTTACAATGCATGTTTTTGTCATGTGTCTATGAATAGCCTGTTATATATGTAGATATTCACTTAACAATTTTTAATAATAGATTTTCTCCCCATGAATCCATTATCCAAAACAAAATTTACAACTATCAATCCAAATATTTCCTCTCCCATTCTTCTGCCTTACAACCTCAGGCAAACTGGAAATTATTTTCATTCCCATGCTCATCTTTTGCCTTTTTTATGCAGTTTTATTTCTATATTTACAACTTATAATGAACATATGCTCTTTTATTTTAGAAAGATTCATGCAGCATGCAATCTTTAGGAATATGCTATTTTGTTTAACATTATATTGCAAAAGATAAATCCATATTGCTGTATATAATTGTCTTTAACTTGTTTATGCTCCTGTAGGTGGTCTGGTAGGATAGTGCCTAAGGCACTTGACTGCTAACCAGAAGGCTGGCGGTTCAAACCCACCAGCCACTCCTTGGAAGGAAGATGGGGCAATCTACTTCTGTAG
>NW_006921944.1:2390485-2393944 GCF_000298275.1 Orycteropus afer afer | reverse complement strand
AAAAAAAACAAACCCACTGCCACTGATTCCAACTCATAGTGACCCTATAGGACAGAGTAGAATTGTCTCACAGGGTTTCCAAGTCTGTAAATCTTTACTGAAGCAGACGGCTTCATCTTTTTCCTATGGAGTAGCTGGTGGGTTCGAATCACTGACATTTTGGTTAGCAGCTGAATGCCTTAACCACCCTACCACCAGACCTTCTTTAGGTATTATCTTGAGATATTAAATTATTTCCTATGATTGGTATTTTGTTATCTTGTCTTATCTTTTTTTCCAAAATAAATAAACTTTCCCAACGTACTTATTATCTTTATTCATATATCTTTTCCACTACTTGCTGGATTTTTTTTTTTTTTCTTATTTAAGTACTTGATGCAAAATTACTTATGGTGTCTATCTTTGTGTGGCAAAATGACTTACTTTTTGTTTTTATTAGGTGCCATAAAGTTGGTTTTCACTCATAGTGACCCTATATACCACAGAATGAAACACTACCTAGTCCCGTGCCTGTGCTATTCTCACAGTTGTTGCTATGTTTGAGCCCATTGTTGCAACACTGTTAATTCATCTTGTTGAGGGTCTTCCTCTTTTTGTTGACCATTTCAAGACTTGTAGGCTTGAAAATAATGTTATAATGAATTAATATTTGTGTGATCTCCTTCTGGAAAAAATTCTAGTCTATGTTCTTTTCATCAATAATGTGGAAACATCATTCCATTGTCTTTCTACTTCCAGTGTCTTGTTGAAAATCGTATGTAAATGTAATAATTCTTATTCCTATATATGTAATCTGCTCTCTGAAAACTTTTAGAATTTTCTCTTTGTCTTCAATACTGCTAAAGGCCACACTGTATGTCTAGGTATGGATTGTTTTCCCCCATCTTTCTTCCACTCTCTTGGATTATTTCAATCAGTCTTTCATAATTTCAAATTCCACATACTCATCACCACTACTTTTTCACATCATTCTTTCTCACAATTTTTATTCCTCTATGTCTTTTTGTGACTCCTACTAGTTGGATGTTAGAGATTCTATCTTCTATATCTCTTAAAGGAGCTCTGGTAGCATAGTGCCTAAAGCACATGACTGCTAACCAGAAGATTGGCTGTTCAAACCCACCACCATCCACTCCTCAAAAGGAAGATTGGGCAATCTCCTTCCATAGTGATATCGCCTTGAAAATACAAGGAGGGGTCGCTATGAGTTGGGTAACTCGATGGCACATAACAACAACAGTGACAACAACAACAACAACATATCTCTTAAGGTTTTATTTTATTTTCTATTTCTTTTTCCTCTCCTTTTTTCTTTGGTCTTTTGGATATTTCTTTGGTCTTTTTTTATCATTTACTAATTCAGCTATCTATCTTATCAACTGTATTCTTAATTTATTCCTTTGAATATTTCACACCTCATATTTATTCTTGATCCTTTTTAATATTTATTTTTATTAACATTACAAATAATCTTCTTCACAAATATGCTATTTTATATTATGCTAATTTATAGCACTTGTTTATCTGTTCTTGTTGTTATGGTTCTGAGGGAATCAGTAACTCAGTATTTGTTATTCTTTTGAAATTGTTGCTGTTCTCATCAAATGTTTCATGATTTTGGCCTGTTAGCTCATATTCTGGTATTAGATACTATATTAACCAATTAATATGAAAAACACCAAACTCTAGTCCTTGACAAGACCAGTGTGCTTAGGGGATGGGTGGTAGTAATAAAAAATCTGATTCCATCTTTTGATATTTGACATCTGAAAACTTTTAGGTCTCACTGCTTGTTTTCCTCCACATTTTGATAGGAAAGCCAAGATATCTCTTCCTTTGATGCCAACAAGAGTTTCAAACCATTTGAGACCCAGCCTGCAAATGGAAATCCTCATTTTGGCCCCACAAATAACCATATAAATCCCAAGCTAGTCTCTTTTCCTTGATCTCTCTTAAGACATTTTTGGACCAGATTAGGAGATTTTGCTCTACCCAGAAAACTTCATTGTGTAGATAAGAAACCTTTCCATACCCTGTTGGTGTGTGTGTGTGTGAATGTGTGTGTAGCATTATCAGTCTCAACATTCAAATCAAATTTTGGTTCGAGTCCATTCTGATTCTTCTGTATGGACACTAAATAGTTGTGGATGAGCTCTAGGGCTGAGTCCCAGGTACCTGAAATCCGTGTCAATAATACTTCACACCACAGAATAGTATCTCAAGTCAAAGTTTTTTCTCCTTAATCACCTTAGAGAAAGAAAATTAGAAGGAAACTCAGATTCTAAAATCACTAGCTCTTGATGTTTGGAGTAGGTTGGGTAGGGACATAACTATTAGGAATTATTCCTTACCTGTTTGTCTTAGTTTCTCAAAGGTACACATTTCTACTCTGCTTCATTTTTCTCGTGAGGACACTGGGACCAGAACTCTCAATTATCTCAGATATGAGAAAAGGCACCATATGTCTCAAAGCAATGGGGAAAAAAAAAAAAAAAAAAAAGAGGAAAATGTGTAATTCTAACAAAACTTTTCCTATTTTATTCCCTCAGAGTTGTATCTAGTTGCATTACCTTAAAACAAAAACACTGTTTTCACAACATACTTCCAAGTTAAAGTCAAATATCAAAGTAGAGCTTTCTCAAAATATTCTCCATTCCCAGGTATTTTTCTCTCTATAAATTTCCTATTATTGCTATTGATGAGAGGGAAAACTATATAGCTAATTTTCTAATATTAAGAACAAGATATAGTTAAGATTGTGGCGTTTTCCCCCATTTATTTTTTTATCTTCTTTAAATTATAGACTCTTTTGAAAATCTGGTATAAAATATATATCATTTCCTAAAAAAAAATTTGTATATGTCGTGCTATGGATTTAAGTTTAAAATAGAAAGTATCAACGTATATCAAGATAATCCTATAACTGTGTTTTAATATATTTCTGACTTATATCAAAGTAGCTTACTTTGTCAAAACCAGTTGAATTTGAGAACTCATGAAATTGAATAAGTAACTGTAAGAAAAAAAAGTAATATATTATGCAGTAATTTCAGTTCTATTCAGAGGAAAGGAAAATAAAAGGAGTAGTTCAAGAACAAAATATTAGAACAACTGCAAAATCAAACTGAAAGCACTATACTTTTTTTCATAATATAGGACATTTGAACTTCACTGTGTCTTGCAATCACTATCACTAATTAGCAATTTCCTGCTCTTCTTTGCTCCTGGGATGGAGACACAGACATATTGATCTAAAAGATGATGAAGCATCACTTTGCAGTAAGTGTCTAAGTGGGGTTCCAACACCAGGCAATTTCAGATAGGCTGAAAGAACACTGCCAGATCTATTTCATTATTAAGAAAGAACGCAAATGTTCCCTTGATAAATTAGTAGGGAAAAAACACAATCATAGTAAACTTCACATTTCAATATGGTACTCTTTTTCATATCATTTATTT
>NW_006921944.1:2380953-2390385 GCF_000298275.1 Orycteropus afer afer | reverse complement strand
GTGCCTAAGGTATTTGATTGCTAGCTAGAAGGCTGGCAGTTCAAACCCACCAGCCACTCCTAGGAAGGAAGTTTGGATAATCTACTTCTATAATATTACACACATATTATAGATAGAAAGAAAAAATATGTATACTAAGTAATGTCTTAATATATGAAAGTAAAGTGTATGGAAATTTAGATAAATAAATGTGATAAAAATAATTTCTTTGAAGTCCAAATAAGTTTCCTAAACATGAAATTTAAATATCTTACTTAAAAGAAATAGAAAAGAAGTTTAAGTAGGTGATTGACATTAAAACATTCACATTTTAAAAGCATCATTTAGCTTCAGTGTGAACATTATCCACCAATTGTGGGTGCATGGAAACTAGTTAGGAGGCTATTGCAATATTCAAGGAGGAACAACATGCCTTGAGAGTATTAGTGCTTGAGATATAAAAAAGTGAATTTAAGATACAAAATTGATAGGAAGTGATGGTTAACTAGACATAGATGGAAACAGTAGAATAAATGTGAAACAGTGGAATAAGACTGGAAGAGTAAAACTCAGAACAAGGAACACAATACCCCAAAGAAAACAATTGTAGGGATCAAAGCTGAGCAAGAAACCTCAAAGGTAGGATGTTGTGACTTGATTTAAGATTTTAACATTTGAAGTAATGAAAAGTTCTAGAATGTTATATTGGGGAGTGTGCATAGTGCCTAAGACATTTGACTGTTAACCAGAAGGTTGGCAGTTCAGACCCACCAGCCACTCCCTGGAAGGAAAATGCGGTAATCTACTTCTATAAAGATTTAACACCTTGGAAACCCAATGGGGCTTGTTTTGAGTTGGATCTGATTCAGCAGCAGTGAGTTTTTTTGATATGTATATAGCTTAAAATATTAAAGAAAGTTTCAAACTGAAAAGTTAAAAATATATATATATCAGAAAATTTAAGACTATTGGCATAGTGCCTAAGGAATTTGACTGCTAACCAGTAGGCTGGCAGTTCAAACCCACCAGCCACTCCTCAGAAGGAAGGTTGGGCAATCTACTTCTGTAGAGATATCTTTTCAGAAACCCAAGGAGGAGTCACTATGAGTCAATTAGACTCAACAGCAGTAAGTTTGTTTTTTGTTTTGCTTTGTTAATAACTTTTCTGAAATAGTATTTAAATTTAGTTTAAATAATGTTTCTGAAACTATGGACAGATTAATTAGCAAATATTCTGATTATATTCATTTCCTTAACATTCTATATAGGCTTAACTTACGGGCAAATTTATAGAACAGATGGCTCTTTTCTTTCCCAAATCCCACATGTTCCTATTATAATGTATCATGGTTGGTCTTTGAAAGTAAATAATTTTTTTAATAATTCATTTTGTTGTTTTTTTTTTGAGTAATAAAGATCAGGACATATACCAATTCAACAATTTCTACATGATACTTATTACCTGAATACATTCTTCAAATTGTACAACCATTCTCATCCTCTTTTTCCAAATTACTTCTCCCTTATTAACATAAACTCACTGTCCCCTCAGTTTCCTGTCTAATCTTTTGAGTTAGTGTTGTCAGTGTGATCCCATATAGGTAGGTCTAAAAAAGCACAATGCTCAAGGTGGACATTCTTTATTATCCTTTATTATTGTTAGCCTTTAAGAAGACATCAAGGGATATTTAGGTTTAAGATTTAAAGATTGCTTCAAAGTAATAGTGTTGGGAGTTCATCCAGCCTTCATGGCTTCAGAAAGTCTGGATTCTATGAGAATTTCTCTTCTCCATTTTTCCCCTTTTGATCAAGATTCTTCTATAAAACCTTTGATCAAAATGTTCAATAATGACAGCTGGGTACCATCCAGTTCCAATCTCATAGCAAAGGAGACAGTTGTTCATGGAGGCAATTAGCCACACATTCCATTTCTTAACCCCTATTTCTGAGTCTCTTTCTTTTTTTTGCTCCAGGAGAATGGAGACCAACTGTTGCATCTTGGATGACTACTTGGACTAAGAGATAGAACAGAAGCACTAAACACTGTTACGCCAATTAACCAGGCTATCTCATGAAACCATGGCCCCAAGCTTATTACATAAAGCTCTGATTTCTTGACAGAAACCATGAAGGAAAGAAGAGAGTGGAATGATATATATAAAACCCTGAAAGAAAAATATTGACAACCAAGGATTATACATTAAAAAAAAAAAAAAAAAAATCAATGCTAATGAGTCAGATCTGACTCATAGTGACCCCTCCTGGGGTTTCCAAAGCAGTATCCCTACAGAAGTAGATTGTTCAACCTTCCTTCCGAGGAGTGGCTGGTGGGTTTGAATTGCCAGCGTTCTGGTTAGCAGTCAGATACCTTAGGCACTACCCCACCCCTGCAAAATTGTCCCTCAAATATTCTGGTTAAATTAGGTCATTTTCACATAAATAGAATTTAAGAGATTTTGTAAACACCAGACCAAGTTACAAAAGATAATAAAGGGAGTCATTCAGACAGAGAACCAACGATAGCGGACAATAACGCATGTGACAATGTTACCTAGAAACTAAACCAGATGTAGAAGTAGCAAAGTAAAATAAACTTAGAAGACTGAGAAAAGGGAACCAGGGACATCAATTTGTAAATAAGGACAATTACAAAGCAAAAAGAAGGGAAAAAAAATAGTGTAGTTATAGAACTTTCAAATGAAAAGGAAATCAAGATGATATTGAGATAGGAAAAACTATTTTAAACTTGGGAAGAAAATAATAAGTCATAAGGTAACCTCAAATTTAAAAATTCTCACAAAAATAAAAAAAAATAGGAAAATCATAAATATTTAGCAAATACTAAAGCAATAGCCACTCCTCAGATGGAAAATTGGGCAATCTACTTCTGTAGTGATACTGCTTCAGAAATCCAAGGAGGGGCTGCTATGAGTCGGGTCCAACTCAACAGCACATAACAACAACAAAGCAATGGAAATAAAGGAAATAAGAAAACTCATAAACAAAATGAGCTAAGTACAGAAAATTATATAGAAGAAAGAAATCAGCAACACCACACACACACAAAAAAAACATAACAAAATGATAGCAGTAAATCCTTACTTGTCAATAATTATACTGAACATAAATGGATTAAATGCACCAATCTAGAGATAGAAAGCTGCAGAAAGGAAAAGAAAGCATGACACATCATGTGAACAAGCGACATACCCCAGACACAAAGAAAAAATAGACTAAACATCAAAGGTTAGAAAAATATATATCAAAGAAGTGGCAATAAAAAAGAGCAGAGGTGGCAATATTAATTTCTGATAAAATAGGCTTTAAGACAAAAACCATCATAAGAAACAAGGAAGGACATTATATAATGATTAAAGCATCAATCAGAAAGGAAGACAGAACAATGATAAGTATCTACAAAACCAATAAAAGAGCCCCAAAATACATAAATCAAACTTTAACAGAATTGAAAAAGACATAGACAAATCCACAATAATAGTAGAAGACTTTAATGCATCACTTTCGATGAAGGATAGAATAACTTGAAAGAAATTCATCAAAAACACAGAAGAACTAAATAATACAATTAACCAATGTGCTCTTATGGACATTTACACAACATTTCACCAGGCAAAAGCACACTATATATTCTTTACCAGGCACATGGAATATTTTCCAGAATAGATCCTATGTTAAGACAAAAACAAGCCTTGATAAACTTAAAAACATCAAAATACTGCAAAGCATCTTCTTAGGTTACAATGCTATAAAATTAGAAATCAACAATAGGAAGATCAAGGAAAAAATAAAAAATAAAAAAGCAAAAGCATGAAAAGTGAATATCATGCTCATTATGAACAAAAGGATAATAGAAGAAATAAATAAATAAATAATCAGTTGAATCGAACGATAATGAAAACACAACATACCAAAATGTTTGGGACACACCAGAAGTAGTACTCAAAGGGTAATTTAGAGCAATAAATGCACACTTCAAAAAAGAACAAAGAGCCAAAACCAACACCTTAGCCCACTGTCTCCAACAATTAGAAAAAGAGCAGGGGGGAAAAAAGCCTATAATCACCAGAATAAGAGAAATAATAAAAGTTTGAGCAGAAATGAATGAGGAAACTGAAAAACAATAGAAAGAATCAACAAGATTGGAAGTCAGTTCTTTTAAAAGATTAAGAAAACCAATGAAACACTGGCAAAATTAACAAAGGAGAAGATGCAAATAAAATGACGAAGAATTGAATTGAATGTTGTCACAACAGAACCAACTGAAATAAAAAGGGTAATGATAGGATACTATGAAGAACTGTATTACAACAAATTTGAAAACCTGAAAGAAATGAGCAGGTTTCTAGAAATACACGACCTATGTAAACTAACACAGACTGAGGTAGAAAATTTCAACAGACCCATAAAAAAAAGAAGATATTGAATAGGTTAAAAAAAAAAAAAAAGAATATAAAAACATCCTGGCCCAGATCACTTTAATTGTGAATCATACGAAACATTCAGAGAAGAACTGACATCAATTTCACCCAAACTTTTACAGAATATAGGAGCTCTGGTGGCATAGTGCCTAAGGCATTTGACTGCTAACCAGAAGGCAGTGGGTTCAAACCCACCAGCCACTCCTTGGAAGGAAGATTGGGAAATCTATTTCCATGGAGACACTACCTCGGAAACCCAAGGAGGAGTCACTAAGAGTCGCATCTGAGTTGACAACAGTGAGTTTAGTTTTAGAGTTTATTACAGAATATAGAAAAGGAAGGAACATCCCTAAATTTATTTTATGAAGTAAGCATAATTTAGATACCAAAGCCTGGCAAAGACACCACTAAAAAAGAAAATTATAGACCAATATGTCTCATGAAGGAGCTCTGGTAGCATAGTGTCTAAGGCACTTGACTGCTAACCAGAAGGCTGGCGGTTCAAACCCACCAGCCACTCCTCAGAAGTAAGGTTGGGCAATCTTACTTCTGTAGTGATACTGCCTCGGAAACCCAAGGAGGGGTCACTATGATTTGGGGCCGACTCGATGGCACATAAAAACAACAACAACAACAATAACAACAATGTCTCATGACCGCAGACAAAAAATTCTTAACAAAATCCTAGATGATAGAGTTCAACAACATATCAAAAAAAAACTTTAAATAAAAAATAACACATAATGACCAAGTAAGCTTCAGACCAGGTATGCAAGAATGGTTCAACATCAGAAAATCAATGTAATTCACCAAATAAATAAAACAAAGGAAAAGAACCACATGATCCCACCAACTGATGCAGAAAAGGCATTTGACAAACCCAACACCCATTCCAGATAAAAATGCTGAACTAAATTAGAATAGGAGGAAAATTCCTCAACATAATTAAGAGTATATAGGAGGTCTGATAGCGTAGTGCCTATGGCACTTGATTACTAACCAGAAGTCTGGTGGTTCCAACCCACCAGCCACTACTCAGAAGGAAGGCTGGGAAATATACTTCTGTAGTGATACTCTCTTGGAAACCCAAAGAGTTGTTGCTGTGAGTCAGGTCCGATTCAACGGCACATAATGACGATGATGATATACAAATTAATGGCCAATATTATTCTCAATGAGGAGAGACTGAAAGCATTTCCCTTAAGAATGGGTACCAGTCAAGGATGTTCTTTATCACCACTCCTATTCATTATTGCATTGGAAGTCCTGGCCAGAGAAATAACTCAAAAAAAGGAAATAAAAGACATCCAAATTGGCCAAAAAAATAAAAATAAAAAACTCTATTTGCAGATGATATGATTTCATACATAGAAAATCCCAAAAACTCAGTAAGAAAATTACTGGAATTAATTGAGAGTTTTAGTAAAATGGCAGGGTACAAGATCAACACACAAAACTCATTCAGATTACTTTAGACTTATGAAGAGAACTCTGAAAAGGAAATGAGGAAAGTAATACCATTTGCAATAACTACCCAAAATATGAAGTAAATGCATGTCATGGAGTTACTTCTGACTCGTAGTGACCCCCATTGGGTTTCCAGGGTGTAAATCTTTATGGAAGCAGACTGCCCAATCTTTCTTCTGTGGAATGTGTGGTGGTTTTGAACTACTGACTTTCTGGATAGAAGCCAAATGCTTTAACCATTACACCACAAGAGCTTAGGAATAAATCTAGCCAGAAAAGCAAAAGACCTATTCAAAGAAAACTAAAAGACACTCTCTTGGTAAAAAAAAACAAGGAAGACCTACATTAGTGAAAGAATATACCATTCTCATGGATAAGAAGCATCATGGAAACAACAATATTGCCCACTCAATCTACAGATACAACACAATCTCAATGCACATTCCATCATCTTTCTTTAAAGAGATAGAAAAAATTAATATAAACTTTATACAGAAAGGAAAGAAACCCCAGATAAGTGAAATGCTACTAAAGAAGAAGAAAAAAAAAAAAAAATGTAGGAGGCCTTATACTCCCTGATCTCAAAACCTACTATACAACTAAAGTAATCAAAACAGCCTGGTATTGGTACAATAACAGACACATCGTCCAATGGAACAGAATTGACAACCAAGAAGTAAATCCATCCACCTATGCAGAGCTGATCTTTGATAAAGGACGAAAACTCATTAAATGGGGAAAGTGATAGTCTCTACAAAATGCTTCTGGCTAAAGTGGATATCCATTTGCAGAAAATGAAACAGAACCTATATCTTACACTATGTACCAAAAGGAACTCAAGTTGGAGGAAAGACTTGAACATAAAACCTAAAGCTATAAAGATCATTAAAGGAAAAATAAGGCAAACTTATGGTCCTCAATTCAGGACATAAATACATTGTGCCCAAACACACCAGAAGACAGAATAGATGAGTAGGGACATCCTATAATTAGACACTTACATGCATCAAAAGATTTCACCAAAAGAGTAAAAGGGGACTCATAGATTGGGGAAAGGGAAATGGCAATGACATATTGAAGAGGGTGTAATCTCTAAAATGTGTAGAAAATTGTACAACCTTAACAACAAAAGACACACAATTTGATTTAAAAAATGGGCAGAGGACATGAGCAAAAGACATTCAGGAAGCTAACAAGAACATGAAGAAATGCTTGTGATCATTAGTCATTAGAGAGATGCAAATGAAAACAACAATGAGATATTAGATCATCATAACACTAATAACAAAGGTTAAAAAAATAAAATAAATTCTGGTGAGGGTGTAGAGAGACTGGAACCCTAATATACTGTTTATGGGTGTCTTAGGCCAAGATCATTAGAGAAGCAAAACCAATGACACTTATATAGAGATAGATAAAGAAATTTATCTCAAGACAACAACTCATGCAGTTCTAGAGGCTAGGAAGTCCCACAAACATAACCATGGATCAAACATGAACCTTCTCATGTTTAAGCTTTTCATATGTAAGTCAGGCTTCTGCTGACTTACACAGCTACAGAGGCTGATGAACCCAAGATAGGCAGACAGTATAGCAGGCTGTTGGCTTTGGAAGATTATGAATCCAAGATCAGCAGATAAAATGGCATATTGTTGGCTCACAGGCTATGAAGGCAACAATCTCAAGATCAACAGGCAGTACAGCAGGGCACTTGTTCAAGTCCAGGAACTGGAGATGACAATCAGCTAGATGCAGGATCAAGATCCAGCAGAAAGTCAGAGTTTTCCCATGATGTTCATATATATGTTGGAAATAGGCTATATCCCTGAGGAAACACTTTCAACTGACTGGCTGCACATAGCACATCTCATCATGGTGGTGATTACATTATAACAGATCTTATCATGGGGGATGACTACATAGAATACTATGTACTATTATTACTAAACCACATAGAATAATTGTCCAGCCAAGTTGACACAACCTTAACTTTAACAATGGAACTGTGCAACCACCATGGAAAACGATATGGTGTTTCCTTAAAAAGCTCGATTTAGAAATACCATATGAACCAGCAATCCACCTACAAAAAAAAAAAAAAAAAAAACACTGCCATTAAGTTGATTCCAACTCATAGTAACCCCTCATTAGGTTTCTGAGGCAGTAAACCTACAGAAGTAGATTACCTCATCTTCCCTCCATGGAGTGGCTGGTGGGTTTGAACCTCCAACCTTCTGGTTATCAATCAAATGCCTTAGACACTGTGAAACTAGAGCTCCTTTTTATCCCACTACCAGGTATATATAAATAAGCACCATGACACAAACAGATAATGTTACCCCTATGTTCATTGCATCACTTTTCACAATAGCAAAAAGATGAAAACAACCTAAAGCCCATCAATGGAAGAGTGGATCAATAAACTGGTACATACACCTGATGGAATACTATGCAACGTTAAAGAACAGTGATGAATCTGCAAAACATCTCTCATAACATTGATGAACTTAGAGGACATTATGCTGAGTGAAATTAATCAATCACAAAAGGACAAATATTGTATGAGACCACTGTTGTAACAAGTCAAGAAAAAGGTTTCACAGAAAAAAGAAAGTCTCTGATGGTTACCAGGGGTAAGTAGGGAAAGGAGGGTAAGCCACTAACTACTGGGTACATATATATTTACTTAGGTGGACAGAATAAAATAAATAAAAGTTAAAGGAACAGTATAAAACCAGGGAAATACATCAAAGAAAAGCACTATTACCTCAACACATTTACTTCCAGGATTTGAAAGTACCATAGAGAGCATAGTTAACACCTCAATGCTACACCATAACCTCGGCCCTTGTTATTAACTCATTAACAACAAAACAGTACAAAAAAATAAAAAAAACCGTGAACCAAGTAATAAAATCTTATGTGCTTGGTTGTATATAAATAGCCTTAGCAGCTGCTCTTTTTTGTTTTTGTTATTGTAAATATATCTATCACACAATTTTGCCAATTCAAATTTTCACAAGTATATAACTTATTGAAAACAATTACATTAGTCAACTATGAAAGTAAATAAGTTAATATCATTTGCATACACTATTATTAAGGAAGTGTGTAATATGTAAATACTTCCTGATAGTAAACATGGTTTATAAACCAAAATCCCATATCTTCTCAACACAAAACATCCACCAAACCCACTACCCTGGAGTCAATTATGACTCATAGCAACCCCTTAGGACAGAGTAGAACTTCCCCATAGGGTTTCCAAGGCTGTAAATCTTTCTGGGAGTAGACTACCTTATCTCAGTTGTGGTTATTATGTGTCGTGGAGTGGAACCCGACTCATAGTGACCCCTCCTTGGGTTTCCTAGGCAGTATCACTATGGAAGTAGATTGCCCAATCTTTCTGGTGGCACAATGCCTAAGGCATTTGACTGCTAACCAGAAGGGTAGTGGTTCAAATCGACCAGCTACTCCAGGGAAGGAAGACTTGGGCAATCTACCTTACCTCAAGGCGGTATCAATTCTTCTTTAAATTTTTTTTTTT
>NW_006921944.1:2372165-2374773 GCF_000298275.1 Orycteropus afer afer | reverse complement strand
GGTTTAGTCCAAATCTGCATCCTTTCCTTCAAAGTTCAGGGGTCCAAGATTATCTTCTGTGTCTGTGTTAATTGGTTTCCCTTTTCTTTGTTGAATAGGGTCTGTGCAATCCTTCTGCCTAGTCCGCCATCTTGCCCCGCCTCTCTCTTCTTTAAATTTTGACATTAAAGCTTTACCTTGAATAATTATTAGTAAAGTAAATAAGCATGAATCTTATCTTACTACAAATAAACAAATATCTGGCTAATGCATGCATCCTCATAAAATATATCTATTCTTAGGTACTAATACTCTTCATATTTAATGACCTAAACAAAGGGAGGCTGGCAGTTCAAATCCACCAGCCACTCCTTGGAAGGAGTGCAGAGCTTTCATGTCCTAAAGATGGAAACATTAACATCTCCTATTATGATCACCAACCAGGAAGCTCCATTTGAGCCTTAGGACTCCTGGCTCAAATCAGCCTCAACATGTAACTATAATAGATTGCATCATGCTTCCTGATGCTTAATAGCATCAGGCTACTAAATGGTCCCTCTGGACAATCTAATTCCTTAAAGATTTACCACCTTAGAAATACAGAGGGTTGCTGTGAGTCAGAATCCACTGATGGCAGTGAGTTTCTTTTTTTTTTTTTGGTCTGGTCAGTTTCCATTCATTAGCCTCAGGCTGATATGGCTTGAAAGAACCAAGAATAAAGGCCAAATTGATTTCTGCAAGGTAATTACATATCTCACAAGTGCTGAATAATTATAAATATTTTATTGGAAAATATATACTGAAAACCTGTAAAAGCCAGAACTTGTGTAATGTGCAAAACTCTCAGAAAAGGAAATCTCAAATATTTTCCACTGAAACAAAGAACAGAAAAGTAGTAAGACTGTGTGCTATGTCAAATGCAGAAAAATTGTGAGACAGGAAAGACAAGGCAGTTTTGTCAAGTTCCACCTCTCAAAGTTTTCACTGTATTTACTTTAAATAAAGTAGTTATAAATGTAAGAATACTTTGCTTTACTTAACCTTTAATAGCTTTGGGTGATGCTCAGAGCTGCATAAACAATTACATGCCTTTATGAAAACTGATAGGAAAAGAGCACATCAGCTGAGTTGCTTTGGTAATTCTCTAGCTCACATGCATAAACCCAGATTTTTATAAACCACCAATCAACATCTTTCTGTGAGTATGAGATTAAAGATTTTTAATTATGCTTCCAAGTACACATTGCTAGTTAATTGGGTAGTTATAATGTCATTCAGTTTATTTCTAAAGGGAATATGCAAATAAATATGGTAGAAGTGTAGTTAATATTATAAAGTATGATTCTCTGAATATAAGTTGCCTAATTGAAATGTAATAAAATGAACTCATATTACCCAAATCATTTAATGACCCCTTCAATTTTTCCAGATTTGATGTCATTGATCACTCAAATACAGAAGGCATTATCATTTACAATCTGTGCAGCAATATTTATAACTGAAAAATAATTTTCCCATCTTAAAACATTATAGGCATAATAAAACGTTCTGCCCTGAACAACCATCTTTATCACTAGCGAGACAAACATGAAGAAATTATAGAGATAGGAAGCAGTATAGACAAATAATCCCATCGTTCTCTCCTTGTCTCAATCTTATCTGCCTATCTATTTATCTACCATCTATCTATCTATCCATAATCTACCTAAACCTAGATTCACTTTGAGGATTTATTTTTTTAACAGAAATCATATTTTGAGAAAGTCTAACTTGTGACAAAAAAGGAATTCTTGTCCAATGACTGTTCTAAGAAAAGGAAATGTCTTCTTAATTGTCCTCTCCTTTCCATTAAGGCAGAGTCTATATAAGGGAGCAAATTCAACACAGAAGCTGATCGTGAATAGCTCTTTTCTTGGACAATAGAATTTGCTTTATTCTTTAAAATAAAATTTGTGATTTATTTCCAAATTAAACTGGAAATTATTGTAAATGCTTGGAAACTATAATCAATCTATTATTTCTGTTGTCTATAATAATAATAGTAGCAGCAATAATCATTTATATTTACTGATTGTATACTATGCTATTACTTCTTACATTTCTTTAAATACTTGCCTCCATAGCTCTCATTTTATAGTTTAGAAAATTGTTATATATGTGAATTGTTCCAGTCCATACCAGTACCATAAGTGAGGCTAACACTAGTCCTCTGTGACTAGAAAGCTCATGTTATTAACAGTCTATTTACTCTCTGTCAATCATCTTTACTTCTCACTTTTAAAAGCCACTTACAAGTGAGAAACAGAGAACAGAAAAACAATGCAGAAGCTATCAAACCAATATCCCCGGTTTGTTTGTTTTAGGCTCATTAAGAATTGCTCTTTCAAAAGGCTTAAGCAGCAGTCAAATACAACCTGCCTTCTCTAAAAAGTCCTCCTTAATACTGTGTATTCAATCAAAACTTCTGAAACTTATTGCTGAAAAGATTGAAGGATTTCCAAGTGGTTATAAAAAAGGAATCATTTCACAATGTTTCGGGAGGTGAAGGAAGGATTGTTGTTGTTGTTATGTGCCGTCGAGTCAGCCCTGACTCATAGCGACCCCTCCTTGGGTTTCCGAGGCAGTATCA
>NW_006921944.1:2370404-2372065 GCF_000298275.1 Orycteropus afer afer | reverse complement strand
CAACCTTCCTTCCGAGGAGTGGCTGGTGGGTTTGAACCACCAGCCTTCTGGTTAGCAGTCAAGTGCTTTAGCCACATGCTACCAGAGCTCCTAGGAAGGGAGGATAGTGATGATAATAATGAACTTTTCAGGAACTATTTCAGACATCTTTAGTGCTATTCAAAAGGGGAGTTTTCTCATATACTTCTTATTACATAGTTCACATGCCCATTTGCTTTTGCATTTTTGAAAATAGTAATTACTTCTTACTTTGCTTAGTAATCAAGATTATATGCAATGCTCCAGTTTTTCTTATTTTTGTTATTTACTTGAAATTATAACAAACAATAAAGAACCCCCTAGCAGGCTCATCTTTGTAATCATGCAAAATATTCATATCTAATAAAAGTTATAATGACTTGGCAAAGATCTGACAACAGTGGTTTAAATAAGATTGCTCTTGGTGAAGGACTTTTGGTTGTACTGATGCACAATATGAAATGAAATAATATGCATATTTTAACCCAGTTTTCAGACAAAAACCCCTTATTTACATATTTACACCTAGAATAATAGAAGGCAAAGAGGAAGGAAGCAATCTGAAATTCTGAGTTGTCCATGAGGCCGGTGTGTTTGCAGGCTTACGTTTCAACTAGTATCTCTGTCACTGCTGTTTTGCTTTACACCTAACATTATTGTGATACAAAAACTGAGAAAACTATTTTTCAATTTAGTCTTCTCTTGAGAAAACTTGAAATTTCATCATCCATCAACTTATCATTATGTGACAAAGAATCCAGAGACAAAGAGGAGAACTTTGTCAGAGGAAATAGCTTAAACTTGAAGATTATGTTCTTTCTGAGATGGCATAATCTGGAGGCATTTTGTAATGATAATGCTTTAAAACACACTTCCACTTTGTTTTCTGCTTCACTGCATTTAACATGTACTTGTGCACTAAAAGATTGAAGAGAAAAAAATGCAATGGAGAAAGACAGGATCATTGAAGAAATTATTCACTCAGACTTCACTGAAGAATGAGCCGAGATAATACATAGGTCATTAAAGATTCAACATGGGCCATCTCCATATTAAACTGTTTTAAAAGCATTTATTTAGCCTTTTTTTTTTTTTTTTTTTTGGTTAAATTGCCTAGGATGAATTTAAAATGAGAGGAGAAGTGAAAATTAATTATAATATAAGTGATCTCAACCTATAAGAAATTAATAGAATTGCCTACTATACTATTTTTGTTTAGAAGCAAAATGGCCAGAAAACAAAGTAGAAGAATTAGTGTTGTGGAAGCAGAAGGAGAGGAAGAAGCAAACTGATTCTGGGATACTTTGGTGTTTACTGGTGCATCATTGTTGGCCTAGAAGCATGACAGTGTAGTCCTCTAAGAGCTTGGCCTCCTGGAACCTCACGTCTGAGTTAGGTGTAACTCTTTTCTACAGGAGGGTGAACCAGATTACTTTCTTCCTGGGAGACATAGGTTTTTCTCTAGTTCCTGGTTCCTTTTAAGAAATATAATTAATCATTAGATATAAATAATACATACATATGTTTAAAAAAAAAAAAAAATCAAGGGATGGCCCTCGAGACCAGAAGAACCGGATGGTGCCCAGCTACCAATGCCAACCACTCAGGAAAGGATCAAATCTGGAGATCCTGGATAGAGTGGG
>NW_006921944.1:2326929-2370279 GCF_000298275.1 Orycteropus afer afer | reverse complement strand
AGATGTACACGCAGACCACTCAACCCAGGATGCCGCACCCACACACTCAATGGTAATACATCCCTTAAAGCAATAGACCATGGGACACCAAAGGACCAACATTGAAACTGAGGAAATGTAGGACAAACAGGAGTGCATAATTATGAGGGTCAAAGGGGAATTGTCACAGGGTAGGGAGGGAAGGAGACTGGGTTAAGGCTGGACATGGTGAATGTGGAATGAAACTAAATGTATGTGTGACTTTGAACGTAAAACAAGCTCTTAAAATAATAATAATAATAATAAAATTTTTTTAAAAATCTCCCAACTTCCTAATTCTACTCTTTCTAGACCAGAGAAACACTGCTAAGAATAGCTGTTATATATTTCTGGAAATTTTCACATAAGCACACTTACACACATACATAATTTTTAATTTATATATATGGGATTACACTATACATGGAAACTACTTGTTAGATAGAGGGATGGATTAAGGGATGAGTGAATGAAGGGCCAATGAAATTTTCCACCTTTAAGATATTCCAAGAGATGGTGTTACCTGAGGTTACGATATCATGGAGGGTAGACATTTGGTGGTGATTACAGTACTCCACCATAATATGTGTCTCTTAACTAATGGAGAGAGGCATTTGGGGGTTAAAATTGGATATTCTGCAACTTTTCATCAGGATTGGACTTGAGCCATCTCAGTATCTCAGGCCATTTCTAAACACATTCTCTTCTTTCCAAATGGTGATTAATTATATTTCTGGTCTGCTAAGTATTCAATCAGCCTTCCAACAACTCCATTAGTTCTCCCTCTAACTAATTAGGAAAAGTTGGGCTAGAGAATGGTTGTGTGAAAAGGCAGAGAAGCTTCGTTTCCACAACTTAATATTCTAATAGTTGGTTCTCTTTTAAAGAAGATGAATAGAGAACAAAAGGAACCACTTCTAACTCAAGGACAATTATATAGAAGGCAGTTTTTCTAGTTAAATTGGTGCACTCACATCAGGAGATTCCTATTCACCACATCCACATTTGATTACTGCTTACCCAGTAAAAAGACAGCAGCTGTCTGATGTTTTCTTGGCCACCACTGTTAACAGACTACTACACCCATGGTCTTCTAGCTCTTTTAAAGCCCAACATTTTATTTAACTATATTTCTCATATTAAAGTGAATAAATACAGCTGGAAGAATGGTACTCTTCCCCTTTACTTTTATGCTATTTGAATTTTGCTTCTGACATTAATAAGAAGATGCTGAATTAATCAATCTAACCCTTTATACAAATTGGGAAGAATGTTCTAGAAAGGATGATTATAACCTGCTTGACTCCCTGGACTTCTACACACTATTAGCCTCCATCTTCTCAAAAATCTAGTATTGCAAGCATTGATATCAGCTCAGCAATAGAGCACTAAGACAGTGAACTCAGCAAGGGCATTATCATGGATTGAATTGTATGCCAAAAAACTGTATGTCAACTTGACTGGGCCATGATTCCTAGTGGTTTGGTAGTTATGTAATGATGTAATTTTGCATTTATGTAACGATGCAGTCATTTTCCATGATGTGATCAATCAGTTACATAGGGTGGGATGCAACATGCTTACTCAGTCCACAGCCCCATCTGATGCCAGGGTGATTTCTCTGGGGTGTGGCCTGCATCACCTTTTATATTATAAGAGATAAAAGGAGAGAAAAATGAGCAGAGAAGGACCTTCTACCATCAAGAAAGAAGAGCTCAGAGCAGAACATATCCTTTGGACCTGGGATCCCTGTGTTGAAAAGTTCCTAGACCCAAGGGAAGATTGATGACAAAGGCCTTCCCCCAGAGCCAACACAGAGAGAAAACCTTCCCCTAGAGCTACTTTCCTGAATTTGGACTTTTAGGCTCCTAAAGTGTGAAAAAAATGTTTGTTTGTTAAAGCCACCCAACTGTGGTATTTCTGTTATAGCTGCACTAAATAAGATGGAGGCAAGGGGTAAGTCAGAAGTTGCCTAGTATCTACAGCATACAAATTCAAGGTGGAGGACCTGAAACGCAGCATCCAGGAAGAAAATACCAGGTGATAGATCCACAACTGCTAAGCAGAATGAGTAATCCAATTTGAATTTTAAAATAATAATAACAATAATATCATTAAGTGATGGATGCATAGGAAACCCAACTGGGACCAGAACATTAGAAATAAGCAGGGATGCAGAAACTGATGAAACTTCTTGAGCTGAATATATACAATAATAAGCCTTTTTATTTTACTTTTTTTTTTTTTTGGTGAAAGTAACAAAGCTATACCATTTCTACAATTTCTATGTGTACAATTCAGAGACATTGACATTCTCCAATTCTTGCTACTACTCTTGCTTTCCTTTTCCAAATGATTCCACCATCATTATCTTAAACTCACTGTTCCCTAAGCTTCCCACTCAACCTTTCAAGTTATATTAATCCTTCTTTTTCTCATATAAACTCAGGGAAATATGAATAATTTTTTCCTGATATGGACATCTGGGATAAATCTTCTCTTGGTCATGGTTATTTTATAGAACACTATACCACTGGCATGAAGTTACCTCATGGACCATGCACTCTGGTTCTTTTCAAATAAATAACTCTTACCTAGTTCCAATAGCAGATTCACTCTCATTTCTAGGTGTCATAATTCTTGGTTTAATACTTGGTTCCTTTACTTGCACCTGTTATCTCCCTATAGGGAATCTCTACCTGTTTGTATATTTGCATTTTGATGTCTACCAAATATGTCTGTTGTTATTATCCATTTGCCTCAGCAGAAAAATCACTGCATCACACTGTCAGAGTTTCATGTATCTTTTTCAGCAAATATAGACAGAAGACCTATTGTGTTCCAGTTATGTGTACCGTTCAAGAAATGCAAAGAGAAAAATGACTTATTTCCTGTCCTCAAGGGGCTCTCTTTTTAATAACTTTGTTAAAGCTAAGTTAATCAAAATATCATAAATGCCCATCAGAGGCTTATGTAAAACTCAATTTTCCCTGAGGAAAAACAAACAATCTATTTTGCCATTGAGTTGATTTTGACTCATAGTGACACTGTAAGGACAGGGTAGAACTGCCTCTTAGGGTTTCCAAAGCTGTGTCCATATGGAAGCAGACTGCCCCATCTTTCTCCTGAAGAGCAGCTGGTGTTCCCTGAGGCAAGGTAGTAACAATTCCACAGGACACATCATAAGGAGAGCTCAGGGCTGGAGAGAAAAAGTTTCACAAAGGTGGGTGTGCTTTGTATTTTAGCTAGATTTCACCCAACAGAAAGAAGAGAAACATATAGAGCTGCATTAAAATTATTGTTGCTGTTAGCTGCTATGGAGTCAGCCCCAAGTCCTGGCAACACCATGTCCAATACAACTGAAAGACACACTGCCAGCAAGGAAAGAGAGAAGTCTACACTAAACAATCACTGCCCCCATTGCACTTGTTGTCAGTGAGCAATTAGAGGAACTCACAATGCTGAACAGAAGTGATAAGCACACAGATCTTTGTCTTGTTTCTGTTCTTAGGGGGAAAGCATACAGTCTTTTACCATTAAGTATGCAATTAGCTTTTGTAAATAGTCTTTATTAAGGATGGGTATTGGATTTTTTTGTTGTTGCTGTTGAATATAATTTAGTCTTTAGAGGAATGCAATCAAAATCACAATGAGATACCACTTCACACCCACTACGAGACCCATAATAATTTTTTTTAAAGGAAAATAACAAATAGTGACAAGGATATGGAGAAATTGGAAGCCTCATACATTGCTAGTGAGGGTATCAAACGTTGCAGCCACTGTGGAAAATAGTTTGGAGGCTCCTTAATAAGTTAAACTTAAAATTACCGTATTACTCAGTAATTCCATTCCTAGCTATATACCCAAATTAATTGAAAGCAGGAACTCTAACAAACACTCATATACCAGTGTTCATTTAAAGCATTATTCCTAGTAGCCAAAAGGTAGAAACAGCCCAAGTGCCCATCAACAGATGCATAGACAGACAAAACGTAGTATACACATAGATTCGTATTCTGCCACAATGAGAAATGAATTCTGATCCATACTATGACATGTATGATCCTTGAAATCATGCCGAATGTAACAAGTCTGACACAAAAGGATGGATATTGTATGATCCCACTCACATGAAATATCTGGAATAGGCAAATGCATAGAGACAAAGCTTCTTATTTTTTACCAGAGGTAAGTATGACCAAATGAGTCTTTTATCATTGTTAATATATTGATTTTTTTGTTGTTGAATTTTAAATTATGTTCTTTTATAAATGCACATACTTTATTTTGTGGTTTGTTGACTATTTTATTATATTGTGAAACAAAAGCATCATGAAAGTCAGATTTTTTTTCATTGTCTTACTTATTCATTCACAAATCATTTTGTGACTCCAGAAATCTCTATAGGTTACACATAATACAATTGAGTCTCCTGACAAATGAAGAGAGTGCCATATTAGTTTACCACATCAAAATTGTGTAAAAATAGAGTATGGAACATTATTACAAAAGGAAGTCATCTTTATGCATTTTTTGTACCTTAAAATTACTACTGTTTAAATGTATTATTAATTATTGGGTAGTTTAAAATTCTATGGAACAGCTCTAAAGGGTCTCTATGAGTTAGAATTGACTCAATATCAATAGGCAAATTTAAAATCACATTAATTAATGAGCTTCTGTTTTCCAATACCTTGACATACCACCTATGTTTATTTCTGGAATAAATTGTATTTTGAGTAGTTATGTATCAGAGGATATGGATAATAGTAAAACAAATGACTCATTTACTTTACAAAATCTATTCTTAATATCAGAAATCCTGCTGAAAGTTTTTCAATCTTTCTTGTCAGTTTCAAAACTGATTTTGAATACACCATTATTTGTTATCATTAGATAGATTGATTCATCAGTGTGTAATTACAAAAAAAAAATAGTTTTTAAAAATTTTTATTGGAGACAGGGAGGACAAGAAACATGAACAAAAGATATAGATGACAGAGGCAAATTCTATTGCATGCACAATACTGCATTACGACTGGCAGCAAACACTAGGCAATTGGTAAATGGGTGGAGAGGTGAGAAGATCTGATGGAGGTAGGTGAACAGGAGTATACTCAAGACCAAGAATAGATTTGGCTGAAAATAGTCTTACACATGTACTTGTGCTACAAAATTATCCACATAAATTACAGAAGGAACAGAGGACAAGGTTGGAGTAGCTTCTCAGAGACAACCAAACACCTTGAGGGAGAGAATCCCCAGACCTGTGGGCTCAGGACCATAGCCCGGGGAACATTATACTTAATTGGCACAACATAGTACATAAAAATATGTTCTACATCCTACTTTGGTAGGAAGCGACTGGGATCTTAAAAGGTTTTGAGTAGCCATCTAAGATGCAACTACTGGTTTCCTTTCACCTGGAGCAAAGAAGAGTGAAGAAAACCAAAGTCATTTGGGAACAATTAGTCCAAAATATATGATGGACAATGAGAAACTCAGCCTTCATGACCCTGAGACCAGAACTAGATGGTGTTTGGCTACCAATGTCAAGCACTCAGAAAAGGATCAAAATTGGAGATCCTGGACAAAGGGGGAGGAAAAATGTGGAACAAAATTCAAAAACATGAAAATGACCAGAATTACTAGTTGGACAGAGACTGGTAGAACCCTTGAGACTATGGGCCCAGAAACAGACTGATTTCTGTCTATTGGCTCTCAGCCCAACAGCAGAAAGACCTACAAGCAGAACACATACCCCAGGGAGATGCATCACCTACCTATGGAGATTCACTCCTTAGATCAATCAACCATGCGACATCAGAAGGGCAGCATTCAAATACTAGGGAAACTGGGCAGACAGAAATGCATAGATAAGAAGGACACAGTGAAGGAGTAGTCACAGGGAAGAGAGAAGAGGAGAGATTTTTATGGTTGGGCATTGTAAAAATAAATAACAAAATGTAAATTGTTCTTTGTAGGAGACATCAAATTGAGTTTAATTAGCACAAACCAGTTTTTTTTTTTTTTTAAACTACTCTTGCCCATATTTTGCCAAAAAGAAACTTCAGTACTGATAATACTAAGTCCCTTGTTTGTATACCTGAAAGTAGTAATTAGCAAAGTTAAGACTGGCACTCTGATTTATTTAATTTCACAGACTGTTCTTTCCATTATACCAGCTTCCTTCAGACCATATTAAACTTAATAAAGATAGAGTGACAAAGAGAGTTAAGTGATTAATAGTAGGAAGTATAAAATTCAGCTATTAATTGATTTTCTAGGAAGAATCCTAATATAATCAAATGGAAGTTCTGCTCCTCAGTAGTTTATGAATTTCCTTGCCTTTTCTCTTCTCCTCCTCCTTCTCTGACAGGTAAAAAGCTAATCCAAAGCTTTATTGGGCTTACTCTTTCCTGGTGTGAGATGCAGATGCTTCCTTGTTAAGGGCATGGCCTTTTCTGCTTAGAGAATGGTTGTAGTAGCAAATTAAATGATAATTGTTTGATGTGGAGAAAGTCATTAAAAAGTAAATTGAATCTTCAAGTCATTTTGTCCATGACATAAGTTGAGCAAGAAACCTTATTTATTTCTTCAAAGATGAAAGGTACACTGGAGTTGAGCAGATGAAATTTATTTCTACTTAAAGATGTCCCATGCCATATAAAATGGAAGTCACTGCTGAATTCCTACTATGTTCACAACATTGCATTTAGTATACAGATAGATAACCTAGAAGTGAGACTGTATAAACCAGTTATAAAATATATATACAAGAATGTTTCATGCACTTTCATTCTGTTTAGAATGCCAGAATTTTTCAGTAATTTCTTCTGGATTCTACAGGAGTAATTTTCAAAGCTATGTTTTATTTTTAAGACTTAAAAAAAAATACTAGCTTCTTTTTGTGACAAAACACCATTCTTAGATATTTCATATAATTTTACTTTTTTTTTTTTGACAAAAATTAAACCAGATATGTATCTATCAGTTTGTTGTGCTGTGGTGACTTGTGTGCTACTGTGAGGCTGGAGGATAATGCCACTGGTATGTCAAATACCACCAACAGTGTCATCCATAGTGGACAGGTTTCAGCGAAGCTTCCAGGATAAGAGAGACTAGGAAGAAAGACGGAGTCATCCACTTCTGAAAAAAATGACTACTGAAAACTTTATGAATAGCAGTGAAACACTTTCTAAAAGATTATTGGAAAACTTTATGAGTAACAGGAAACATTGTCTGATATAGTGCAGGAAAATGAGTCTCCCAGGTTGGAAGGCATGTAAAATACAACTGGGGAAGATTTGCCTCTTCAAAGTAGAGTTGACCTTAATCATGGAGTAAAACTTTCAGAACCTTTTACTGCTCTTGGGGCACAACTCAAACTGAGAAGAAATAGCTGCAAGCATCCATAAATAATCAGAACATGGAATGTATGAAGTATAAATCTAGGAAAACTGGAAGCTGTCAAAAATGAAATGGAACACATAAAGATCAGTATCCTAGGCATTAGTGAGCTGAAATGGACTGGTACTGGCCATTGTGGATCAGAGAACCATATGGTCTACTGGGCCAGGAATGACAAATTGAAGAGGAATGGTGTCACATTCATTGTCAGAAAGAACATTTCAAGCTCTATCCTGTGGCACGATGTTGTGAGGTAGGATAATAGCCATACACCTGCAAGGAAGAGCAGTTATATGACCATTATTCAAATTTACTCACTAATCACTGAAGCCAAAGATGAAGAAATTGAAGATTTTTACCAACTTCTGCAGTCTGAAATTGACCAAACATGCAACAAAGATGTATTGGAATGTGAAAGTTGGAAACAAAGAAGAAATATCAGTTGTTGGAAAATATGACCTGAGTGATAGAAATGATGCCGGATACTGCATGATATAATTTTGCAAGACCAGATGACACATTTATTGTAAATACCTTTTTTCAACAACATAAATGGCAACTATACATGTGGACTTCACCAGATGGAATACATAGGAATCAGAATGACTACATCTGTGGAAAGAGGCAATGAAGAAGCTCAATATCTTCAGCCAAAATAAGGCTGGAAACTGACTGTGGAACAAACAGACCATCAGTTGTTTCTATGCAAGTTCAAGTTGAAGCTGAAGAAAATTAAAACAAGTCCATGAGAGTGAAAACACTATTAGATTATATCCTACCTGAATTTAAAAGCCAATTGAAGAATCCAAACCAAAACCAAACTCTCTGCCATTGAATCGGTCCCAACTCATAGAGACCCCATTAGTCGGTCCCAACTCATAGAGACCTCTCCTGGGGTTTCTGAGGTGGTATCACTATGGAAGTGTATTGCCCAATCTTCCTTCCAATGAGTGGCTGATGGGTTTGAACCGCCAGTCTTCCGGTTAGCAGTCAAATGTTTGTTGTAAAAATGTATTTTTATTCAATAGCACAAATTATGTCTTAATAAAATTTCTTTAATCTTAAATCATATTTTATGTAACACACTGGTTGATATTTTAACATTCCCTCAAAAGTAATATTTGAGATAAGCAATTTAAATTCTGTAGATTGTTGAACACAAACTATCAAAGCACATCATGTTAATGTGGCCTTGTGTTCCTTCCATACCTTGGAAGAAACTGTAGAGGCACAGCAAGAGAAGATGTCACTAAGTTACATGTTACTTTGTAAGTAACATTTGCCTTCATTTTTCTAAATCATAACTACGGGAGATTTATACACAATAATAGGTAGATTAATTACCTTGAAATAAAATTGTTTATTAATATGTGTTAATGATACTTAACATAGAGAAAAAAATGTAAGAAAGTTAAATGAGAAAAGGGAGCTAAAAATCTGTCATTTTGATTATAGACACAAGCAATGAATAAAACATATGATTAACTTGTTTATTGTTCAGTGTTTCAGAGCACTAGTTTTCATGAGCTCTGTTAACTTAAAAAACAGAATGTAATGTGGACCAAGAATTTTTAAACCCTTAGAATTCTCTCTGCAAGATGAGGGTGAAAGCAATGTTGATGCATAATTTGCATAATGTATAAATGTATGGAAATACCAAAAAAAAATTGGCATATAATAAGTGCTGAAAAAATATTACCTACTTTTATTATTTCAGGAAAGTTGTTTTTCCCCTAAGAAAACAAAAATTAACTATTACTAGAGTAATCACAGAAATATTAACTCCTAGAGATCCAGTATTTATGTGGAATATACAAAGTATATGCTAAAGTACTAGACAGTCTTTGCAGTTGGTGCAGATGGACCACGCTTTCTATATCCTGTTACCTAGGTCTAAGCATATGGAACCTTCATAAAGAATGCATTTCCAACTCATACCACATTTTCTAAAATAATTCTATTTTTAATTTTAGACATGAATTCTCATGGGGAAAAATACCTTCTCTCCAAATTAGAATAAAGATTCTAAGATTCCTAATGATTACTGGGAGTGTGCTACCTTAGTCAATACAAAATGTTGAATATTTAATTCACAAATTCCAAGCCTGAAAGAGATGTTGAGAAAACAATAGATCCTAATGATTTATATGAACATTTAAATTCCCAGTTATTCATAACACACCAGTTATTATTTCCCCTTTACTGATGGTATTTACTGTCTCAAAGTAACTTGAATGGTTATACTGTTATCCTGGTTCAGGCACATTTTCAATTTTCACCCTCACTTCACCAGCTGGAAGGGAAAATGGAAAGACCTTTGCCAATAGTATTTGTGTTAAAATAAAAAAGCACCTGCCCCATCCCTCTCTTTGACTTAGCCCCTGTATCCAGTATAGATTACACCTCAACTAAAGAAAATAAAAATCCTCACAAGTGGACCAATATGCAGCATCACAATAAATGTGAAAAAAAGACTGAAGTCATCAAAGATTTCATGTTACTTGGATTCAAGATCAACACCCATGGAAGCAGCAGTCAAGAAATAAGACATCATATTACACTGGGCAAATGTGCTGCAAAAGATCTCTTTAAAGTGCTGTAGACCAAAGACGTCTCTTTGAAGACTAAGGCGCACCTAACTCAAGCGAGGGTTTTTTCAGTAGCCTTATATGCATGTGAAAGCTGGACAATGAATAAGGAAGACCAAAGAGTTGATGCTTTTGAGTTGTGGTGCTGGCAAAGAATACTAAAATTAAAATGGATTGCCAGGACTAAAAAATCTGTCCCAGAATAAGTGCTGCCAGAGTGCTCCCTGGAAGTGAGAATGGCCAGACTTCATCTCACCTACCTTGGGCATGTTGTCAGAAGGGAACATTCCCTGAGCAGGATATCATGCTTGGAAAAGTGGAGGGTCAGCAAAAAGGAGAAGACCCTTCACAGTGACTGTGAAGACAGGTTCAGGTTTAACAAGGATTGTGAGGTTGGCATAGGGGTTGCTATAAATCAGAATCGACTCAATGGAAGTGAATTTTTATTTTTTATTACTTGGGCAATATGCAGACAATGTTTAATTTTGAATTTTTTTCTGGTCCACTTTTATGGAATTTTGCACATTTTGATGACAATCAACTTTAAGTGCATGAAATTCGATGCAACTCAATGATTAAAATCATATTCCTGCTTTCCAGAAAGGTAAAGCTATTGCTCCAGACTAAGCACTTGACAAAATTAAATGTATTTTTATGCTGTACCATTCATGATGATAATTATAAAATTGAGGAATATGAAAGACTTAATATAAAAAGTATTCATTGATTTTTCTCTGAAGGCTCTAGCGCATTAGAATGTGACACAATACAATTTATCTCATTGAAATTGAAAATTAAGTAAAAAAAAGACATGATAAATATTGTGATTTAGAGAGGATTGCAAAATAATGTTATTAAAATATTTATTTAAAAAATAATATTTATATTTCTAAACCATTATTCATTTGATACATTAAATGAATTAAATAGACTCACACCAGTGTCCTAAATTGATATTAGTGTTTATGTTTACTGGATTAAGTGAATTTCATTTGTTTAGACACATTTAAATTATTCTATTCTTACAATAATATATGAACCTGTATGTTTAACTAAGGAACTCTGATAGCATAGTGGGTAAGGCATTAGGCTGCAAACCATAATATTGGCAGTTCAAACCCACTAACTGCTCTCCTGGAGAAAGATGAAGCAATCTATTTCCCTAAAGATTTATAGGCTTGGGTATGCAAAGGGTTCCCTATGAATCAGAATCAACTCGATGGCAGTGAATTTGTTTTATATACACATATACATTTAATTAAGTCATAAATTCTCCTAGTCAGATGTTTGGAAAAGCCTTCAGGAATCTAATAATTATATCCCATTTCAGGACTGAGTTTTTAATCCTGTTTGTGCAGATTCCCAGTGAAAGTGATATGTATTTTACTTCCTCAATCATTGCAGTGTACTGCAGCTCTTACAATCAGAAAGTGTACATTTTACCTTCACCTACCTTTACCTATTATCTAAAGAAAATATACTAATACTATGTGGACAATGGAGCCAATAATCACTCCATTCTACTGTGGATACTATCTTATTTTCAATGGCCATATTCAAAAAAAGAAGAAAAGTTAATTTTTTTTCATCTTGTGAATGTGCTCGATATTTGCATAATGATTCCTCTCAAAAAATGAGAGAATGAATAAGGAATAAATAAATTGCAACCTCCTTGCATAATGACTCTACCTTTAAAGATGGATCATGCCTGGCTATGCTCGAATGCATCCAATATATCAATATTTATTAAACAGACAGAAAGTCAATTGAACCATAACTTGCTTTGTGCTAAGAAAGAAGAAACACAGAAAAGGATATGGGAGGATTATTAAAAAGAAACTTAAGAGCCCTACCCAAAGTCAATACCAGAAGCATCTATTGAATCTCTTTTTACAAATCTTTATAGAATTGAATAAACCATCTATACAAGGAATAAGAAAAAATAACTAAATATAAAATGGCCATGCACTGTCAGAAAGCCTTATTGAGTTCTTAAAACAATAATCTTCAATTTCCATTTGTAAAGGTTGGCTATCCCATTCACATAACTTGTGTAAGAATTGTTATTTAGTTATATGTTTTATTTCCACCACCTGGAATATAATCCTTGAGAGAGTCAGGTCTCTCACATATTTTTAGTTCCATAAAGAAGTGTTTAACAAATGACAATTAGTGAATGGTGAAAAACTGGTGCAGTATTTATTTATTTATTTTAAATTTTTATTGTGATTTGGGTGAAAGTTTACAGAGTAAATTCATTTTCCATACAGCAGCTCACATACACTTCATTTCATGACATTGACTGCAATTTCCCACAATGCAACAGCTCCCCTCCCACATATTCCCCACAGTTACCTCTTCCCTGTGTCCTTCCCTCCCATGTATTCCTGCCCTGACAAGCTGTCTCCCTGTGCATACACAGCCCTTCTAGTCTCCTATGATTAACCTCTCTAAAGAGCGTATCTACCTAATTGCAAAGACATTATGCCTGTCTTTTGTTTGTCTGGAAGGCACAGGAGTGGGTTCAATTCCAAAACTGAAGGGCAGCCAGGGACCATAGTCTCAGGAGTTCCATCAGGCTCAATCAGACCAGCTAACCTGGTCCTTTTTTTTTTTTTTTTATGATTTTGAGGTTTTTTTTTCCACCTTGTTCTCCCACTCTATCCAGGACTCCTACATAGATTCCACTCCGAGTGGTTGACAATGGTAGCGTGGCACCAACTAATTCTTCTGGTCTCTTAGTCGTATAGGCTAAGATCACATGATAAACCAGTCACTTGGACTAATTGTTTCCATGAAACTTTTTTTTTTTTTAATTGTTCTTTTCTCTGGACCAGGAGAGACCCATCACTGCATTTAGATTGCTGCTTGCAAACTTTTAAGATTCCAGTTGCTACTTGCTAAAGTAGGATGTGGAACAATGTTTTTGTGTACTACATTATACCAATAAAGCTTGATGTCCCCTGCGACCATGGTCCTGAGCCCACAGGTCCAACTACTCACTCCCTCTGGGTAGCTGGCTGTGACCAAGAAGGCACTACAACCTTGTCCCTTGTCAGCTTTACTATATAGCTGGAAATTCTTATAGACCATAAAAATATAATTGTAGAAACATTGTCCTTCAAAACTATATATGGTCATGGGCACACTCTCCCCTGCATAGACATACTGTTTTTTTTTTTTTGTTGTTTTGTTTTGTTTTTTTTAACTAGTGCCTCTCTGATAGGAATATACCACAAATGGGATGACTTGAACAAAGAGGAGTTTATTCTCTTACATTTTGGGAGTCTAAGAGGTCCAATTTCAAAGTGCCAGGCTCTAGGGGCTGTGTGAAAGCCCCTTGACATTGGGCTTCAGCTCTGCCTCTAGCTCCCAGCCCACTGAAGCTAGAGGCATCTCTTCATTCAGGCAACTACTGGCTGCTGAGGCTGACAAGCCCAAGGTTGACAAATAAAATGGCACAGTCTCAATGTTACCAAACCACATGGCAGGCCATTCATTCAAGTCCATTGAAAGGCCCAGGATCAACAGAGCATGGCAGGCTGCTGAACAACAACTCACCTACATGCAGGGTTCATTTGTTCAGTAAGCTAGAGACCATTCCCAAATGCTTCTCCTTGTATACAGGAAGCAGACCACATCCCTAATGCAGCTACTGCTCACAGTAGTCCCACCAAAGCATTGATTACAAGTCTCATCATGGGGAATATTACATTCAGCTGCACAGCCACTCAACCAGGCCCAGCCAAGTTGACACACAAACTTAACTATCACACATACCTAATAGTTCATCCTGTCCACCCATCTATCCACCCATAGATCAATGTTTGCCTTCACTGACAATGCAATGCTGTATGTACAAAAGGTTCATCTTTATTGTCTGTACCTCCCATGCACCTCTCTATGTCTTCCTCTTCCCCAGTGCCACTGTGTTGATCACTCACATTGGTATATTGCCCTTCTCTTCACACAAATCAATACTTGTCTTTACCTATCTAGCAGTGTTTCTTTCCCTTCCCTCCTACCCCTGGTAATCAACAAAGAATATTTGCTTCCATAGAGAACCTTTCCGTGACTTTTTACAATAATGGACTAATACAATATTTGCCCTTCTGTGATTGACTTATTTCACTCAGCAAAATGTCCTCTAAGTTTATCCATGTTGTGAGGTGTTTTGCAGCTTCTATGTTATTCTTTATGGTTGCATAGTATTCCATTGTGTATATGTACAATAGTTTGGTTATCCATTCTTCTGTTGATGGGCACATAGGTTTTTTCCATCTTTTGGCTATTTTAAATAGTGCTGTGATGAACATGGGTGTGTATGTATCTGTTCTTGTCCTGCCTCTCACTTCTTTAGGATATGTACCTACTAATGGAATGGCTGGGTCAAATGGTATTTCTAATTCCAACTTTTTAATGAATCACCATACTGCTTTCCACAGTGGTTGTATCATTTGACAGTCCCACCAGCAGTGTATGAGAGTCCCAATCTCTCCACGTCCTTGCCAGCATTTGTTATTTTCTGTCTTGTTGAACATTGCTATTAGTGCTAGGGCAAGATGGTATCTCATTGTTTTGATTTGCATCCCTCTAATGGCTAATGATCATGAGCATTTCTTCATATATTTGTTGGCCACCTGAATATACTCTTTGGTGAAGTGTTTATTCATGTCTTCTGCCCATTTTTAAATTGGATTATTTGTCTTTTTGTTGTTGAGGTGTTGGAGTTTTCTATAAATTTTAGAGATAAGTCCCTTGTCAGATATGTTGCTGCCAAATCCCTTTTCCCGAACTATAGGTTCTTTTTTGACTCTTCTGGAGAAGTCTCTGGAAAGACATAAGAATTTAATTTAGAAGGTTCCATTCATCTAGTTTATCTTCTGTTGTTTGTGCATTTTGGGTTATGCTTGATAGTCTGATATGTCATATATTATTGTTGTTGTTGTTGCTTGCCATTGAGTTGGACTCGATTCATAGTGACCCCTCCTTGGCTTTCTGAAGCAGTATCACTACAGAAGTAGATTGCCCAAGCTTCCTTCCGAGAAGTGGCTGGTGGGTTTGAACTGCCAGCCTTTTGGTTAGCAGTCAAGTGCCTTAGGCACTATGCCACCCTTTGCCCCTAGTTTTTCCTTGAGGATCTTTATATCTTTTGGTTTCACATTTAAGTTTTTGATGCATCTGTAGTTAGTTTTTGTGTATGGTATGAGGTACAGATCTTGTTTCATTTTTCTGCACATGGATATCTAATTTTGCCAGAACCATTTGTTAAATAGACAATCTCTTTCCCATTAAATGGATTTTGGCCCTTTCTCAAAGATGAGCTAAAGATAGTCACTGGATCTATTTCTGGATTGGTCTATGTGCCTGTCATTGTACCAATACCAGGAAGTTATGACTACTGTATAGTAGTGGCTGTATAGTAGGTTTGAGATCTGGGAGTGTGAGACCTCTTACTTTGTTGTTCTTCTTCAATAGTGCTTTGCTTATCTGAGTTCTCTTTCCTTTCCATATAAAGTTAGTGACTGGTTTTTCCATATCTTTAAAGAATGTTCATAGGATCTGAAATGATTACATTCATTGTATAGATTGCCTTGGGTAGAATTGATATTTTTACAATGTTCAATCTTCCTATCTGCAAGCATGATCTATTCTTCCATTTATGTAGATCTCTTATGTTTTTTTTGAAGTAGTCTTTTGTAGTTTTCTTTGTACAGATCTTTTGTGTCCCTGGTAAGATTTACTCCCAAGTATTTTATTTTTTTGGTGCTATTATAAATGGTATTGATTTCCTTATTTCCTTTTCAGCAATCTCTTTGCTGGTGTAGAGGAATAACTGATTTTTGTAGGTTGATTTTATATCATACTACTATGCTAAATCTCTCAATTAGCTCCAGTAGATTTTTTTTTTTTTTTTTTTACTTAGTCTCTTGGGTTGTCTAGGTATAGGATCTTATCATCAGCAAATAGGGATAGTTTGACTTCTTCCTTACCAGTTTGGATGCCTTTGACTTCCCTTTCTTGCCTTATTGCTATGGCTATGACTTCCAATAAAATGTTGAATAGAAGTGGTGATAGAAGGCATCCTTGTCTGGTTCCTGTTCACAATGGGAATGGTTCAGTCTCTCTCCTTTGAGAATAATGTTGGCTGTTGATTTTGCGTATATGACCTTTATAATGTTAGGGAATATCTCTTCTATTCTTTTTTTGCTGAGAGTTTTGATCAGGAATGGGTGTTAGATTTTATCAAAGGTCTTTTCTGCAT
Source organism: Orycteropus afer afer (assembly GCF_000298275.1). NCBI lineage: Eukaryota > Metazoa > Chordata > Mammalia > Tubulidentata > Orycteropodidae > Orycteropus > Orycteropus afer. The sequence goes on along the minus strand of NW_006921944.1, from coordinate 2,353,995 downwards.
CAATTGATATGATCATGTCATTCTTTTCCTTTGTTTTATTTATGTGTTGAATGACATTGATTGTTTTTCCAATGTTGAACCATCCTTTCATACCTGATATGAACCCCAGTTGGTCATAATGTATTATTACTTTTTTTTGATATATTGTTGGAGTTTATTGTCTTGTTGTTGTTATTATGTACCGTCGAGTCAGATGCAACTCATAACAACCCCCTCTTTGGGTTGCTGAGACAGTATCACTATGGAAGTGGTTGCCTAACCTTCCTTCCAAGGAGTGGCTGGTGGGTTTGAATTGCCAGGCTTCTGGTTAGCAGTCAAGTGCCTTAGGCACTACAGTGTCTATTGGCTAGGGTTTTGTTCAAAATTTTTGCATCCATGTTCATGAGGGATATTGTCTGTAGTTTTCCTTTTGAGTGATGTATTTTCCTGGTTTTGGTATCAAGGTTATGCTTGCTTCAAAAAATGAGTTAAGGTGGATTCCATACTTTTCTATGTTTTGGAATAGTTTGAGTAGGATTGGTATCAGTTCTTCTCTGAATGTTTGTTAGAATTCTCCAGTGAAACTATCTGGGCCAGGATTTTTTTTTGTTGGTAATATTTTTTATGACCTGTTCAACTTCTTCTTTTGTTATGAATCTCTTCATGTTTTCTACCTTAGTCTGTGTTAGTTTAGGTAAGTAGTGTGTTTCTAGAAATCTGTCCATTTTTTCTAGATTTTCAAATTTGTTGGAGTACAGTTCTTCATAGTATCCTGATTTATGCTTTTATTTTCAGTTGGTTCTGTTGTGATGTCACCCATTGTATTTCTTATTCATGTTATTTGTATTCTCTCCCTCTTTTCCTTTGATGAATTTTCCAGTGGTTTGTCAATTTTATTGATCTTTTCAAAAAACCAAATTCTAGTCTTGATTTTTTTTCTATTGTCTTTCTATTTTCTGTTTCATTGATTTCTGCTCAAATCTTTATTATTTCCTTTCTTCTAATGACTGCAGGCTTTTCTTGCTTTTCTTATTCTGGTACAGTATACTTGAAACATGTCATTAATATAAGAAAAATAAAATTAGAACTGATGTCACTGTTAACGATGGCTTGTGGGCATGGTGGTTTGGTGGCAGAAACCTCACCTTCCATGTTGGAAACTTGGGTTTAATTCCCAGCCAATGCATCTCAAATTCAGCCACTACCTGTCCATCAGTGAAGGCTTGTATACTGCTATGAGGTTGAATAGGTTTCACCAAATCTTCCAGGATAAAACAGACTAGGAAGAAAGTCCTACCAATATACTTCTGAAAAATAGGCTAATGAAAATCTAATAGATCAAAATGTTCTGACTCCATTTTGCAGGGATTACAGAGTCAAAATTCCAATCTACTATATCTAACAACAATTACGGCCTTAATCCTTTTCCTAACTATCATAACAGTAACATGTGTTGAGCATTCTGTGTGCCAAGCAATGTGTTAAGCATTTCCCCTAAGTAAATTATTTAATTCTGACAAAACTCTATGAGCTGGTTTTATTGTTTTCACTATGCAGATGGGGAAAATCAGGCTTCAACAGGTTAAATTATTTTGCCCTAGTTTATGAAAGTAATAATTTGAAACTCTAGGTATTGAACTTAGGTTTATCTGATTCCATAGACTATGCTTTTAGCCATCACACTACACTTCTTAGATGAAACAGTGATTATTTTGAAAAAGATCCATATGATCAATATGTTTGATTAGATAGAGATGAATGATTTAAAGTAAATCCTCAGATGTCAGTCTCTACCTGACAAACATAAATGCAGTCCAACACATATTTAAGATATTATATACTCATATTAAAAAAAAAAAAAAAAAGAGGATGTGACCCAAGTTGAAAATATTTATCTTTGGATGACAAGAAATAAAGTGAAGTTATTTAAGTTCTTACTGCTTCATTTTTCTAAGTCTATAATATGCAGTCCCTGGGTGGTGCAAATTGTCAACATACTCAATTGCTAACTTAAAGATTGGCAATTCAAGTCTGCTCCACGGTGCCTCAGAAGAACAGACTTGTGACATACTTCCTGAATATCAGCCATTGGAAACCATAAGGAGCATAATTGTACTCTAAAAAACATGAGGTCACCATGAGTTAGAGTCAACTAGATAGCGACTGGTTTGGTTTGGTTTAATGTGGATATAAAAAGTTTGGGCATATTATTTTAGGTTTCTTCTCTCTCTCTCTTTGTGATTGTGTGTGTATGCATGCTTGTGTGTATTTCCTCTCTGTGTTTTCTGTTTTCCTTTCCCTTCCTTTAAGCACCTGCTCAGCTCAGTATTCAAGGGAGGTTTTCTGCAGAACAGACAAAATAGTTTTAATTCTTTATAGCTTTTGTTATACAAAAGTTAAACGCCCTAGATAAGGGACACTCCTGGATCAAGATCTAAATATCTCAGAGAAGAATGACAAACTTTAGGATGTGGAAGAAGAAGAAGAAAATCAATGATAATGTAGGCATCTGAGAATGAGCTTAAAAAAAAAACAAAAAACTTAAACTATGCTTGTTTTTCAGTGTCTATGTCATAATTAATTAAGAAATAGGCTAAAGGACTGAAGAAATGTGCAAAATTTCACCTTTATAAAATAGGTTACATTTTAAATTATTCAATTTAGCTAAAAGTAGACATTTTCAATATTCTGTGGCTCCTCTTTCATTGACATTGGCTCTTGATCTCTTCTGTAACATTGTGTTTAAAAGAAATTTTTTCATCTCTAAATTAATCAATTCCAGGGGCTCTGAACAATTGAATGCAAATGCAGAATAATTGTGCAGCAAATTGGAAGTGAGAGAGAAGCTGGGCACAGGAAAATGTTTTGATGCTGAGTAAAGCCCTCTGGGGGAGCTCTGGTAGCACAGTACCTAAGGCATTTGACTGCTAAACAGAGGCTGGTGGTTCAAACCTACCTACCAACCACTCCTCGGGAGGAAGATTGGGCAATCCACTTCCGTAGTGATACCACCTCAGAAACACAAAGAGGGGTCGCTATGAGTAGTATCCTAATTGATTGCTGTTTTTTTAAGGCCTTCTGGGGCCACCATTCTTAAATGCTTTCTGTTTAAGTCTAGAATCAGGGGCAGGGTTCAGGTGAAATTCACTTTAAAGGGAGTCAGTGGGACACATCTGGGTAGAGTAGACAGTCTCCATTTGGCTATAACTAACATAAGGCCTTCTCTTGACTGAAAACATTTACTTATTTTTGATAATCCCTCAGTCCCAGGGTGCCAGAAACAATTTGTCTCCATGAATAACCTAAATGTTGCTTGTTTGAACCCACCTAGAAGCACGGCAGAAGAAAGACCAGGCAATCTGCTTGTTGCAAAAAATGATTGTTGTTGTGTGCTGTTGCATAGAATCCAACTCACAGCGACCCTATGTGACAGGGTAGAATGGCCCCATAGGTTTTCTTGGCTGAAATCTTTACTACAGAAGGTTTTCCAGACTTTTCTCTCACAGAGTGGCTGAGCTTGAACTATCTAGCTTTCTGTTAGAATTCAAGTATTTAACTATTGAACCACCAGGGCTTCTTCTGTAAAGATTACAAAGAATAAAATCCTATAGAGTAGTTCTATTTACTCTGTAACACTTGCAGTGATGTGGAATTGACCAAACTTCACATGGTTTAGTTGGTTCCCCACCACCGCCCATTTATGTACCTAATGATCAATCCTTGTACAGACAACAACCATCCTTTTGCTACAGTTCTGTGTTGTCAGTGATGGCAAGGACTGGTTTGTTTTTTTGATGATACTTAAAGCTACAATTTCAATTCAGTAAATGTTTCTTGATGTTACACAAATATCAGTACCTGAAAACTAGGCGCTCTCTCTCCTATTGCTTTCCTTTCTCAACCTGTCAAACATCTCAAAAGAATGGATTGCCATTGGTTTGCAAATATGTTCTACAGATTCTGAGTCTGAGGAATGTTGTGCACCCAGGGAAAACTAAACTCATTGCCATAGAGTAGATTCTGTCTCATGGAGAGGTAGGATAAAAGTTCTCCTTCTAACCTATTTCAGGGTTTCACATAAGATTTCATTAAATAAAAGTAGACTTGTACTTTTGCAAGAAAAAAAAGAAATTCAATGCTTTGGAAAACAGGGGGCTATTCACACTTCATTGAATTTCTTACTGCTCATTTACTCTATAACATCTTGCAATCTACTTTCCAATCTCCCTACTCTATTGAAACGATCTCTTGAAAGTCACAGCTGGACTTAATGGATAAGGCCAGCTCATTTGCTTTTCTCAGACAACATACTTTCCTATCTCTTTGCATTGCTTGAAACAACCAACAATACCCTGCTACCCTGCTTTAAAAAAAAAAAAAAGAAAAAGAAAAGAAAAGAAACCCTCTTTCTTATTTTTCCCTTCTTGCTCAATCTAAGATCCTGTTATTCTCTGGCTGGTACAAAATCTATTCCCCACAATCCTTCACTGAATCTCATTACTCCACTTACTTTCTGTGGAAAAGACAATGTATGTTCTTAGCTGATGTCAAGTCAGAGCCAAATTATGGCGACCCATGCACAATGGAGTGAAACTGATTTCCGGTCCTACACCATCCTTGTGATAGGTTGCAGATAGACCATTGTGATCCGTAGGGTTTTCACTGGCTGATTTTTGAAAGTAGATCCTCATCAGGTCTTTTTTCCTAGTCTGTCTTAGTCTGCAAGCTCTGTGGAAACCTGTTCACCATCATAGCAACATGTGAGCCTCCACTGAAAGAAAGATGGTGATTGTGCATGAAATGCACTGACTGGGAAAGTTACCCAGCCCGGCCTCATGCATGGAAGATGAGACTATTACCTCTGAACCATTGGTGCCTCATCAAGGCAGGGAAAAAATAGTGAAAGTTGAATATGAAAATTTAGGGCTAAGCTTAGTTATTGTTGGATTTTCTGGTAAATATATTTAAATATCCACCACTTGTCTGCCAGTTTGTTGTACTATGGTGGCTTGAGTGTCTCTGTGAGGCAGGAGGCTATGCCACTGGTGTTTTGAATACTAGCCAGGTCACAAATGGTAGACAGCTTTCAGCGGAGCTTCAAGACTAAGACAGATTCAGAAGAAGGAAGAGGTCATCCATTGCTCAAAGAATTGGCTAGTGAAAACTTATGAGTAGCAGTGAAACACTGTCTGATATATTACTGAAAAAATTTATGAATAGCCCTGAAACAATGTCTGATATATATATATATTACTGGAAGATGAGTCTCTCAGGTGAGAAAACACTCAAAATATGACTGGGGAGGAGCTGCCTCCTTAAAGCAGAGTCAGCCTTAATGATGTGGATGAAGTAAAGCTTTCAGGACCTCCATCTGCTGATGTGGCACAACTCAAAATGGGAAGAAACAGCTGCAAACAGCCATTAATAATTGGAACATGGAACGTAGGAAGTATGAATCTAGGACAATTGGAAGTTATCAAAAATGAAATGCAATGCATAAAGATCTATATCTTAGGCATGAGTGAGATGAAATGGACTTGTTTTGGCCAATTTGAATCAGAAAACCAGATGATCCATTATGCCAGGAATGGCAAATTGAAGAGGAATGGTGTGGCATTCATTGTCACAAAAACTTCAAGATCTATCCTGAAGAACAATACTGTCAGTGATAGGAAAATATCCATACACTTACAAGAAAGCCCAGTGAATACTTCTGTTATTCAAATTTACACACCAACCACCAAAGCCAAAGCAAGAAAATTGAAGACTTTTACCAACTTCTGAAGTCTGAAATTGAACAAACATGCAATCAAGATATATTGATTATTACTGGTGATTGGAAAGCAAAATTTGGAAACAAAGAAGAATCACCAGTAGTTGGAAAATGTGGCTTTGATGATAGAAATGGCATTGATGATCAGATGATATAATTTTGCAAGAACAAAGACTTATTCATTGCAAATACCTTTCTTGAATAACATAAACAACAGCTATACACATAGACATTGCCAGATGGAGTATACTGAAACCAGATTGATTACATCTCAAAATAGCTCAATATCTTCAGCCAAACAAGGCCAAGTGCTGACTCTGGAACAGAGCATCAATTGCTCACATGTGAGTTCAAGTTGAAGCTGAAGACAGTTAAAACAAGTTCACAAGAGCCAAAATATGACCTTGATTATATCACACCTAAATTTAGACAGCATCTGAAGTATAGATTTGATGCATTGAACAGCAATAACTGAAAATCAGAAAATTTGTCATATGACATCAAAAACATAATCCATAAAAAAAGCAAAAAGTCATTAAAAAGACAGGAAAGGAAGAAAAGACCAAAATGGATGTCAGAAGAGACTCTGAAACTTGCCCTTGAATGAAGAGTAGCTAAAGCAAATGGAAGAAATAACAAGATTTAAAAAAAAAAAAAACTGAACAAGAGATTTCAAAGGGCAGCTCGAGAAGACAAAGTCAGTTATCATAAGGAAATGTGCAAAGACCTAGGGTTAGAAAACCAAAAAGGAAGAACTTGGTCAGCATTTCTCAATCTAAAAGAACTGAAGAAAAAAATTCAAGCCTTGAGTTGCAATATCGAAAGATTCTATGGGCAAAATATTGAATGATGCAGAAAACATCAAAAGAAGATGGAAGGAATACACAGAGTCACTGTACAAAAAAGAATTGGTCAATGTTCCTCTATTTCAGGAGGTGGCATATGATAAAGAACCAAGAGTACTGAAGGAAGAGGTTGAAGCTGTACTGAAGGAATTGATGAAATTCCTAATGCAAAGCTGTAGGAAATGACAGAATACCCATTGAGATGTTTCAACAAACAGATGCCACACTGAAGGCACTCACTAGATTATGCCAAGAAATTTGGAAGACAGCTACCTGGCCAACTGACTGGAAGAGATTCATATTTGTACCCATTCCATAGACAAGTGATCCAACAGAATGTGGAAATTATCTAACAATATCATTAATATCACATGCAAATAAAATTGTGCTGATGGTAATTCAAAAATGATTGCAGCAATGTACTGACAGCAAACTTACAGAAATGCAAGCTGGATTCAGAAGAGGTCATGGAATGAGGGCTATCATTGCTGACATCAGATGGATCTTGGTGAAAGCAAAGAATGGCAGAAAGATGTTTACTTTTGTTTTATTGACTATCCAAATGCATTTGACTGTGTGAATCATAAGAAATTATAGATAACATTGAGAAGAATGGGAACTGCAGAATACTTGTGTTCATGAGGAACCTGTAGATAGACAAGGAAGCTGTCATTAGAACAGAACAAGAGGTTACTGCAAGGTTTAAAATCAGGAATGGTGTGCATCATTGTATCCCTTCACTATACTTATTCAATTTGTATGCTTAACAAATAATCCAAAAAACTGGACTATATGAAGATGTATGTGACATCTGGATTAGAGGAAGAGTCATTAACAACCTGCAATATGCAGACAACACAACCCTGCTTGCTGAAAGTGCAGATGACTTGAAGTATTTACTGAAGACGATAAAGAGTACAATTTGTAGTATGGATTGTTGTTGTTGTTGTTGCTATGTACCGTCAAGTTGGACCCAACTCTTAGTGACCCTTCCTTGGGTTTCCAAGGCAGTATCACTATGGTAGTAGATTGCCCAACCTTCTTTCCAAGGAATGACTGGTGGGTTTAAACCACCAGCCTTCTGGTTAGCAGTCAAGTGCCTTAACTTGCTACCATGCTACCAGAGTTACTGTAGTATGGTTTATACCTCCCTATAAAAGAACATGGAAATCCTCACAATTGGACCAATATGTAGTGTGGAGAGCCAGCAATCTGGTCTTGTGAAGATGCTTATCTCAGAGACAGCGATCTTTAATAAAACAAAAGGCTCTTACTTATGTCCTTTCTATTTCCCCATACTAACTATACCTTGACCTTTTAAATAGTGTTTGTATAAACTTTCCAGTACCCCTTAGAAATGCTTTCTTTGCCCGACCAATCAGTTAGAGCTTTCTTTGTTAGTTGCCTACCAATCAGTTGTTGCCTAATTCGCACACGCACGCGGGCTTTTTTATACCTATCAGCTACTTGATACCTTTGAACATATTTTTTGCACCAATTGCTGGCATCCAGAACTGCCTTAGGTAACTGCCCTTTGATAAACGTCACTTCTAGTATATATGCTTTGTTCTGAATTTAATAAAGTTGAGACTTGATCAGAACTCCTGTCTTGTCTCCATTTCTTGTGTCTCCTGTCCTATTTTCCTCACTCCCTCCCTCAGGGTCTCCATTGACTGACCTGCGGGCCGGGTCAAAGTAGCATCATGATAAATGGAGAAAAGATTGAAATTGTCAAAGATTTCATATTACTTTGTTCTACAATCAACACCAATGGAAGCTTCCATCAAGAAAGCAGGTATTATCCTCTTAAAGAGGTCTTTCTGTGCTGAAGGCCAAAAATGCCTCTTTGAAGACTAAGTTGTGCCTAACTCAAGCCACAGTGTTTTCAATAGTGTCATATGTATGTAAAAGCTGAACAATGAATAAGGAAGACCATAGAGGAGTTCATGCTTTTGAGTTGTGGTGTTGGAGAAGAATACTGAAAGTATTGTGCACTGCCAGAAGAATGAACAAATCTGTCCTGGAAGAATTGCAGCTGGAATCCTCCTTGGAACTGAGAATTACCAGACTTCATCTCATCTACTTTGGTTATGCTGTGAGAAGGGACCATTCCCTGGAGAAGGACATCATGCTTAGTAAAGTGGAGGGTCAGTGAAAAAAAGGGAAGATCTTAAACGCAATGGATTGACATAGTGGCTACAAGGATGGGCTCAGGTATAGCAAGGATTGTAAGGATAGTGCATGACCAGGCGGTGTTTCATTCTGTGTACTTAGGGTCACTATGAGTCACAGCCAACTTGACAGTACTTAACAACAACACCACAGTCTTTCAGGTACTGTGACCCCAGTGTGGCTTCAGATCCTTGCTGACAGCTGTTCTTTTTTTTTTTTTTTTGCCTTTAAGCAATGTTGCCTGATAAGTAAAAGCGTTAATTGTTCAACTGCTAATTGAAAGGCTGAGGTTCCAACTTACTCAGTGGCTCTGTGTGAGAAAAGACCTGGCAATCTGCTCTAGTAGTAAAGCTGATATCCTAGGAAACCCTAAGAGACATTTTTATTCTGTCATATAGCAAAGATATCACTTTGAAGACTAAGATGCACCTAACCCAAGCCATGGTATTTACAATAGCTTCATATGCATGTGAAACTGGACACTAAGTAAGGAAGACTGAAGAAGAATCCATACGTTTGAACTGTGGTGTTGGCAAAGAATATTGAAAATACCAAGGGCTGCAGGAAGAATGAACAAACCTGTCTTGGAAGAAATACAGCCAGAAGGCTTCTTAGAAGTGAGCATGGCCAGACTTCATCTCATGTACTTTGATCATATTATCAAAAGAGACCAGTCCCTGTAGAAGGATATCATGCTTGCTAAAGTAAAGGGTCAGCAAAAAAAAGGGAGGACCCTAAATGAGGTGGATTGACAAATGATTGCAACAATGGGCTCAAGCTCAGCAAAGATTGAGATGATGGTGCATAACTAATCACTGTTTCATTCTGTTTTACACAGGTTCACTATGAGTGAGAGCTGACTTGAAGGCACCTAACAGAAACAACATAGGAGCTCTGGTAGCATAGTGGCTAAGTCACTTGCCTGCTAACCAGACGGCTGGCGGTTCAAACCCACCAGCCACTCCTCGGAAGGAAGGTTGGGCAATCCTACTTCCGTAGTGATACTGCCTCGGAAACCCAAGGAGGGGTCGCTATGAGTCGGGGCCGACTCGATGGCACATAACAATAACAACAACAACAACAGAAACAACATAGGGTCACTATGAGTTGGAATAGGCTACAGCACACAACAACGGCCTGGTTATTACTGAATCCTTGACAGCCATCATCTGTGTCTTTCACCACCAGTACTTAACTCTCACAGGGTCGCTATGACTTTGAGCCAACTTAATGGCACATAACAACAACAAACTAACTCTAGGTCTCTAGGCTTCAGCCTTGTTTCTTATCTCTTAACAACCTATCTTTCTGATAGCAATTCTACCTGGCCATCTAGATCCATGTTCCTTAAGCTTTTAATTCTAACATTCTTTCAAATGTTGACCTGCTTGGAGTCCTAACACTTCTCTCATTCCCACCCTGATGCTTGAAACTGTTAGACCTTGAGTTTGGTTTGTTTCAGAATTAGATATTCTATACCTGTTTTTAAATTCTGAACACTGAACTTCTTTGGTTATAGTAAACCTACTTAACTTCACTAACAAGTACATCATTTGGTCATTCACTGAGATTCGGGTTTCATATTTTTTGCTGTTTTTGAAAACAAAAGCCATCAAAGCTGACCAATCACTGCTGTGTCTTCTACCATTCACTGGAGCTGGATAGCTTGATCTCATCTGTGTCCAAGACCTGTTCTAGTATCTGTTCATTTTTAAAGCTGTATGAAGGAATCAAACCAAAACCAAACCAAACTCACTGCCCTCCAGTTTATTCCAATGCACAGTGAGCACCATTAGTTTTCCAAGGCTGTAAATCTTTACAGAAGCACACTGCCTCATCTTTCTTCTGCAGACCAGCTGATGGGTTTGAACTGCTAACCTTTAGGTTGGCAGCCAACTGACTTAACTACTAACTAGATCACAAGAACTATAGGAAAGAAAGACAATAAAAATATTAAAAGAGAAAACAGGAAATGGCTACAAAGGAAGAAAATGAAAATGAGTTCTAGATCATAAGTGGAAAAGTGATTTTGCATAACAAGAATGAGAATTTTGAAAATAGAAAAAAAAGTAGAAGAATGGGCACAGAAATAGTAATAAAGGGTAAGCCATCTCTTTGTTAATTGGATATTCTCATAAGAGTAATAAGAGGCAAGATTTTCTTCCAAGATGGAGAATCGAAAGAGATGAAACTGAAATCTTAAGATAATAAAGAAGTTTTTTAAAATTAATAGTAATTATTCACAGGGAAATCAAGACGTTTTGAAATGAAAAAAAAAGAAGGAAAAGAAACGTCCACCAGAGGTAATGGTCCAGGTGATGTTGTACAGTATAAATATGCAGCTGACCAACTCTTATTATCATTAAACCCTGAAAAGATAATGTACTCACTAACCATCTTATACAAGAAGAAAGTGTCAGATGGTATTATAATCATGATAAACCTTAAGAGATCTTCTTATATAATAACTTTAATAATTTCTAAAGAAAGAGATAGGCAAACATAGAGACTTTGTTCATGCAATAGGTAGAATGAGAACAAATCCAATACTTAGTTTAAACTGGGGTTATTTTGATTCTTAGTCTGCTACATTATTTCCTTTGAAGCAAACTACTGTAACAAAATGAGGTTTGTATTTGGGTTATGTCCAAGAACACCATCCAATTTCACAATTTCCACTATAATAATTACACTGAGATCATTTAATTCATGTACATAGAAGCACTTAAAAAATATCTACATCAATAATTGTAATACTTTATTCTTATCCCAGTGGGCATTATCTTGGTCTAACTCTCCTCAAGCAACATAACATAAAAAAAAAAAAAAAACAAACTATTAGGTGCACCGTTAATTAAAGTGTAGAAAAGTGGAAGCAACATCACACTTGCAATGTTTTAAATGGAAGACTAATGTACAGAATACTACATACTGTGTAGGGGACAAAATTCACATATCTGTAGATGACATGATAGATCTGTTCCACTCGTACACTATATACTTTCAACTGCCTTAAGAGTAAGGTAAAATGAATGAATAAATTTAAACTGTAATCATTAAAAAAAAAAAAAAAAAAAACTCACTGCCATTGAGGCAGTCCCCACTCATAGCAACCCCTCCTTGAGTTTCCAAAGCGTTATCTCTATGAAAGTAGATTGCCTAATCTTCCTTCCAAGGAGTGGCTGGTGGGTTTGAATCTCCACCCTTCTGGTTAGCAGTCAAATTCCTTAGGCACTGTGCCACCAGAGCTTCTTAAACTATAACCATATTAATAATAAAATAATAAAATCCTAAATTCATCTACAACTTTATAATTTTAAAATTCTTATAGGGCTATGGCCATTTTTTTTATATTTGATCCTTACAATAATCTGGCTGAATAAAAGTACATTATGCTCATTTTAGAGATGAATAAAGTAATGAGTAGATGAAGCAACATGTTCTCAATAAAAAAGCTAGTAAGTGAGAAAGTCATTATTTTAAAAGGATCCAAGTCCTTTTTTAACTTTTGTCAGTTTTCTTGCTACTGTATTTTAATGCCTATCTACAAAACAATATAAGCCCATGATCTCTACATTTAATTAGACTTTAAGAAACTTTTTTAAGTGTTTTTGTTCAGCTCATTCTCCTATTTCCAACAATAAGGATTCTGAAGCAACCATCTGTCCCACTACTTTAGCCTACTTCTGAGATCTTTCTAAAGGTGATAATGGGACCCACCACTTCAGGAAACCGGAAACAATTAAAAACGAATACTTAACCTCACCTCTACAAAAGTACTTATATTTTCCTCAGTGTCAATATTTCTTCTAGACTAAAATTCAAAGGGAGGTTTTGCTTTCAAATTAGATGATTCCCTTAAGTCACATGTTCTTCAGTGGTGATTTTTCATGTCTGTGTGCCGCTGAGTCTATTTTGACTCTCAGTGACCCCATAGAACAGGATATAACTGCCCAATAGGGTTTCTCGTAGGCTGTACTCTTTCTGGGAGCATATTGCCAGGTCTTTTCTACAGTAGAGTGGTTGGTGAGTTTTAACCGCTGACTATTCACGGGAGCTCTGGTAGCATAGTGCCTAAGGCACTTGATTGCTAACCAGAAGGCTGGTGGTTCAAACCCACCAGCCACTGGAAGGAAGATGGGGCAATCTACTTCAGTAGTGGTACTGCCTGGGTAACCCAAGAAGGGGTCACTATGGGTTAGTCCTACTCAATGGCACATAACAACAACAACTTTCATTAGCAACCGAAAACTTAAACTCTCCTCTTCTCCTATGTGCTGCCAGGTTACCCTGCTGATTCAGTAGGAGAATAATAGACTTTCTCTCCTACTGTAATTGAAAATGCAACAGCAACCTTATTAGCAAGAGATCCAGCTTTACACTCCTTGTAAAGAGGACCAGGATTTTTATAACAGGATCACAACACATTTGTTCACACTTAAATCAGTAAATTTTACCTGACAATAGAAAACAATATTCACATTTTTCATCCCTACATCACTTCCTAAGCAAGTTGTTTTGACTGTTAAGCTACCACAATATGGATTGAAACTGAAAATAGAAGGAAACTTTAAATCATATGGCTTTAGATAGGCACATTCAACTTAATGAAAAGTTTGAATTTAAACATGTTTTGTTTCTTTAACACACTATCTTAAGAGATGTGGATGTGGATCTGAATTATGCCTTTCAATTGGGCCAGCACATTTTCTCTACCACAGTTCTCATCACTTCCTATTGATTTTCTTAGGCTTCTCACATTAAAATTCCTTGATTGACACTTACAAGGATGTAAATTAAACAGTTGAATACATTCTTTAGGTCAATGTGACTCCTGAAACATTAATATCAGCCTAACTAGAAACATAATAGACATGAAACTTCAGAGAGCCCCTCACCAGAACTACTGAATCAAAACTGATTTGAGGCCCAAACATCTGTGCTTTAATAAGCAGTCCAGGTGATTCTATTGTAGCTGAAGTTTGAGAACCACTGCTTTAGGTGAGGTGGAATAAGGAAGAGAACCTGAAGTCTCTAGAGTAGTTTTAGAAAGAAAATTATAGTCCTTGGAACCACATGTCTTTGAGCAGAGGCCTAAAGGAACCACTGCTATGTGTATGGGGTAAAATTTTGCCACACTATTGCCCTGTTTTAAAGGAACTCTGTTGGCATATAGGTTAAAGTATTTGAGTGCTAAGCAAAAGGTTGTCAATTTGATCCTACCAGTGGCTCCATAGGAGAAAGATGGAACAGTCTGCTTCTGTAAAAATTTACAGCCTTGGAGATGCTATGAGACAGTTCTACTCTGTCCTAAAGGGTCACTATGAGTTGGATTTGACTTGATGGCAGTGGGCTCAGTTTTTAGTTTGGTTGTCCCATTGCCCTTCAAAGCAACATTCTCATTGCTGGAAGATATCCATTGCTCTGTACTCCTCTGTGACTAGGAAGTGTTCTTCTAGAAAACCAGTCTTCAGAAGAGACTAAGGAGGCTCAGTTGTATGTGATATCAAAGCAAAATTAATATAGTTTCAATACCCTTCCAGGTATTGTTATAAATGTTATTACACTACAAATTCGGGTTCCAGGGTAGGTAAATTAAATAAGCAGAACTCTTTACAGACTATCAGTTTCCTAAATCTTCTTTTTCACAAGCCTCCAGCTAATTATGTCATTTGCATATTGTAGAAACGGCATACAACATAATCACACACTAACAGCTTAGAGGTTTCTGCTAGGTATACAGCACTAAGACAAAAGACCCATAGTCTGTGATAAAATCTACTTTAAAACAATCATTACTAATGTTTTCTTAATAAATTAAATATACACACCATTTTAAAAACATAAGATAAAAACACAATAAGAACAAAAATGATTACATGCATTTTTGAACTAAGGAAGTAATTCCTTCTCTGATTTCCTGCCCCCCGACCCTGAGCTTCAGATATAGGTACAAGTTACAGAGGAAAAAAAAAAAAAGGAAGTGCCACTTCATAAATATTTATCTGATATTCATGTTGTTGTTGTTATGTGCCGTCGAGTCGGACCCGACTCATAGCGACCCCTCCTTGGGTTTCCGAGGCAGTATCACTACGGAAGTAGGATTGCCCAACCTTCCTTCCGAGGAGTGGCTGGTGGGTTTGAACCGCCAGCCTTCTGGTTAGCAGTCAAGTGCCTTAGCCACTATGCTACCAGAGCTCCCTGATATTCATAGCGTGTTTTATTTTGCCTCCATCTATATAAAAAGCATTTTAGTTACAACAAAAATAATAATGTTATACTTGGTGAATTTATTCTTAGAGACTTTAGTACTTCTATTTAAAAGGAACTGTTAGTACTAGAAACTGACATTTATAAATCTGCATGTTAATTACTGTCGTTATTCATAGTCACTCCTCTATTGGAGGTCTGGATAATCATCCTAGTGTTTCACCTTTTTTGCATACATAATGAACCACCAGAGGCTTGCTCCTAAGTATATCAGCTGCTGTCAAGGGATTTTCATTACCCCAGTAATTGATTAAGCTAACCCATGTTTATCATGTGGAACTTTGTTTGATGATCTGAACCATGACTTTTAAAATAGATGTCCATAAAGATTTGTGTCATAACTTGTGGAACAAAGAAAAAATGCCATCAGAAACTTTAGAGTTTATGCTTAAAACCTGTTAGGCAGAAACATGGCTGGCCAGGTGGGTGAATGATTGAGCCAGAGGGCATTATAAGAACTGGTCAAGCAAGGAGGAGCCTGACCAGAGCCCATACCAAACCCCAACACGTAGCCCTTGCTTACGAAAGACCCCAGCACATAACCCTTGCTTACCAAAGACCCCAGCACCTGACTCTTATTCACAAAAGCCCCCAACCATTTCCTGCCCACTATGTTAATGAAGTGCTTCAACTCTGCTTCCTACCCCCATGCTAATGGGGTACTTTAACCTTATTGGTTCCTGTAACACATACCGTGCTCTCACTCCGCTCCTCTAAGAACCAGGAAGAAAATCACTATATAAAACCCTTTCTTTGACCTGGGCAGCACAACTTCTCTGGCCCCTCTCAGGGACCTGTGAATCTTGCCCGGGCCCCTCTAGGGGACCCATAAACCTCTCCCGGGAGCACAGAATAAAAACTTCTCTTTAACCCCACTTTTGTGCATCCTCTTCTCCTTACTCTGACCTTACAAAACCTGTATTTCCATTAATAAAAAAACTTTACAATTTCATAGCTTATTTTTAAACACTGGAAAACAAATCAGGGAATTTTCTCTAACTGTGGATTTAGTTAAGCAATTTCTAATTTCAGATTTCACTTATTTGAATCTGTATACAAAAATTTTAGCTAATACTTGTCTTAATCAGCAAGTATGCAAAGGCATTTCTTACTTTAATTATGGTTTACATTCATAAAAAATGATATAATTCAAAATAATGTAAGTTAAATTCATTTCCTTCATAGAAATTAGATCACAATACAAGTTTGGATTCCTAACCAAAGATCTATTCCTTAAATTTTTATAGCAGTGAGAAAAAATACGTAATAAAGTATCAATTACATACTTGTCAGCTTAACTATATGAAAGTTCCATACAGTAAATAAAGCAGTCTAAAATATCATTTTGTAATTGTTTACTACTTTTCAGATATCCTTACCATGAGACATACATCCTCTAACTGCCACTTTAAAAAGAATTTCATTTGATTCTGTATCATAAAATGTCTGTGTACAAGGGTGAATGTGTATAATTTTTTAATCTAATTTCTTACTCCTAAATGTTTGCTGTAACAACGTAAAAGAAACAAAAGGTTCAGGTAATAAGATTCAGAAGTGTGTTTAAGAGGGAGAATTTGATAGGAAACTCTGAGAAGTCTTTTAAGGAATCTTTAGGCAGCACACGAACTTTCTGAAAGATTTGGAAAAGGTTACTGATAGCAATTACAAAATGAAAATCATAATCAGTGCCACTGAATTAAAATTATAAAACTTGTTGAATTAGCAAATGTTTAGTCACATGTTTTTACCACAATTAAAAACTGCATCCCTCATCAACACCCTATCACTGTCAAGTGGATTCAGACTCAGAGTGACCTTATAAAACAAAGAAGAACTGCCCCATAGGATTTTTTTGTTTTGTTTATTCGTTTAACTTTTTATTGTGAATTGGGTTAAAGTTGACAGAGCAAATCGGTTTTCCATTCAACAAGTCATACACATTTTGTTTCATGTGATTGATTGCAGTTCCCTCAATGTGACATCACACATCTCACTTCCTTCCTTCTTTCCCAACCCTTCTTGTCTTCTGAAATTTGTCCTTGGGCAAATGTTGCCCTTTTCATCTCAGCTGGTGTGTTCTAAGCAGTGTGTACCTCCTTAATGTCATTGTTCACCTTGTAGATCTGTCTACTATTTGGGTGAAAATTGAACCACGGGAGTGAGTTCTGTTTCAGGTCCAAAGGGTGACTAAGGGCCATAGTCTCAGGGTTCCACCAGTCTCTACCTGACCAGTAACCCAGGTCTTTTTTTTTTTTTTTTTTTATGAATGTGAGTTTTGTTCCACATTTTATTGGCACTCTATCCAGGACCTTCTATTGTGTTCTCCATCAGACTGCCCCATAGGATTTCCAAGGCTGTAATCTTTGGGGAGGAGCTCTGGTGGCTTAGTGCCTAAGGCACTTGACTGCTAACAAGAAGGCTGGCAGTTCAAACCCACCAGCCACTCCTCGGAAGGAAGTTGGGCAATCTACTTCCTTAGTGATACCGCCTCGGAAACCCGAGGAGGGGTCACCATGAGTTGGGTCCAACTCAATGGCACATAACAACACAACAACAATCCCTGGGGATTACATCTTTCTCCTGCTGAGGGACTGGTGGGTTCAAACTGCCAACCTTTCAGTTGTTTTTATTTTTATTTTTCTCATTGTAATTTTTTGCAGAAGTACATTTTGGTAATTGAATGTTGTTTGACCCTTAATAATTTTTTCTTCAAACATTTGGAGCAGTACTTTTACATTTCTAGATATATCACATAATGCTTTTTATAGCTCTTCTGAATAGTTCAGTGAGTTCAAAAGATAGTTTTTCACAAATAGTAATATTCAGACAAATATTTCCTACCAATAATTATTTATGGATGAATCAGTCAGATTAACACTTCCTAAGTTTTCACACTAAATCAAGGCACTATTGTGGGCACTTGAGATTCTATGTACCAAAGGCAGAATTTCTATCACAGTAGTTCACAAGCTAAGGAGAAAAGACAAAGACTCCATGGAAACAATTATAATTCAGTGTCTGTTCTGTTAGTAATATGAGAAAAGCGTAGAGGGTAATACTTTTGTTAACATATCTATCTCATTACTAAGTTGCTAACATTCATAAGGAACTCTGGTGGCCCAGTGCGTAAGGCATTTGACTGCTAACCAGAAAGCTGGCAGTTCAAACCCACCAGCCACTCCAGGGAAGGAAGACCTGTCAATCTACTTCCCTAAAGATTTACTACCTTGGAAACCCAATAGAGGTCACTATGAATCAGAATCAACTTGATAGCAGTGGGTTTGGTTTTTTGGTTAATGTGTATATTGGAAAAAGGTAATGATTCAGTGTATTAGTTTTCATTGATTTGTTATTATCGTTATTGAGATAATTTCTGATGTAAATAATTAGCTGCTGTTGGATTTATTGTTAGTATTAATAATAAGCATATTATGGTATACACGATAAATAAAATCTTTTATAGGATACTTTCATATTAATATTAAATTCTATATTATTCATTCTATTGGGAACTCTGGTGGTGTAGTGCCTAAGGCATTTTACTGTCAACCAGGAGGCTGGCAGTTCAAACCTACCAGCCACTCCTCAGAAGAAAGGAAGTTGGGCAATCTACTTCCGTTGTGATACTGCCTCGGAAACCCAAGGAGGGGTTGCTATGAGTCGGGTCCGACTCGACGGCACATAACAACACCACCACCACTTCTCTTACTCCAAATGTCAATGGGGGTTGCTTTTTAAAATTTTGTTTTCTTTCATTGTTAAAGGTGCAAAAATTGAAGGGCTAGAAAACGTGGTGATTTCATCAAGTATTGCTGGATAAAATATAAAGGTTTCTCTTAGAAGTTGGCGTTAAGTGTCCAGCTAGATATCACATGCCTGAAATGCAGAGAAAGCTCCTCTCAGTTGGCCTCCTGGAGCATGAGAATACTAGGGAGAGCCTTTATGAAATCTTGAAGTTTTCAGGAAATCTCTATAAACAACCAAATCTTCTGGTAAACAAAAAGTCCAAAAGAATAATCTAGTCTGTTATTCCCCAATTTATTAAAAAAAAAAAAAAATGGCCATCACTTTTTGGTGTCAGAAGTATATTGACTACTTCAAATTATATGCTATTTATAAGTTTAATCCTTTAATATTGATGCTTATTTTGTAGCCTCTGTACATTCTGTGAGAATCAGATAATGCTCTAAATTTATTTCATATTTTATTAGTCACGAAAGCACATCAATACATGAGAAAAATGTTCATATAGGTATGTGTTCTGGTTACCTAGTGCCACTCTGACAAGAAATATACCACAAATGGGATAGCCTTAACAAACAGGAGTCTATTCTTATAATTTGGAGGCTTTAAGTCCAAGTTCAAAGTGCCAGGCTCTAGGGGCTGGGTGAAAGCCCCTCAGCCTTGGGGTCCAGCTCTGCCTCCTGCTCCTAGCCCACTGAAGCTAGAGGTGTTTCTTCACTCAGACAGCTGCTGGCTGCTGAGGCTGAGAAGCCCCAAGGTTGACAAGTAAAAAGGCACAGTCCCGATGTTACCAAACCACAAGACAGACCAATAATTCAAGTACATTTTAAGTCCCAAGGTCAGCAGAGCATAGCAGGCTGCTGAGCAACAACATGGCTACATGCAGGGTCCAAGCACGCCATAGGCTAGAGTCCATTCTCAAAGCTTCTCCTTATATGCAGGAAGCAGACCACATACCCAAACGCAGCTAGTCAGCTGCTCCCAGTAGATTCCACCATGGAGTTGATTATCAGTCTCGTCATGGGGAATACTACATCCAGCTGTCCAGCCACTCAACCAGGCCTAGCCAAGTTGACATACAAACATAACCATCACAGTATGTAAGATAAATTTTTAGTTTACATTAGAGGAAATTATTGATATATTTCCTAAAGGTCAATGTCCTTTAGGTTGGGAATCACTGTTTAAAATGACTGCAAACAAGAGTTTGAATTGCTCAAAAGGGTTTAATACAATGAAAACATTAAAATATTAGATTCTAGGAGAACACATTTGCTTTTTTTAATAAAAAATGTTCAGAAAGTTTTTCTTTAATCTACTATGAGAAATAGAATTTTTATATTGAAATACCATGTTTTTTCTATTTTGAAAATCATGAGTGTTATAGTTGTACTTGTCAGTATTTCTTGGGAGTACTGAGATGTTTACTCAGCTCTAGATTGATACATCCTGAAATTCCAGTTTCTTTCATCACTGTTTATTTATTGTTGGTCTGTTTACCCTGCATGCTACTGATTTTAATCAGATAGTATAAGAGGCCATAGTAAAATAAGAATATTGTTTCCTTGGGAGCTCTGGTAGCATAGTGGCTAAGGCACTTGACTGCTAACCAGAAAGCTGGTGGTTCAAACCCACCAGCCACTCCTTGGAAGGAAGATGGAGCAATCTACTTCCATAGTGATACTGCCTCGGAAACCCTAGGAGGGGTCGCTATGAGTCGGGTCCGACTCGATGGCACATAACAACAACAACACTGTCTGAGTATTATCAAGCTAGACCTTTGGTCTTGCTCTCTGTTATATTTCTATACCTGATGTACCAGATATTCATGAACTACCAATTGATTGAGGGTATTTCTTCAAATATTACAGAAAAATACAGACAAGATATCTGCCATGCCGTTTTTATGATTAAATTTTGAACAACCTTAGCTAGTTTTTGCATATATATTCCTGACCATTTATTTTTATTACAAAAAAAAAAAAAAGTTGCTGTCAAATTGCTTCCAACTCATGGAAACCCATGTGCTGCAGAGCAGTACTGTGCTCCATAGGGTTTTCAGGCCTCTGACCTTTCTGAAGCTGATCACCAGGCCTTTCTACTGAGGTGCCTCTGGATATGTTTGAAGTCTCACCCTTTTCAGTTAGTAGCCAAACACTTATCCATTGGTAAAACCCAGGGACTCATTTTTATAACAGTTACCATCAAAAGCAAAAATAAGAAAAGAAAAGGTATTAAAGAAAAATCTGACCCTTAAATTTTTAATATATTCTCAAAATGTTCTGTTGAGGATATTGTCAGCAACAGAAGTTACTTGGATGCTGAAACTTGGGAAGTTTTTTTTTTTTTTTTTTTCCCTGTGAACTTTCTATCAAAATTTTATTATGTAATACTTCCAATTTTTTTGAGGAAAAAATGTTAATTTATGGCAATGCTAATAAATATAATCATTATACATTTATTGGATCATTATATCCAATTATAAAAGGCCATTAATTTTTATGGAATAATTCATAGACCAAACTATAGTACAATCTAGTTCTGAAAATGTAGTAGCAGCAGTATGATCTGAAAATTGCTAGGTAGTTGAAACACTACTAAAAAAATAATTATAAGGACAGAAAAATAGCACCCATGAATTATTTTCAGTATTCACCACAATTCAAAAACATCAGCTCTTTTTCAGTTTTCCTTATTCATTGTCCAGCTTTCACATCCATATGAGGTGAATGAAAACACTATGTGTTGGGTTAAGGGCACCTTAGTCTTCAAAGTGACATCTTTGTTCTTCAACATGTTAAAGAGATCATTTGTAGCAGATTTGACCAGTGCAACACATCATCTGATTTCTTCACTGCTGCTTCCATGGGTGTTGATTGTGGATCTAAGTACTTCCAGAACAAACAAATCCATACTGGAAGAAGTGCAGCTGGAACGCTCCAGAAGTGAGAACAGCCAGACTTCATCTCACCTACTTTGGTCATGCTGTTGGAAGTGAGCATCCTCTGGAGAAACATATCATGCTGGGTATAGTGAAGGGTAAGCAAAAAAGGCGAAGACCTTCAACGAGTGGGATTGACACAATCTGCAATGATGGGCTCAAGTACAGCACTGTATAGTGCATGACCAAACAGTGTTTTGTTCCATTATTCATAATGTTGCTATGAGTCAGAGCCAACATAAGGGCACATAACAATAGCAAAAAATTAATCTTATTTTATTTTCCAGAAATGCAAGATAATAAAATGGTCATGTTAAAGCTGTATTATTTTTGTTGTGATTCTAAATATTTTTAAATATAGTTATTTTATGTCTTTTAACTTTAGAAATAATACAATCTTTTCAAAGAGGAATATTCTTGTCATAGAATACATTAGATTTGGAGGGAAAAATTGAGACAATACATAGAATATTAGAATTTTAGACAATAACAAAAAAAAACATAATTGTTAAAGGAATTATGAAAAATCACAATGACTAGGCACACTATGGATGACAAATTATAGCATTTTAATTTTTTGAGTACTTTATTACATTTTTGATGAAAATTTATATAGCAGATTAATTTCCTATTCAACAATTCATACACAAATTATTCCTTGACATTGGTGGCTATCACCACAATGTATCAGCACTCTCTCCGTACCATTGTCCCTTCCCTGTTTCTAGCCCTCCAGTTTCCTTACCCCTCCTTGACTTCTTATCTTTGCTTTGGAACAAATGTTGCTCATTTGGTCTCGTAGCATTGGTTGTTCTAAGGAGCCCATCCCACACAGGGCTTATTCTTTAATTTGTAGGCCAGTCTATTATTTGGCTAAAAGGTGACCTCCAGGGGTGTCTTCAGTTCCAGATTTGAAAGGGTTATAATCTTGGAGGTTCCTCCAGTTTCTATAAATCCAGTCAGTCTGGTCTTTTTCATGAATTTGAGTTTTGTTCCACAATTTTCTCCAATTGTAAACAGATATATTTTGTCTTAGGTCAGGGTAGGCAGTAGTGGTAGCCAGGTACCATCCAGTTGTAGTTTCATGGTAGAAGAGACTTACTTCTTTCTTGAATCTTTGCTTTCCTTCATTCTTCTTTGTACAATATAGGAAGAGTCCAATAATTGTGTCTTAGGTGACTGCTTGCAAGCTTTTAAAACTCCAAATGCTATTCACAAAAATGGGATACTGTGCTGTTGTTGTTGTTATATGCCATCGAGTCGTACCCGACTCGTAGCGACCCCTCCTTGGGTTTCTGAGGCAGTATCACTACTGAAGTAGATTGCCCCATCTTCCTTCCAAGGAGTGGCTGGTGGGTTTGAACCACCAGCTTTCTGGTTAGCAGTCAAGTGCCTTAGCCACTATGCTATCAGAGCTCCCAAGGAAACAATATTCTTATTTTACTATGGCCTCTTATACTACCTGATTAAAACCAGTAGCATGCAGGGTAAACATGCTGTTGTTAGGTGCCATCAAGTCATCTCCAGCTCTTAGCAACCCTATACACAGCAGAATGAAACAGCGCCTGGTCCTGTGCCCGCTCCATGATCCCTGCTATACTTGAGACCATCCCCGTAGCCACTGTGTCAATCCATCTCATTGAGGGCCTTCCCCTCTTTCATTGACCATCTCCCTTACCAAGCATGACATCCTTCTCCAGGGAATGGTCCCTTTTGATAACATGACCAAAGTAGGTGAGATGAAGTCTGGCCATTTTCGTTTCCAAGGAGTTTTCCAGCTGCACTTCCTCCAGGACAGATTTGTTAGTTCTTTTAGCAGTCCATTGTACTTTCAGCATTCTTCACCAGAACTGCAATTCAAAAGCATCAATTCTTCTTCTCTCTTCCTTATTCATTGTCCAGCTTTCACATTCATATGAGGTGACTGATAATATCATGGCTTGTGTCAAGTACACCCTAGTCCTCAAGGAGATATTTTTGCTCCTTAGCAATTGAAAGAAGTCTTTTGCAGCTGACTTGCCCAGTGCTATACATCATCTGATGTCCTGACTACTGCTTCCATTGGCGTCAGTTGTAGAACAAAGCAATATGAAGTCTTTGACAACTTAAATCTTTTCTCCATTTATCGTGATACTGCTTATAAGTCCAGTTTTGAGATTTTTTTCTTTTCTTTATATTGAGGTGTAATCCTTCCTGCAGACTGTATTCTTCAGTCTTCATCAGTAAGTGCTTTAAGTCATCCTCCCTTTCAGCAAGCAAAGTTGTGTCATCAGCATATCACTGGTTGTTAATGACTCTCCCTCTAATCTTGATGCCATGTTCTTCTTCAAATAGTCCAGTTTTTTGGATTATTTGCTCAGCATATAGATTGAATAAGTGTGGGGAAATG
The DNA here is from genome assembly GCF_000298275.1 of Orycteropus afer afer. NCBI lineage: Eukaryota > Metazoa > Chordata > Mammalia > Tubulidentata > Orycteropodidae > Orycteropus > Orycteropus afer. The sequence goes on along the minus strand of NW_006921944.1, from coordinate 2,329,882 downwards.
ATACAACCCTGACTCACTCCCTTCTTGCTTTTAAACCATGCAGTGTCCCCTTGCTCTGTTCAAACAACAGCCTCTTGGTCTATGTAAAGGTCCCTGATGAGTACAATGAAGTGTTCTGGAATTCCCATTCTTCTCAATGGTATACACAATTTTTTATGTTCCACACAATCAAATGCTTTTGCATAGCCAATAAAACAACAGTAAACATCTTTTTGGTATTTATTTGAGCCAAGATCCATCTAACACAGCAATGATATCCCTTGTTCCATGTCCTCTTCTGAATCCAGCCTGCACCTCTGGATGTTCTCTGTCAATATACTGCTGCAACCGTTTTTGAATTATCTTCAGTAAGATTTTACTTGCATGCGATATTAATGATAATGTTCAATAATTTCCACATTCTGTGGCATCATCTTCCTTTGGGATGGATACAAATACAGATATCATCCAGTCAGTTGCCCAGGTAGCTGTCTTCCAAATCTCTTGGCATAACTGACTGAGTGCCTGCAGTGTGGGATCCATTTGAAACATCTCAGTGGGTATTCCATCAATTCCTGGAGACCTGTTCTGTGCCAATTACTTCAGTGCAGCTTCAACTGCTTCCTTCAATACCATTAGTCCTTGACCATATGCCACCTCCTGAAATGGACAAAGATCTACCAGTTCTTATTGGTACAGTGAGCCTGCATATCCTCCCATCTTCTTTTGATGCTTCCTGCATCATTCAATATTTTGCCCATAGAATCTTTCAATATGGCAACTCGTGGCTTAAATTCTCTCTTCAGTTCTTTCAGCTTGAGAAATTCTGAGCTTGTTCTTTCCGTTTGGTTTTCTAACTCCAGATCTTTGCACATTTCTTTATAGTAATTGGCTTTATCTGCTTGAGTGGCTCTTTTCAATCTTCTGTTCAGCTCTTTTATCTTGTCATTTCTTCCATTTGCTTTGGTTACTCTCTGCTCAAGGGCAAGCTTCAGAGTCTCTTCTGTCATCCATTTTGGTATTTTCTTTTTTTCTCTTCTTTTTAATGAACTTTTGCTTTAGTCATGGATGATGTTCTTGATGCCATCCCACAATTCTTCTGGTTTTCAGTCATTGGTGTTCAATGCTTCGAATCTATTCTTTAGTTGGTCTCTAAATTCAGGAGGGATAAATTCAAGATCATATTTTGGCTCTTGTGGACTTGTTTTAATTGTCTTCAATTTCAACTTGAACTTGCATGTGAGCAGTTGATGGTCTGTTCCACAATCAGCTCCTGGCCTTGTTTTGGCTGGAGATATTGAGCTTCTCCATCGCCTCTTACACACAGATGTAGTTAATCTGATTCCTGTGTACACTGCCTGGCAAAAGCCACATGTGTGGCCACCATTTGTGTTGTTGAAAAAAGGTATTTGCAATGAATACGTTGTTGGTCTTGCAAAATTCTATCATGTGATCTCCAGCAGTATTTTTGTCACCAAGGCCAAATTTTCCAACTACTGGTGATTCTTCTTTGTTTCCAACTCTTGTATTCCAGTCACCAATGATAATTAACACATCTTGATTGCATGTTCGGTCAATTTCAGACTGCAGAAGTTGATAAAAATCTTCAATTTCCTCATTTTTTGCTTTGGTGGTTGGTGCATAAATTTGAATAATAGTTGTATTAACTTGAATTCCTTGTTGACGTATGGATATTATCCTATCACTGACAGCATTGTACTTCAGGACAGATCTGGAAATATCCTTTGTGACAATGAGTGCCACAAAATTCCTCTTCAAATTGTCATTCCCAGCATAGTAGATCATATGGTGGTCTGATTCAAAATGGCCGAAACCAGTCTACTTCAGTTCACTAATGCCTAGGATATCAATCTTTATGGATTCCATTTCATTTTTGACAACTTCCAATTTTCCTAGATTCATACTTCATACATTCCATGTTCTGATTATTAATGGATGTTTGCAGCTGTTTCTCCTCAATTTGAATTGTGTCAAGTCAGCAAATGGATGTCTCAAAAGCTTTACTTTATCCATATCAGTAAGGTTGGTTCTACTCTGATGATGCCACTGTTTCCCAGTCATATTTTGAGAGCTTTCTAACCTAAGTGGCTCGTCCTCCTACACCAGGCAGTGTTTCCAGGCTATTCATATAGTTGCCTATTATTGTAACAGACAGTATTTCTTTGCTCTTCATAAGGTTTTCCCTGGCCAATTATTTGAGAAGTGGATAGCTTCTTCCTTCTTCCTAGTCTGTCTTAGTCTGCAAGCCATGCTGAAACCTGTGCACCATGTCCAACCCCGCTGGCATTTGGAAACACCTGGGGCACAGCCTCAAGCCTCACAGCAACACACCACCACAGTACGACAAACCAACAGACAAGTTTGTCTCCCTTAGCTGTTCGAAACTTTTCCACCCTCCCCTTACCTGGATCCCTGCTCCTTGCTTGCTCTGTCTTGGACAGTCTGGCTTTCCTTTCTTTCCCCTCCACTTTTCCTGCCACTTGGGGATTGGGGCATGGGTCCCTCCCCTTAACTGGATGCCTCTGCCATTTGCTTACTCTCTCCAGGATGCCCTGGCTTTCCTTTCCTTTCCCCTCCACTTTTCCTGCTGTTAGGGGGTTGGGGCCTGGGTCCTTCCTCTTACCTGGATCCCTCTGCTGCTTGCTTGCTATCTCCTGGACACCTGGTGTTCAACATTATCTTTATGAACTATGTTATTCCAGTTGACCTAGATGTCCCCCAGGACTATAGTTATTAAACTTCAAGCCCAGTAACTCAGTCTAATGAGTATGTTGATATATCTAAGAAGTTTCTATAACTATGTCCCAATATGCTCTATTATACACATGAATATATATGCAGCACACACACACATACAGATATATATATATATATATTATATTCTATATATATATATATATATATATATAATATATATACATATACAGGTGCTCAAAACCTTACCCATACATGC
>NW_006921944.1:2322957-2325439 GCF_000298275.1 Orycteropus afer afer | reverse complement strand
TTTCTTTGGAATAGGTACAAATATGGATCTCTTCCAGTCAGTTGGCCAGGTAGCTGTCTTCCAAATCTCTTGGCATAACCAAGTGAGTGCCTCCAATGGGGCATCCATTTGTTGAAGTGTCTCAGTCGGTCTTCCGTCAATTCCCAGAGCCTTGTTCTTCACCTATTCTTTCATTGCAGGATGTACCGTATTTGTCCTTTATTCTTGTGTACCTCTTGGTGTCTTCATTTACCTTGATCAAGTTGTGCTAACTTCCCCTACATTGTGTATGGCTCTTCCTTTCACCAAAATTAACAGGCCTACTATCTAGTTAGGAGCTCTGGTAGCATAGTGCCTATGGCACTTGACTGCTATCCAGAAGGCTGGTGGTTCAAACACACTAGCCACTCCTCAGAAGGAAAGTTGGGCAATGTACTTCCATAGTGATACTGCCTCAGCAACCCAAGGAGGGGTCGTTATGAATAGGGTCCAACTTGACAGCACATAACAACAACAACAGCACTATCTAGTTAGTGATTTTCACTTCCTTTTCCTTCCACCCTTGGTAACTATCAAAGAATGTTGCTTTCAATATATATACATTTCTTGACATTTTATAATAGTGAGACTATACAATATTTGGCCTTTTGTAATTGCCTTCTTTCACTTAACATAATGTATAATGTTCTTAAAATTGATCCATGTTATATTTTGTGAACTCATCATTATTCTTCATTACCATATAACATTCTATTGTATGTATGTACCAAATTTTGTTTATCCATTTATACATTTATGGAAACTTAGGTTGATTCCACATTTTTGCTATTATGAATAATGCTGCAATGAACATGACTGTGCATATGTCTATTTGTCTCATTGCTCTTATGTCTCTAGGATATAATGCTAGGAGTAAAATTGTTGGATCATATGGTATTTCTATTTCTTGATGTTGAGGAAGCACCATACTCTTTTACATAGTGGTTGTATCATTTTACTATGCCCCTAGCAGTATGTAAATGTTCCAATCTCCCCACAACCTCACTTGCATATGTTGTTTTCTGCTTTTTCAATCATTGCCATTTTTTGCAAGGGTGAGATGATATTTCACTGCAGTTTTAATTTGCACTTCTAAAATGGCTAAGGATTGCAAGCATCTCTTCATGTGTTTGTTAGCCACCTAAATGTCTTCTTTGGTGAAGTGTTTATTCATCTCTTTTTCTTTTTCTTTTTTTTTTGTTAGATTGTTTTATTTTTGTTGTTGAGGTATTCAAGTTTTCTGCACTTTAATTTTAAATGAATTTAGAGATCTGTGAAATTAAAACCCGAAGGCCTATGATTTGTGTGATATTTTGTTTAAAAAGCACAAAACTTTTACATGCAAATTTTAGCTTTATACTGCAACAGCCCAGATGACCTTGCAAACACCTTCACACATACATTGGAATCTGAGTGATGCCTCTCATATGGAACTATTCATCCTCTCTAGTCAAGGAGCTCTGGTCAAGTTAACAGCAATTCTCACTTCATTTTCTAAACAGACTGATAAAAACTATACTGAGTCTGTACCTGTCATTAACCTCCCTTATGATATTATTATTCATATTTTCCCCCCTTTGAGATAAGTAGCTAAATGCAGAAGGTGATCTTTCCCTATAGTGGGCTATTACCCCCAAAAAAGAATTGCAAATGTCAGCTTATATTATTGGGTCATTAATGTCAGGTCATGATATTTCAGAATTTGATGATTTTAACCTTTGCAAACACTAACTCACATACAATACACTTTTGAAAAGAGTTTATTTATCCTTGGAAACAGGGATACATGCTCCTGGAATACTGTCCTGCAATATTAGGTACTGTATACTTGGCAAGGATCATTAAGTATATTTATGTAGCTATCACTTTGGTGTATTTTGGTCCTTCCTCTATTACTTCAAATGAATTCAAAATTATGGATGAAAGAAAAGTTCAGATGTCTAATAGGAGAAATAGGAAGGGAAACAGAATTTAATAATATACTTTTTACTGTAGAATTCCTCCCCAATTCTGACTTATTGTTACACAAAACTTGCAAGAATGATATTATTCTATTGTATTTATTTTTTCATTGGAATACAAAATTGTTTCTTGTTATAAAATTCAATGAAGTCAATTTCACTGCATGAAGTAGTTTTATTGTGTACCATTAAAGTCATAATTCAAGAGGCTGGCTGAAGAAAATCTATGATGATATCATTTAAATAGAAGATTTTGCACAGAGCTGTAGTGATGCCCACGTTGCATTAGATACATGTTACATTTGTGATTCAGATTTCAAACTTAGAAAAAACAATGCAGGTTCATGGACATTTTGAAAATAAGATTATACATTAATATAGTTCATTTTTATTTAATTTCTTTGTCTTTTTATGATTCTACTTTTAGCATAAGTAAACACATCTTATAAATTATTTTGAAGGATTAATAAATGTTGGAGAGTAAGAAAGTAAAAGAACACAGA
>NW_006921944.1:2303999-2315172 GCF_000298275.1 Orycteropus afer afer | reverse complement strand
CAAATTCTTCTGCTAGTTGGGGTTTAGTCCAAATCTGCATCCTTTCCTTCAAGGCTCAGGGGTCCAAGATTATCTTCTGTGTCTGTATTTATTGGTTTCCCTTTTCTTTGTTGAAGAGGGTCTGTGCAATTCTTCTGCCTAGTCCGCCATCTTGCCCCGCCTCCTCATCATATTTCTTTAAGGTAGTATTCACATAAATCATTGAAACTAATCTCTCTGGAGATTGCATGATAGAATTTTGCAAGACCAATGACTTATTCATTGCAAATAGACTTTTTTTAACAAAACAAATGGCAGCTATACACATGGACTTCCCAGATGGAGTACACAGGAATCATACTGACTACATCTCTGGCCACAGGCAATGGAAAAACTCATCCAACATCAGGCCAGGAGCTGATTGTGGAATAGACCATCAACTGCTCATATTCAAGTTCAATTTGAAGTTGAAGACAATTAAAACAAATCCACAGGAGCCAAAATATGAACTTGATATATCCCTCCTGAATTTAAAGACCATCTAAACAATAGGCTTGATTCACTGAACATCAATGACTGAAAACCAGACAAATTGTGGGATGTCATCAAGAACATCATCCATGAAGAAAGCAAACAGTCATTAAAAAGATGAGAAAAGAAGAAAAAAACAAAGTGGATGTCAGAAGAGGCTCTGAAACTTGCCTTTGAGTGGAAAGTAGCTAAATCAAATGAACAAAATGACAAGATAAAAGAGCTGAACAGAAGATTTCAAAGAGAAGCTGGAGAAGACAGAACCAATTACTATAATGAAATGTGCAAAGACCTGGAGTTAGAAAACCAAAAGGAAAGAACAAGCTCAGAATTTCTCAAGCTGAAAGAACTGAGGAAAAAATTTAAGCCTCAAGTTGCGATACTGAAAGATTTTATGGGCAAAATATTGAATGATGCAGGAAGCATCAAAAGAAGATGGAAGGAATATGCAGAGTCACTGTATCAATAAGAATTGGTAGATCTTCATCCATTTCAGGAGACGGCATATGATCGAGAACCAATGGTATTGAAGGAAGAAGTTGAACCTGCACTGAAGTAATTGGCACAAAACAAGACTCCAGGCATTGACGGAATACCCATTGAGTTTTTTCAGCAAATGGATGCTGTACTGGAGGCACTCACTCAGTTATGCCAAGAGATTTGGAAGACAGCTACCTGGCCAACTGACTGGAAGATATCTGTATTTGTGCCCATTCCAAAGAAAGATGATCCCACAGAATGTGGAAATTATTGAACACTATCAATATCGCATGCAAGTAAGATCTTACTGAAGATAATTTAAAAATGGTTGCAGCAGTGTATTGACAGAGAACATCCAGAGGTGCAGGCTGGAATCAGAAGAGGACATGGAACAAGGGATATCATTGCTGATGTCAGATGGATCTTGGCTCAAAGCAGAGAATACCAGAAAGATGTTTACTTGTGCTTTATTGACTATTACATTTGATTGTGTGGATAATAACAAATTATGGATAACATTGAGAAGAATGGGAATTCCAGAACACTTAATTACACTCATGCAGAACTTGTACATAAAGAACAAGGGAACACTGCACTGTTTAAAATCAAGAAGCAAGTGTGTCAGGGTTGTATCCTTTCACCATACTTATTCAATCTATACTCTGAGAAAATAATCCAAGAAACTGGACTATATGAAGAAGAATATGACATCAGGATCAGAGGAAGGCTCATTAACAACCTGCAATATGCCGATGACACAACTTTGCTTGCTGAAAGTGAGGATGACTTGAAGCACTTACTGATGAAGAGTAAAGAATACAGTCTGCAGTATGGATTACATCTTAACATAAAAGAAACAAAAATCCTCACAACTAGACCTACAAGCAGCATCACAATAAATGGAGAAAAGATAGACGTTGTCAAAGACTTTGCATTGCTTGGTTCCATAATGGATGCCAATGGAAGCAGCAGTCAGGACATCAGATGATATATAGCACCAGGCAAATTGGCTGCAAAGGACCTCTTATGAGTGCTGAAGAGCAAAGATGTCTCCTTGAGGTCTAAGGTGTGCATAACACAAGCTACAGTATTTTCAATCACCTCACATGCATGTGACAGCTGGACAATGAATAAGGAAGACAAACAAAAAGTTGATGCTTTTGAGTTGTGGTCCTGGGAAAGAATGCTGAAAGTACCATGGACTGCTAACCCACTCACTGCCATTGAGTCGGATCTGACTCATAACGACCCCTCCTTGGGTTGCCGAAGTGATATCTCTACAGAAGTAGATTGTCCAACCTTCCTTCCAATGAGTGGCTGGTGGGTTTGAACCACCAGCCTTCTGGTAAGCAGTCAAATGCCTTAGGCACTATGCCACCAGAGCGCCTATGGACTGCTAAAAGAACTAATAAATGTGTCCTAGAGGAAGTGTATCCAGAATGCTCCTTGGAAGCAAGAATGGCCAACTTTGCTTCACCTACTTTGGTTATGTTGTCAGAAGGGATCATTCCCTGGAGAAAGATATCATGCTTGGTAAGGTGGAGGGTCAATGAAGGAGGGGAAAGCCCTCAAAGAGATGGATTGACCCAGTGACTTTGGCAATGTAGTCAAGTATAGCGGGGATCAGGAAGCTGGCATGGAATCAGGCAATGTTTCTTTCTGCTGTGCATAGGGTTGCTATGAGTCAGAGGTGACGGCACCTAACAACAACAACAACAACAATCACTCTGTCATAACCAACAGAATGTTGTTTAAATATTTCCTATAGACAGAATGAAGTAAAAAAAAAAAAATCTTTGAAATAACATCCACTTTTTACATTTTTTGGTACACTAATATATACTATTGTACTTACAGTCACTTTGAGTTGAAGCCAACTTGATGGCACCTAACAATAACAACAATATAATACTACAAATACATATCTAGTCTGAATAAGTAAATATTCTCCTTGCTTCCTTATTTTAAATTATTTTCAGTGAATTCTATACTAAAATTTTATCATGTAACACTTCAAAGTTTACTGAGAATGTGAATCATTAGCAGCTATAATTTCAGTACCTACTACTGGGCACTGGGAAAATGTGCTGCAAAAGACTTTTTGAAAGTGCTGAAGGCAAAGATGTCTCTTTGGAGACTAAAGTGTGCCTAACTCAAGCCATGGTATTTTCAATTGTCTCCTATGCACAGGAAAGCTAGAAAATGAATAAGGAAGACTGAAGAAGAGTTGATAGTTTTGTGCTGTGGTGTTGGCAAAGAATACTGAAAGTACTTTGGACTGCCAGAAGGACAAACTGTTCTGGACAGAGTATAGCCAGAATGATCTTTGGAAGTAAGAATGACCAGACTTTGTCTCACTTACTTTGGTCATGTTGTCAGAAGGGACCATTTCCTGGAGAAGGATATCATGCTTGGTAAAATGGAGGATTAATAAAATAGGGGAAGACCCCCACTGAGATAGATAGACACAGTGGCTACAATAATGTGCTTGGGTATAGCAAGAGTTGTGAAGATGGAGCATGACCGGGCAGTGTTTCTTTCTATTGTACATATGAGTAGCTATGGGTTGGAGCTGACTCAGCTGCACCTAACAACAACACTACAGGTAGCACAAATGGTTTGTGCTCAACTATTTAACCTAAGGGTTGGTGGTTTGAACCCCTCAGTAGCTCCATGAAAGAGAACGCTGGTGATCTATTTCCATAAAGATTATATCCAAGAAAAGCTTATGGAGTAGTTAAACATATACATATATGGTATTGTCATAAATAGGAACCCATATGAGTGAGTTTGGTTTTGGCTTACTATGTGCTAGAACTTTGCCAGGTGGAATTGTTTCTCCCAGTGACAGTGGGACATGTAAACTTCTTCTAATCAAAAGAATATGGAAAAGGTGATGAGAAGTCACTTCCACGATTATATTACATACAATTGTAACTTCCACCATGGTAACAAACTCTGTCTATTGCTTTCTCCTCAACTATCACACATTGATAAGCAACTCTGGTTTTGTAGTGGTTAATGCATTTGGTTAGTAACCGAAAGGTAAGTGGTTCAAACCCACCAGTCATTCTATGGAAGAAAGATGAGGCAGTCTCCTTCTTTTGACTTACAGCATTGGAAACCCAATGAGGACGCCTATGAGTCAGAATCAACTTTATAGCAGTGAGTTTTGTTTCTTTGATTTATCACTCTTTGATAAAGCAAGTGGCAAGTTGGAGAGTTCCATGTAGCAAGAAACTAAGGGTGGCTGCTGGGCAATGGTCTAGCCCCTGAGGAACTAAATTCCTCTAACATTACCATATGTGAGCTTACAAATGAACCCTTCTTCATTTATGTCTTCAGATGAGATCCCAGCCCTGACTGACACCTTCACTGCCACTTTATGAGATAACCTGAAGCAGAGAACCCAGTTAGGCTGTACTAAGACTCCTGACCTAGAGAAACTGTGAGATAACAAGTGTGTATTCTTTTAAGCTGCTTACTTAGGGGTAATCCACTTTTTAAATTTGTTATGCAACAATATATAACTCAAATAAATAAGTAAATAAATAACATACCAATCTCACTGTCACCGAGTCAAATCTGACTCATAGTGATCTCTCCTTGGGTTTCCAAGGTGGTATCCTATGAAAGTAGATTGCCCAATCTTCCTTCCAGGGAGTGGCTGGTGGGTTTGAACCCCTAGCCTTCTGGTTAGCAGTCAAATGCCTTAGCCACTACACCACCAGAGCTCCTATAGGTAACTAATACACGTAAACTAAAAACTGTGTGATAACAAGGGTGCATTCTTTTAAGCTGCTTACTTAGGGGTAATCTAAATAAGCATCGAGTTCATTCCAACTCATAGTGACCCTATAGGACAGAGTAGAACTGCCCCATTATGCTCACAAGAGTATAACCTTTACTGAAGCAACTGCCACATACATCTTTCACCTGTGGAGTGGCTCATGGGTTTGACCACTGACTTTTTATTTAGCAGTTGAGCACTTGTCCATTGCACCACCAGGATTCCTTCCAATAACAAGATATCTTCTGATATGGATACCTTAATTAATAAATTGTAATAGCTGTTATTTTCAGATTACTTATATTTCATGAGATATGAGCACAGTTATAATATAGCAAGGTAAGTCCTCTGAAGATGACTAAGCCTTAGCTGTAAGAACACAGATTCAGAGTACTAAACCAGAACCTGAAGAATGAGGAAAGGCTTCTGAAGAAATTGCATCCAAAACTTGAAGGATGAGTATGAGTTAAGCAGGAGAAGGGTCATATCATTGTGTGACTTGCAGGGAGCATGCACAGTGTTGGTGGTGTCTAGAAGGGGATATGGCCTAAGAAAATATAGAGGTGAGAAAATGAGAGAGTGTGCAAGGCAAAGCACAGTATGAGATGAACAAAGTAGAAGAATTAAGCAGAGATCAAATAATGAAAATCCTTGAAAGAACTGTGATAAAACATCATGTTTACGATAAAATTATAAGGACAATAAGAAATTGTTATAAGCTTTGGCTGAATTATTATTTGCAAGAAGCATACCTTCCAAAATGTATTAACTGCCGTGCTAAAGTATAATTTTAAAAAAGTAAAAAATATGACTTTACTACAAATATAAAATACAGACATGTTAAAGATTAATAGAAGTGGGAATATGTGTCAAAGCTGACATAATTGAACCAGTAAGACATTAAAATTGGTTCAAATAAGAATTTGAGTTACAGAGATTTATATTCTTGACAGAGAAAAATTTCTTTACGTTGCTATGAATCATAACCATCTGCATTATAACAGTATTCTACAATTAATCTCTACCGCTAGAGTGCTATAAAAGAGCCAAGTCAATTAATGGTGCACACTCTTATAGAATCAGCTAATTCCATGGGGGCCCATGAGATTAGGTCCAGCAATCTACTGAGAGGTCACACAGTAATCATTTTGCCTATTAGGAAGTACTGGATAATTTTTCTTACCATATCATATGTCAGACAATACCTTTTTCTTACCTTTCTGGATGATTCAGTTCCTGAGTTATGGTCCATTCCAAACTGTCTTTAAGAATTTGTAGGTAAATCAGAGCAGGTGCATACAGTAATTATTTGGCCTTAATTTAGTACAAGAAAAGGAGCTGTAGTGACATAATGGGAAAGGCATTTGGCTACTAACCAGAAGGTCAGTGGTTCAAGCCCACCAGCTGCTCCACTGCAGGAAGATGAGGTAATCTTCTTCTCTAAAGAATTACAACCTTAGAAACCCAATATGGGTCACTATGAGTCAGAAGCAACTCAGTGAGTGGGTTTGGTTGGTTTTGGTTTTAGTGTAAAAAGGGAGCTCTGGTGGCATTATGGTTAAAGCATTGGGCTACTAACCAAAAGGTTGGTGGTTCAAACCCACCAGCACCTCTGCAGTAGAAAGATGAAGCAGTCTGCTTCTATAAAGATTTACTGCCTTGGAAACCATCTGTGGGATTTCTACTCTTCTTATAGGGTTACTATCAACTCAATGGTAATGGGTTTAGTGCAAGAAAAGGCAAAAATCCTTTTTAATGATTTAAAAGCTGCATATGCAGCAAGTGAAGGTGATTGTGTTGAAGAATCTGTTGTGAGTTGGGGTTGGTTCAATCATTTCAAAGTGAGTGCAAATTTCCACAACATTAAAGGTCCAGTAAGTGTTGTCTGTAAATCAGATGTACATAATCTAGGGACTGCCTTACTTCTCTATGGATTAAATACTCAGATCACAACTATTTTCCCTGCACCTAGGATTCATTGTTCCTTTTTCTTCTTGCACTTAAATTCAGAAGTTATGTTTGAGACTCCTGCCACATTACTATACTTTGTTGGCATTTTTCTTATTTTATTTTTCTAAATTCATGTATTGAATATTTCACTAGAGCTATGTAGGGAAAATAGACTCCATGTATCATTGTGATTGGAACATAAAATAGCCTTTATTTTTATACTTAGTTTCTTTTGTTTTGTTCCAATACAGTTGTTGTTTTAATATAATGACACCTGCTAACATTTATTCTTTACTTATCTACACTAAGCACTAGGAAGAACTCTGTACATACATTATCACAGTAACACCTCTAACTTTTTCTAGGAGATATCATTATTATTTTTGTTTTAAAAATGAAGAAACTAATGCAATGAGGTTATGTTCTCAAGGCCATATAAATAATTAGTGTTGAAATTAGAGATGCAGTCAGGCTGTTCAACTCTTAAGTCCAATCACTTGTAGACCTTTAACTCAACCATATTTTGTGTTGGCTTTTGTGTTTCCTAGAAACACCTATATTCTAAAGCCCTCTTTTGATTAGTATACAGTCATCATCCATTGATTAATTCAACAGAGAATTATTGTACACCTAAAAAATACAGGCAAGATGTTGGGCATTGGGAATATTTGGTAAACAAAACAGATCTTATAGTCTAGAAAAAGCTTAGTATTATTTTAAATTTAAACTAAAACAAAGAGAGTGACTAAAATGAAATTAAAGCAGTAAGACAGAGTTCTATTTGTTTTCAAGTGAAATGTCACCAGGACCATCCCAGGAATCATGTCACCTGTCCTGGCATTCTCACCAGATAATCACTCTCTAATTTCTTTCCTCACTCATCGTTTGTTTCATAGCTTGTATTTTTACCAGTCTGGCTCTCTGTTATTCTTAACTTGGGACTATGCTATGTCTCAAGGATCCAATCAAGTATGTCAAATTACTTCCTGAAATGTTCTATGACCTTGGTAGGAAATCATTTATAGAGAAGTATGCTTCTCCTCTGAGGCTCACAGATTCTCCTCCCTCCACCTTGATCTGCAATATATTCTTTTAAGACCCATAGCGTTGAGTTTCATTACTTTTCTTACCATCAAACAAGGAGATAACTATACAACATTGGCAACTGCCCTTTGCTTTGATCAATGGCTAGGAAAGACCAAACCCCAGCTATCTCCTCTCACAGCACAGTGGAACAGCAGACTAATGAGTGCACTTCCCTACATCACTTCTCAATAGCCTCAGTTATGCTGGAATGATACCTTTCCTGCTCCCAGCCTGATCCTCTGACAAGCTAGTAAGATACTCAGTGGCTGGGAGGGTAGGGAGACACTATTTTTCAATTGCATTTCAAAGAGGTAGACCTGTTAAATTTCATAAATCAAACATTGCTACATGGCTAGGCCATAGCCAGTTTTCTTAATGTATCCCCAAGGGTCACATGACTAGTGGAAAGTCCTCGCAGGAATGCACAGTGGGCAGATTTTCAGCCTTGGCTCTCTATGGTTCTGAGTTCTTTTCTACCTGCCTCCCTGTACTTTGTCCTCCCTTCCTTCCTTTTATTCTCATAAGCATTTTATTTTTAAAATTTAGAAAGAATATATTAGGATCAACTAGTCAAATTCCCTTTTAAATAGAATGTCTTTGTTCAAATGTTAATCCTGACCAGTTTTAAAATTTATGAGATTGCCATGAGTCAGAATTGACTCAAGGGCAACTAACAAATAATAATAATAATAATAATAATTTTAGGAATTTAGAGGCATCTCCCCATCTCTGCTTTTACTGGTTCTGTACAGTGACTAGAGTTGGCCTCTGGCATAGGGAAGATGTAGATTTGCTAAACATGATGCAGGAACCCCTATACAATCAGATGACCTATCTCCTGTCATGCCACTAAGCTGAGTGACTGCTTTGAAACTTTATTGAGATATTTAGTATAATTGTTCCCTAAATATTTATTTTTGTTTACAACCATTATATTCCTGCCTAAGAAGGGTTACCCAGACTATATTTTAATGAAAGGGAACTAGATTCCATCTCTTCAGTATCATTCATTATTGTAAATACTTAACTAGTAGGTATATAAAACTTGTAGTCTCCTGGTGGTATAAATTGTTAATATGCTCAGCTGCTAACTGGAAGGTTGGAGGCTCAAGTACACCTATGTTGTTATTGTTATTATTTGCCGTCCAGTCGGACCCGACTCATAGCAACCCCTCCTTGGGTTTCTTAGACAGTATCACTAAGGAAGTAGATTGTCCAACCTTCCTTCCAAGATGTAGCTGGTGGGTTTGAACCACCATGAATACACCTATCAGTACTTCAAAACAAAGCTTTGGTGATGAACTTCTAAAAAAAATCAGCTATTGAAAACTTTATGGGCACAGTTCTACTTTTACACACACAAGTTTGCCATAAGTGGGAATCAACTAGACAGCAGCTGGTTTTTATATTAAAATTTGCTGAACTCCTGGTTACTATTTTTATTTATTTCTAGATCTCTGCCTTCTGCCTCTGATTTCCTCTCCTGTTTCCTTCACAACCGTACTCTGAATTTCCTTATGTCTGAGGATTATCACTATGCTTTATATCCTTCATAAGTGCACTTACTAAGTGTTGCCAGAGAATGGTATCTTAGAATGTCCTGTCTTTGTTTTGGTTATGATTTATTACATGCTATTCCTATAGCATTCTTTTCTTGTCCATCATTTTCTCTTTCTCAAAAAAATTGTTTTTAGCTGCTAACTTTGTTAATAGCATGTTGTATCACCAATCTTTATACTATTTAAGACTGTGCTCTTTGATTCATGGAAAACATATGTTCCATGGGAGTTAACAAGTAAGATACAAGTCGTAAAAGAGCAGGGTTAGAGATAGATTGCCCATCTATCATGATCCCTGGGAAAATATTTTTGCTACAAGTGACAGGCTGCTCTCATTCCAAACTTAGTTTAAATGTACAGCCAAACATTCCTGTACAACACGTCTCATCTCTCCCCCAAAATATCACCTTTGGCAAAGAACAATAGATTCACTGACCCTGGCATGGTTCTGTACAGAAAGTTACTTCAACATTGTTCAGAGCCAAAGCAGAGACCACATATTTGTTTCACAGAACTGAAGGTCCAGGGAATTGGTTATTAAATTGTTTGTGGGTGAGCTGGAAACTACAGTATACATCAAATGATAGGCCAACTCTCGTTTCCCAGAGTAGACCTCAGAGAGCACGTTTGCCTTTCGAAGGCAAAAACAAGTAGTTGTTAAAGGCAAGTGCTGGAACACACAACAGTGATACATAAAACTATATATAAGCCAATAGAGCTAAAATGGCTCTTGCATAATCAAAGATAGAGAAGGATGATGAATTTTATATCAGCATTGTATAAATCCAAGCCTAAGTTAGCTTTGCAAAAGCTAACATCTTAAAAAATAAAATTAGGCCATATAATTTTAAAAGGAGTTTAGTTTTTGTGACATATCCAGAATAAGCTTCAAGTGAATGAACTGATTTAAAAATCTGAATATTTTCTACTAGGAAAATTCAACACATATAAATTATTAGGTTACACACACACACACACAACCCTACATCATCTTCATGTTATGTAAAATTTATGTTTATGTTATATGTACAATTATTATTTATCTTACTGTCTAATAATGAGGGGTAGTTGGAATTGAGATACTTAGATATTTAATAGGAAGTTTCATTGCAACTCAACAGACAATAAAATAATGTCTTCGAATTTCTATCCTGAGACCTCTTTTTCCTATTGTTGAGCATGTGACTGAGGACCTGAAAAGGGTTCTATTTCTTTCCCATGCCCGCACCCTTACCCAAACCACACTTATCATGTCGATGGGTTTCATTATTAGACCAAAAAAAGGTCTCCAGGTGGCAGATAAAATCATTCAGAGCAGGTGTCTATAGGTTAATTGAATTAAACTTATAGAACTTACTAATTTGCAAGACAGTAAATCAAAAATACTGAGAACAGAGTTCCAGCAAGATGGAGGACTAGGCAGAAAGACTGCACAGACCCTCTTCAACAAAGAAAAGGGAAACCAATTAACACAGGCACAGAAGATAATCCTGGACCCCTGAGCCTTGACAGGGAAGATATAGAAGTGGACTAAACCCCAACTAGCAAAAGAATTTGCATGAAAATACCAAAAAAGGAGACATATGGAGCTGCGGTCTGGCAGTGATCCTAAGCGATCCTGATGGCACAGACAGCTTGGAGATTCCTGAGTGGTGGTAAGACCTAAGAATTAACATAAAAATAAGCCCTGCTAGCCTGCATGGTCAGAAGGAAGGTTGGGCAATCCTACTTCCGTAGTGATACTGCCTTGGAAACCCAAGGAGGGGTCGCTATGAGTCGGGGCCGACTCGACGGCACA
>NW_006921944.1:2297192-2300199 GCF_000298275.1 Orycteropus afer afer | reverse complement strand
GGGAAAAAAAAGCGGGGGGGGGGGCAGGTTTGCTGGTCCGATAGAGCCTGGTGGAACCACTAAGTCTATGGCCCCCAGCTGACCTTCAGGTCTGGAATTGAACCCACACCCATGGTTTTCAGCCAAACAAAAGACAGGCATATATGTTGAACATTTACCTCAAGTAGATATACTCCTTGGAGAGAACAGTCATGGGAGAAAGAAGGGCTGCTTATGCGCAGGGAGACAGCTCAGGTGGCAGGAGTGTATGAAGGGATGAACACAGGCAAGAGGTAATTATGGGGAGGAAGTGGGAGGGGAGCTATTGCATTGTGGTAAACTATGGTCAATGCATGAGACAAAGCATATGTGAACTGCTGTATGGAAAGTAAATTTGCTCTGTAAACCTTCACCCAAATCACAATTTAAAAAAAAAAAAAATACTGAGAACAGTCCAGATCTAAAATCATCCATTATGGCTGGAGGCTGTCTTCGTAAGTGAGGAAACAAGGAAAATAAATACAAAACCCTGCCCTGGACCTGAAACAGACTTCATTGCCCCACCAGAAACAAGGGCTCCAAAGCTCTGTAGTGATTTGGATTTAGATCAACATGCTAAAAGGGCATGGGGTTGACATCTTCTGATCTGTTCTAACTATAAGAGGAAGACAGAATCACCATCAGCAGCCTGAGGTTTATGCCTATGAGGCCAGATATGCTGCCACCCTCTATCCCCCCTTTTACCAATTCTGACACCAACCATCTCTCCCACAGAACTCACTACTTCTCTGCTGGATTTGATGATTTGTTGCAATAGCCACATAGAACTCATAGACAATACATACTTATGAATATCAGTTTTTTATGGAAGTAACAGGTTACAATTCAGGTTCAGGAACATGTTTAGGATACAATCCTTTGATCAGGACCATCTCCCATCTGTTGTGCCCTCAGACATGCCTCTCTGGCCCTTGGCCTCTCAGCCTGGCCTCTGCCCTGCTCAGGCAAATGTTACAAAGCACTTTTAACTCTGCGAATAGGTACACCTAGGTGCACCCTACTCCTTCAACAAGTCTCGTGCCCAAGGGCACTCAGCTATCTTCCTCTGTGTGCTAGGTAAGCTGCCACTCTGTCTTGTGTCTCTTACTTCCACTGCCACTGTCTCTTTGCTGGGTGTCTCTCTGCAGCACATCTCTCTCTGCCAGCCATCTCTGCCAACACAGGGCAGTGTAAAGATCTCAGGTCAAAGGACAGACTCTGCTTCACCTCCATCTCTTCTCTTGATGGTAGTGAGATCCCCCCTCTGTCACTGTTGTTGTTGTTGTTAGGTGCCATCGATTCATCTCCAACTCACAGCGACCTCATATACAGCTGAACAAAACACTGTCCAGTCCTGTGCCAGGCCCACAATCCTTACTATACCTGAGCAGCCACTATGTCAATCTATCCTGTTGAGGGCCTTCCTCTTTTTCATTGTCTCTCCACTTTGCCAAACATGATATCCTTCTCCAGGGAATGGTTCTTTCTTACAACATGACCAAAGTAGGTGAGATGAAGTTTGGCCAGTCTCACTTCCAAGGAACATTTTGGCTGTACTTCCTCCACGACAGATTTGTTAGTTCTTTTAGTAGTCCATGGTACTTCCAGCATTTTTCACCAACACCTCAACCTAAAAGCATAGACTCTTCTTTGGTCTCCCTTTTTCATTGTCCAGCTCTCACATACATATGAGGTGACTGAAAATACCATGGCTTGTCTCAAGCAGACCTTAGTCTTCAAGGAAAGACCTTTGCTCTTCAGCACTTGAAAGAGATCCTTTGCAGCAGATTGGCCAATGCTATGTGAGATCTGATATCTTGACTGCTGCTTCCATTGGCATTGATTGTAGAACAAAGCAATGTGAAGTCTTTGACAAGTTCAATCTTTTCTTCATTTATTGTGATGCTGCTTATTGGGCCCATTGTGAAGATTTTTGTTTTCTTTGTATTGAGGTTTAATCCATATTGCAGACTGCAGTCTCCAATCTTCATCAGTACATGTTTCAAGTCTTCCTCACTTTTTGCAAGCAAAGTTGTGTTGTCTGCATAACATAGGTTGTTAATGAGTCTTCCTCCAATCCTGATGCCAAGTTCTTCATATAGTCCAACTTCTTGGATTATTTGTTCAGCACAGAGATTGAGTAAGTATGGTTAAAGGACACAACCCTAACACACTCCCTTTTTTATTTTAAACCATACGGTATCCCCTTGCTCTGTTCAAATGACAGCCTCCTGGTCTATGTACAAGTTACTCATGAGCACAATTAGGTGTTCTGAAATTCCAGTTCTTCTCAATGTTATCCATAATTTGTTATGATACACACAATCGAATGTTTTTGCACAGTCATTAAAACACAAGTAAACGTCTTTCTGGTATTCTTTGCTTTCAGCCAAGATACATCTGACATCAGCAATGATATCCCTTGTTCCATGTCCTTTTCTGAATCCAGCTTCCATTTTTGGAAATTCTCTGCCAATATACTGCAGTAACCATTTTTGAATTATCTTCAGTATGATTTTACTTGTGTGTGATATTAATGATATTGTTCAATTACTTCCACATTCTGTGGGATCACCTTTCTTTGGAATGGGTACAAATATGGATCTCTTCCAGTCAGTTGGCCAGGTAGTTGTCTTCCAAATCTGCTAGCATAGCCAAGTGGTGCCTCTAACACATCATCTTTTTGTTGAAACATCTCAATGGCTATCCCATCAATTCCTGTAGCCTTGTTTTTTGCCACTTCCCTCAGTGCAGCTTTGACTTCTTCCTTCAGTACCACTGGTTCATAATCATAGGTCACCTCCTGAAATGGATGTTGTTGTTGTTGTTAAGTGCCGTCGAGTTCTTTCTGACTCATAGCGACCCCATGCATAGCAGAACAAAACACTGCCCGATCCCATGCCAGCCCCAAAATCCCTGCTATACTTGAGTCCATCATCACAGCCACCATGTCAATCCATCTTGTTGAAGGCCTCCCCCTCTTTCGTCG
>NW_006921944.1:2294943-2296238 GCF_000298275.1 Orycteropus afer afer | reverse complement strand
GAAGGTTGGGCAATCCTACTTCCGTAGTGATACTGCCTTGGAAACCCAAGGAGGGGTCGCTATGAGTCGGGGCCGACTCGACGGCACATAACAACGACGGCATGGTGACTGGGGAACAAACGAATAAGGTGAACAGAAAGGCAGACTGAGCTGTGGACTTTCGCCAGTCCAGAGGACGCAGCCATTTTGAAGGTTTAAAAATCGGCTTGACTATTTTGGATATTTAAAGAGACAGTGCGCTCGCAGATTCCTGGGGCTTAAGAACATGTTAGGCTTTCCAGCAACCCCAAGGACACTCTAGATCTGCAAGACTGAAAAGGTACCACATTCCTCTTGTTACTCTTATACCCCACACCCACTTGGTGAACAGAGGTGCGGCCATACCCCACTCCCAGATACCTTTTGGGCCCACAGGAACTCCATCACAGTCTGTGTACTCAGACAAAGACTGGATGCCTTGCTCTGTCTTCCACCAATTTTTTTTCTCCTTTTTTTATTTTTTTATTTTTTGCTTTCATTTTTCTGGTGATTAGTTTGCTTCTATTTGTCCATTATAAAACAACTATTATTATTAATACCTTTGTCCTTTTTACTATCATTCTTAAACTTCCACTTCTAGGTCCTAGTTTTCCTCATTTTTTCTTTTCCCTGTTCCTGGTTGAAATTTTTTTCCCACTTTTTTCTCATAGTTAACCACATTCCTTGTTTTCCTTTTTGCATTTTTCCCATTTTTTTTCCTTTGTTATTCTCCTTCTCTAATGTTTTTACTCTTAGTGCCCTAACCCCAGATATTGCAGGTTTGCTTGTTTTTTCTTCTTCTTTTTCACTTTTTTCTATTTTTGGTTACTGTTCCTGTGTGATTACATGGTGTGTTTTTTGTCCATGTGCTTTTAGTTTTTGGATGGTTATTCAATTGTAATTTGTGTCTGACTGAGTGGGAGACAAGAACAGTCCCAATAAGGCACAACTACACCAACACCTCCTGCATCTTCATTTACTGAGTGAGAGCCACTACCTCCTTCTCCACCAATGGGCCAAAAACCACAAACCACCAAGAGGAGCCTGAATCACCCTGGGCTGCTCTTCACAAACAGTTAACAGAGATCTAAATACAACAATGCCACGATGACTCAGAGACAACAGAACATCACAGTCCACACAAAGAAGCAGGATAAAGTGGTAGAAACAAGAGAGCAGGATACAGACCAGGAACACATCCCTGAGGAAGAAGCAGCATTGGAACTCTCTGATAAGGAATTTAAAAGAATTATCTTTAGGTATCTTCAAAGGATTGA
>NW_006921944.1:2271772-2288438 GCF_000298275.1 Orycteropus afer afer | reverse complement strand
GGGAATTCCCATTCTTCTCAATGTTATCCATAATTCGTCATGATCCACACAATCAAATGCCTTTGCATAGTCAATAAAACACAAGTAAACCTCTTTCTGGTATTCTTTGCCTTGAGCCAAGATTCATCAGTTCTTTCAGCTTGAGAAATGCCTAGTGCATTCTTCCCTTTTGGATTTCCAACTCCATGTCTTTGCACATTTTTTAATAATAATTGAGTTTTTCTTCTTGAGCTTCTCTTTGAAATTTTCTGTTTAGGTCTTTTGTTTTGTCATTTCTTCCATTTGCTTTAGCTAGTGTCCATTCAGGGACAAGTTTCAGAGTCTCTTTTGACATCCATTTTGGTCTTTTATTCCTTTCCTGTCTTTTTAATGACATTTTGCTTTCTTCATGGATGATGTTCTTGATGTAATCCCACAATTCCTCTGGTTTTTGGCCATTAGTGTTCAATGCATCAAATCTATTCTTTAAACGTTCTCTAAATTCAGGAGGGATATAATCAAGATCATATTTTGGCTCTTGTGGACTTCTTTTATTTGTCTTCAACTTCAACTTAAACTTGCAAATGAGCAGTTGATGGTGTGTTCCACAATCAGCTCCTGGCCTTGTTTTGGCTGAAGATATTGAGCTTCTCCATTGCCTCTTGCCACAGATGTAGTCAGTCTGATTCCTGTGTAGACTGTCTATTGAAGTCCCCATGTATAGCCACTATTTGCACTGTTGAAAAAAGATATTTGCAATTAATAAATCATTGGTCTTACAAAATTCTATCATGCCATCTCCAGCATTATTTCTAACGCCAAGGCCAAATTTTCCAACTACTGGTGATTCTTCCTTGTTTCCAACTTATGCATTCTGGTCACCAGTAATAATCAGCATATCCTGATTGTGCTTGGTCAATTTCATACTGCAGAAGCTGGTAAAATTCTTCAATTTCCTCATCTTTGGTTTTGGTGGTTGGTACATGAATTTGAATAATAGTAATACTAACTGGCTTTCCTTTTAGGCATATGGGTACTATTCTATCAGTGACAGCATTGTACTTCAGGATAGATCTTGAAGCATTCTTTGTGATGATGAGTGTCATGCCATTCCTCTTCAATTTGTCATTTCTGGCATAATAGATAAAAGGGTTATCTAATTCAAAAGCAGTCCATTTCAGCTCATTAATGCCTAGGATATCAATCTTTACGTGTTCCATTTCATTTTTTACAACTTCCAATTTTCCTAGATTCATACTTCATACATTCCACATTCAAATTATCAATGGATGTTTGCAGCTGTTTCTTCTCATATTGAGTCATGCCACATTAGCAAATGGAGGCCATAAAAGATCTACTTTATCCATATCATTAAAGTAGGCTCTACTCTGATGAGGCAGCTCTTTCCCAGTCATATTTGAGTGTCTTTCAACCTGAGAGCTTCATCTTCCAGCACTGTATCAGACAAT
This sequence comes from Orycteropus afer afer, assembly GCF_000298275.1. Classification (NCBI taxonomy): domain Eukaryota; kingdom Metazoa; phylum Chordata; class Mammalia; order Tubulidentata; family Orycteropodidae; genus Orycteropus; species Orycteropus afer. The sequence goes on along the minus strand of NW_006921944.1, from coordinate 2,286,990 downwards.
GTTTCTGGGCTATTCATAAAATTTTCTAGTAATATATCAGACAGTGTTTTACTACTATTCATAAAGTTTTCACTGGCCAATTCTTTGAGAAGTAAATAGTCTCTTCCTTTTTCCAGATCTATCTCTGTCTCAAAGCTCCACCAAAACTGGTCCACCATGGGAATCCCTGCTGGCACAGCCTCCAGCCTCACAGCAACACACAAACCACTACAGTACAACAAACCCATAGACAAGTTTGTCTACCTTAGCTGTTCCAACAGCTCTGCTCCCTTCCTGGGCTTCCCCCTACCTGTTCCTGCCAGCCCTGTCTGCTGCTGCCCCCTGCTGCCTGGGGCTGCCTCCTGCCCCCCTTCCCTGTTCAGGGAAGGACCACTAACCCTATCTGCCACTGCTCCCTGCTGGCTGGGGGTTGTCCTCTAGGAGAGCTCATTTTAAGCCTGGCAGAGTGACAAAACTAACCTATCCCAATATCAGAGTTCTACACATCTTATTTGCATGGTCCCATCCAGTACTCTGGTGGAAGTTACAAAGACTATGGCTAGAAAGGCCATACCTAGTAATTCCCTGCACCACAGGCCACCCCCTGGCTTTTATATGCATTGTCCTTTTTATACTTCAAAAATTAACAACCTCTTCACAATCAGTTTAAGACTAAATTCATGAAAGTGTGTAAGCCAGCCACTTCATGCCTTTATCTCTCCCCTTTTTTATTAGCCAGTTTCTAATTTGCCCATCCCTATCAAACCAGTACTCTGAAGAAACAAGCATGTTCCTTTCTCTCTGAAGAATCTTCTATTCTGCTTGGAACTTTGGGCATCTTCATCCATAAATAAGCAAAGTCCTGTCCAGAGAAAGCCATTCAAATTGCAACAACTTAATGGCAGCTCAGCATCAAACATCTTCCTCTTCATTTGTTTGGGTCCTGGTCAGCTCAGGCCTTGCCATCCCAGTTAGGTAATGAACATCAGCTGCAAATTTGAGTCACACTCTTCCTTTTACTTCAGACCAGCCAGAACCTTCTCTCTCTCATCTCTGATCCTCAGGGACTAGTTCAATGCCTATAGCCTCAGGAGTCCACACAACTCCTTGCACTTCAGACCAGCCAGCCCTTCCTCTCCTCCTTAGCCTTCATGGGCTAGCTCAAAGAGTACCAAACTCAGCCCATGTCTTCAGGCTGTACATTCCCCATTTCCACTCTTCAAGTGGATCCAGGTGGTCATAAGTGAGTGGTGTACAAAGCCATCTACTCACAAGCTTCCTTTAATTTCTAGTCCTGGAAGAGGTTTCTCTCATGGGCCATGACTTTCCCGCCTTAATGCACCCAAAGCCAAACTCCTTGCTCAAAATTAAAAAAAAAAAAAAAAAATTTTTTTTTTTTTTTTCCTTTGTAGATTCTGTCTTCAAATGCAAATCTTCTGTTCTCTCAGTAGTTCTGGGTGAGATTCAGGTTTTCTACCTACCGTTGAGTCGATTCAACTTATAGCAACCCCTCCTTCGGTTTCTGAGGTGGTATCTCTATAGAAGTAGATTGCCCAACCTTCCTTCCAAGGAGTGACTGGTGGGTTTGAACCACCAGACTTCTGGTTACCAGTCAAATGCCTTAGGCAGTATGCTACCAGAGCTTCCGCTTTACACACAGGACTTGAAACAAGAGGCTGTGTTCCTACTGGGCGAAATCTATTAACTTTTTTTTTAACATATCCAATCAAATATTGGCTGAAATATTCGGTGTCCATAGTACATTCAGATCAACACATAATCCAAAACACATAATCCTTTTAAAACATTCCAGTTTCTGTAAAAAGTCAAGGAAGGGTTTGCATAGGGAAGGTTACCAGGATGGAAAGGAAGAGGAGGGGATAATTTCATACTAGTTGGGGGCCACATACTGAGTTGGGGAAGGGGAGAGATGGTATGAAAAGAGTCTATGACCAGCATGATAACACTGCAGAAAGAGAGGACACCAAATTGTGCACCTAAGATATAGATGACAGAGGCTAATACCAGTATATCCACAATGCTACATTACACCAAATACCAGGATACATATAAATACGTAGACAACTGAGAAGAACAAATGGAGACAGTGAACAGGATTATACTCTAGACTAAATATAGATTCAACTGAGACTGATCTTGCATAGATACTAGTGATACAAAATACCTGTAATCATATGGAAGACAGACATAGAACATTCCCTCATAGACAGCCAGACACTGTGGGAGGGAGATCCACCAGATCTGCTGACTCAGGATCATAGTATTGTGGGATACCAGAATAAATTGCCACAACAAAACACATAAAAATTTTGTTCCACAACCTACTTTGGTGAGTAGTGACTGAGATCTTAAAAGCTTTTGAGCAGCCATCTAAGATGCAGCTAATGGTCTCCTATCATCAGAAGTGAAGAAGAGTGGGGAAAAAAAAAAAAAGGGCATTTGGAAACAATCAGCCCTAAGACATGATGGACCTCGAGACCAAAAGAACTAGATGATGCCCAGCTGCCAATGCCAAACATTTGGGAAGGGATCAAAACTGGAGATTCTGGATAGAGTGGGAGGAGAAACAAGGAACAAAATCCAAACACACAATAATGACAAGAATTACTGGTTGAATGGAGTCTGGGGAGACCCCCAAGACTACAGTTCCGGGATAGCTTTCGGCCCTGGGTTAAAACTCACTCCCAGGGGCTGGCTTTCAGCCCAATAGTAAATAAGATGTACAAGCAGACCACTCAACCCCGGGCAATGCCCCACATATTCTACTGAGATACATCCCTTGAAGCAATCGGCCATGGGGCACCAGAGGCACAACATTCACACTGAGGAAAAGCAGAACACACAGGAGTGCATAACTAAGAAGGGCATAGGGAGGGGGCCATTACTGGGAAGGGATAGATGAAGAGTAGGTTAGGCTTGGGGAAGGTAACTAGGAAATGAAATCAAATGTACATGAAATGTTGAATGTACAACAAATTCTACTCTGTAAATTTGCACCTAAATACAATAAAAATAAAATAAAACATCTTTTAATCTTGGGGATCTTCCCATTCTATATAGATGGCCTTGAGCCTCTGGCTGGGTGTAACCAATAGCCCTAGCCTCTGGATCAATTATCTCCTTTAATTTGTCTGGCTCTTGCCTTAGGTCTTTCTCCCCTTAGCTGCAGCTTAATATCTCTATATTCCTTGATGACAGATAATAACAACCAAACTAACCATCTAAGAATCAAAAGTTTCACTTCCCAGGCTCCTTCCTTCTTTCTCTTACATAGTCCCATGAGACCAGAGCCGTTGCAACAAACTCTGCTTCTGACACCAACAGCAAAAAGGACTTAGTGGTGGCATCTTCTGACCTCCTCTAACTTCACAAGAAAAAAACAGAATCACCATCAGCTGCCCAATGCTTGTTCCTATAAGGCCAGACATGCCACCACCCTCCAGCCTTTTACCAATTCTGACACCAACCATCCCTCCCACAGCACTCATTACTTCTCAGCTGGATTTGATAATTTTTGCTATGGCCACACAGAACTCACAGACATTACTCATGATTATTTGTTAGGGAAGTAACAGGCTACAATTCAGGTTCAGGAATGTGCTCAGGATACAATTCTTCGATCAGGACAGTCTCCCTTCTGCTTTGCCCTCAGACACAGCTCTCTGGCCCTTAGCCTCTCAGCCTGGCCTCTTTTAGATCTTAGCTCTGCCAATAAGTATATCTAGGTGCACCCCACTCCGTCAGCAAGCCTCCTGCCCAAGGGTACTTAGCTTCCTCACTCTGTGGGCTGGGTAAGCTTTCTGCTCTCATGCCTCTTGGTTGAACTCCTGCCATCTCTCTTCTGGGGCATCTCTCTCATGTGTCTCTCTCTGCCAGGCATCTTTGCCAAGAAGCTCCAGTGCAGGGATCTCAGGTCCAAGGACACACTCTACTTCACCTCCAGCTCTTCTCTCTTTGTAGCAGTGATATCTCCCTTTCTGTCTCTAGGAGGGCTCATTTTAAGCCTGATAAAATGATAAAAACTAACCAATCCCAACATATGAGTTCTACACACCTTATTTGCATGGTCGTACCCAGTAATCCAGTGGGAGTTACAAAGACTATGGCAAGAAAAGCCATTCCTAATAATTCACTGCATCACACAAGGAAATTCCTCATAGAAGATCTATTATTTGTTTTATATTTAAGAGTACTGGTGGCACAGTGGTTAAGCACTCAGCTGCTAACCATAAGATTGATGTTCTGAACTCACTAGCTGTTCTTCAGGAGAAAGATGTGGCAGTCTGCTTCCATAAATGAGTTACAGCTTTGGAAATTCTGTAAGCAGCTCTACTATGTTCTATGGGGTCACTATGATTTGGTTTCAATACATTCGGTTGTTCTGGTTTGTTTTATATTAACTTTAGGGGCTCGTTTGTCAAGTTGACAACATAAAACCTTTACACCCTATATAGAGAAGTCTGCTTTCAGTGATTCAAAGAAATGTAATTTTTATTATTGTTTCTTCCTTTGACACAATTGTTAAACTTCTTACAAATCACTTTTTATAATATCTTATACCACACTTACTTATTCATAATTAGATGTACTTATCATGATGGCCACATTACCATGGAAGTCCTTTAAGAATGTGTATTCTATTTTCCTCACTCTTCACAGTTCTTATTACAGAGCCTTGTATACTTTTATTACATATTTGGAAAGTAGTTAGTAAATTGAGTATATTTGTCAAGTGTGAAGCCAATGCAGAACAGCAAAAACATCACAGAGCTAGAGACTTTCAAGTCAGTGAGATTTGACAAGATTAATAATAATGCTTATGTGCTTGGTACTATAGTAACTCTGGACCAAAGAAGTGAGTAGAATAAGCTTTCCTCTAAGAATTTATGTTGAAATAGAGAAACAGATGAGTAACCAAATAAAGCTACTGTAATTAAAACAGTTTAGAATGATTAATAACAAGAAAAGTTCAATAGAATGAAGAATACAGAAGTAGTCACAGATACAACAATAAAGGGAATATTTCAATTCAGTGAGGAAAAATAGATTATTTAATAAATGGGACTATACAAATTTATTAAACAATTAGAAAAAAAATTATTTCTAAAAGCTGGCATACAAGAGTTCTAAAAGAATAAAGAATACAAATAATAAAAAGAATTTATTTTAAAAATAGACAATATGTTTGCAATACCAGAGCTCTGCAATACCAGAGCTCCTTTTACATATAGTCACACAGAAAAATAATACATTAATTATATCATTATTATATATATTATTATATTCAAGACAATTTTGAACTGTATATGATGTCTGAAGGACAAAAGTATTATTTGTCAAGTAACTGTGATTTCTGCAAGTATTTGAGGTAGAAAATAGACATAAGAAGAAAGATGTGAAATATTCAAGGAACAACAAAATATGAATGAACATTAGAGGATAACACATCTCTTTTTGGGACACGGAAACTTATTTCAGATCTTGTTCTATGTGTCTCTTCATTTGTATTCTTTTTGCTATAATAAAACTCTAATCATAAGTGAGGTGATTTCTATGAATTCTATGAATCATTCTAACATACTAGTGAAACTGAGGGAGTAGTGGGAGGCAGCCTGAGTTTATGGCTGGCATTCTGAAGAGGTAGTGGGAAAACCCTGACTTTGTAGTCATCAGGTCAGAAGGGAGGGTGTCATGAAGATTACCAGCCTTACAGCTGGCATCTGAACTCTTGAGCAGACTTGGCATTCTGGAAATCTGTGTCCTTTAACTTGTGAAGTCTGACCTAGCTCTGGGTGGTTAGGGTCAGAGGAAGAAGTAGGTGCCATGTGCAGTCACTATGAGAACAGAAGGGAATAGAATCCTTGATAAATTTATATTGAATTTGATTGATCCTTAAAGTTTGCTGTCAGAGAAATAAGAAAAGGAATGTTGATATATCCAAGCAGCATAGTATAGCAGAGCCAAGGTAAAAAAAAAGGATTTCAGGGGATCTCAAGAAAAGGATGTTGAATATTGTGGAATGCCATTAAATCAAGTTAGATGAGGGGGGAAAGTTACTCATGGGTACACAAAATGCAGGTTGTCATGAAAAATCTCAGTAAAGTAATGACAACTGAGAGTGCATTAAAGAAAACAGAAAAAGGAGGAGATAAAATTATAGCAAACTTTTAAAAAGAAAGAAAGAAAAGCTATAGTAGCAAAGATGTGTGAGAGATATGTAATGTTAAAAATTGTTTTTGTTTATTTTCTCTCTAAGGCAATATTTAGTCACGTTTGCATACTTACTAAAGTATTGATAAGAGAAAGCAATGGATTTTTCATGAGAAAGGGATGGAAATTGCAGGAACCTAGTTGGGGCTCTGGTAGCATAGTGGCTAAGACACTTGCCTGCTAACCAGACAGACGGCTGGTGGTTCAAACCCACCAGCCACTCCTCGGAACGAAGGTTGGGCAATCCTACTTCCATAGTGATACTGCCTCAGAAACCCAAGGAGGGGTCGCTATGAGTCGGGCTTGACTCATTGGCACATAACAACACCAACAACAGAGCAAAAGAGAAGTCATCTGTATGAAATAAAACATTTAGCATTGATCTGTTTAGAAATAAAGGACTTGGAAGGGGCACAAGAAAATTCATATTCTCAAAACTGTACATCTATTTCTAAAGCAGGTGCTCTGTCATTAAAATATTTTAACAAGCAAACATAAAATCTTTATTACTTATCTATCTTTGAAAATAGATGTCTGGTCACTGATGCTTTAAATTATCCCATCAATATTAAGAGTGAAATAACTTATGCTTTACTTTCTTAAAACTTTGGTGTTATTTTATCTATTGAAACCTTAAAAAACATTGAAAATGTACTTTCAGCTAAAGAAATTTTAAATTGAAAATACTGATTTTTTTAAATTAAAAGTTACATTAGGCTTCAGTTGCAATGAATATGTTGAATAAGAACATTCTTCTCAATCTCTCCAACTCATAACAATTTCTATTGGGTTTCCAAGACTACAAATCTTCATGGAAGTAGATTGTCTCATCTTTCTCCCATGGAGCAACTATTGGATTTGAACTGTCAACCTACTGATTAGCTTCCAAATGCTTACCAACTATGCCATAAGTTTTGGAAAACTATACACAGAGACTTTCAGCAAGGTGGTGGAATAGGCAGACAAATTACATGACCCTTTGCAACAAAGAAATGAGAAATCAATTGAAACAGATACAGAAGATAATCCTGGAACACTGAGCTTTGTGGGGAAGGATAAAGAAGTAGAATAAATATCAACCAGCAGAAGAATTTGAGTGAAAAAAAAGTGAATGAGACAAATGGAACTGCAGATTATTGACTGCCCTGATGGCAGAACTGATGCAACAACAAAGGAGTTGTTGTTACCAACCAGCATGAGCAGAGCCAATCACCACACCAGGTTGAAGTGGAAAAGCAAAAAAAAATATTGGGTATCAATATCCAAAGAGACAGATTCACATCTCTAAAAAGTCTGTCTCCCCCAGCAAAGGGGTAAACATGATGTTCTTGTTCCTCTTTATCTCAATTGCTCCAGACTCAATGTTTCTCTTCTCAGGGTTGTCTTGCCCCATAAACCACAGTTATTGACTGAAATCGGCCATGAGATAAGGTCATACTCAAAATAATATATAAGCAAGAAAAAAAAAAAAAAATCTAAAGAAGTCAGCTTCTGTAAAGAGTTCAGCTATTCTATTTACTTAAAAGGAAGAAGACCAAACCAAACCTAACTTATTGCAGTGAAGTTGGACCCAACTCATGGCAACCCCTCTTGCATTTATGAGGCAGTATCACTATGGAAGTAGATTCCCCAACCTTCCTTCTGAAGAGTGGCTGGTAGATTTGAACCACCAGACTTCTGGTTAGCAGTCAAATGCCTTATAGCAAGTTAGTCATTATAATTAATGTTTTCATTACTTATAGCTGCTAATTTGTTAAAGTTCTGCAATTTTCAGCAAGGGATCTTTTTTGTCTTCTGCAGAACCAAGTTGAATATTTACAAGTGGCATTCTGATCTGCCAACAACCTAAGAATAGGCTCTGCTTGTCAAGGACTGAACTGGCAACCACATTGGTGGCTGACGACTAGAAAGGAAAACAGTGAAAAAGGAGACAGAGCTGTGGACTGTTGGCTCTCTTAAAGGTACAACCATTTTTTAATATTTTCAAGTGGCATGGCCATTTTGAATAACTGCAAGTGGTGCTCCAATGTGGGCAGCAACCTAAGAATAGGCTCTGCTAAAAGACAGCATAGGTAACAGTATGATATTCCCCTTGTTACCATTGTACCCCACAATGACTCAGTGGATGGAGGTGTGGCCATCCCTTATCCCCAAATATCTTCTAGGCCAGCCAGCAAGAATTCCATCCCAGTTTGGGTGCCCTACAACCAGCTGCCTTCTGGGCAGGCAGCAATTGATCCTAGCACTAGGTGCCCTGTTCCTAACCACCTTTTGGGTCAGTAGGATTTTTGCTGAGACCAGACAGACATTCTTCATTCAGCCAGCTCTTGGGATGGCAGGAACATTTTTTCTAGAAACAGAATCTAGCTTCCAGTCATCTTTTGAGACAACAGGAATTTTGTCTGGTTCTACAAGCCCTACCCATACTGCTTTTTGAACTGGCTGGAACTCCCTCTGGAACCAAGTATCTTGCTCCAAATTACCTTTTGGACTGGCGGAAACTTTTTCTGGGTCCAGGAGGCCTTCTCATAGACATGACATCACAATGTCTCTGAGACAATTGACCATCCCAGTTCAAACAAAGAAACAAGGTAAAGTAGCACAAACAAGGGATGATATACAGGCCTAAGAAACCAACCTGAGGAAAAATGTGGTACTGGAACTGCCTGATAAGGAATTCAAAAGAGGTATATTCAGGTACCTCAATGGACCTGAATATAATTTGATTATATTGAATTGTGTAGATCATAACAAATTACTGATAACTTGTAAAAGAATGGGAATTCCAGACCACTTAATTGTGTTCATGAAGAACCTATATATAGACTAGAAAGCTGTTGTTTGAACAGAATAAGAGGATACTACATGGTTTAAAATCAGGAAGTTTAAAATCTCTATGCTGAGCAAATAAGCAGAGAAGTTGGACTATATGAAGAAGAATGTGGCATCAGGATAAGAAGGAGACTCATTAACAACCAATGATTCACAGATGACACAACTTTGCTTGCTGAAAGTGAAGATGACTTGAAGCACTTACTGATGAAGATTTAAAACCTTCACTCTGTAGTATGAATTACACCTCAACATAAAGAAAATGAAAATCTTCACAACTGGCCAATAAGGAGCATCATGATAAATGGAGAAAAGATTAGAGTTGTCAAAGATTTCATATTACTTGGCTCCACAATCAACACCAAAGGAAGCAGCAGTCAAGACATCAATGGCATATTGCATTGGGCAAATCTGCTGCAAAACACCTCTTTAAAGTGCTGCAGAGAAAAGATGCCTCTTTGAAGACTAGCATGTGCCTAATACAAACCATGGTATTTTCAATCACCTCATATGCATGTGAGAGCTGGAAACTGAATAAGGAGGACTGAAGAAGAATTGATGCTTTTAAGTTGTGGTGTTGGTGAAGAATACTGAAAAGTACCATGGACTGCCAGAAGAATGAACAAATCTATCTAGGAAGATGTGCAGCTGGAATGTTCCTTGGAAGCAAGGATGGTCAGACTTCGTCTCACCTACTTTGGTCATGTTGTCACAAGGGACCATTACCTGGAGAAGATTATCATGTTTGGTAAGGTGGAAGGTCGGTGAAAAAGTGGAAGGCCCTCAATGAGATGGATTGACACAGTGACTGCAATGATGGGCTCAGGTATAGCAAGGATTGTGAGGTTGGCGCAGAACTGGGTAGTGTTTCATTCTGTTTTACATAGGGCTACTATGAGTCAGAGATGACTCAATGACACCTAACAACAATCTCAGTGGACTGAGAAACAGATCAAGAAAAACACTGACAAAATTAAGGAAAACACAGAAAAAAATCTAGCAAAACAATCCAAGGACAAGCTGATAAAATAAATAAATAAATTAGAAACCACACGAAAACAACAAATATAAATCCAGAAATTTAATACAAAGATGTCAGAAATCAATAACACATTGAATGGGTAAAGGAGTAGGTCAATCAGATCAATGGAAGACAGAATTACTGAGATGGAAGTCATATCCCTCAGTGTTACTTCTTGAAGAAATCAATCAGGAAAACAAAACAAAACAAAATGAAGAAAGCTGAAGATTCATATCAATACCACCAAGAGGAACAATTTACAAGTGATTGGAATTCCAGAACAGGAAGAGATAAATATAACCACAAAGAAAATTATAGAAGATTTTTTGGAAGAGAAATTGCCTAATATTATAAAAGTTGAGAAGATATCTATTCAAAAGGTCAACAAATTCCAAATAGGATAGATGCCAAAAGAAAATCACCAAGGCATATCATAATCAAAATCACCAAAAACAAAGAATCCTGAAAGTATGAGAGAAATGAAAAGTTACCTACAAAGAGCAACCAATAAGACTAAACTCTGATATCTTGGCAGAAACCATTCAGGCAAGAGAGCATTTGGATGACATAAAAGCCCTGAAAGAAAAAAAATTCCCAACCAAAAATTATATACCCAGCAAAATTGTCCCACAAATATTATGGTGATATTGAGACATTTCCAGATATACAGAAATTAAGGGGAGTTTCTAAAACCAACTTTATATGAGATGTTAAAGAGAGTCCTTTGGATAGAGAACCAACAGTAGCAGACAATTGATCATTAACACACATGACAACAAAACACAAAAATCACCTCAGATATAGAAATACCCAAAGTAAAATAAACTTACAAGACTGTAAATAAGTAACCAGAAATATCAATTGGTAACTACAAACCAAACAGAGGTAATAAGCAGTGTAGGAACAGAACTTCCAAATGGAAAGAAAGTCAAGACAATTGTGAAACTTTAGAAGAAAATAATAAATCTCAGGGTAACTTCAAAGAAAATTAATAAATCTTCCCTTCAAAATAATAAAAAAAGGAGAGGCACAAATATTTAGCAAATACTGAAACAATAGCACTGAAAAAAATGACAAGAAATTTCATAAACAAAATGAGCTCATCACAGAAAAATTAAGTGGAACAAAGAAATTAGTGACATCACAAAAAAACACATACCAAAATAACAGCAATAAATTCATACTTCTCAATAATAGCACTGAATGTAAGTGGATTAAATGCACCACTAAAGAGACAGAGAGTTGCAGACTGGATAAGAAAATACGACCCATCAGTATGCTGTCTACAAGAGACACAACTTAGAAACAAAGACAAAAATAGACTAAAAATTAAAGGTTATAAAAAGATATATCAAGCAAATAGCAATAAAAAAAGTAGCAGTGGTGGCAATATTAATATCTGATACAATACACTTTAAGACAAAAAAAGAGACAAAGAAAGACATTATGTAATGATTAAAGGATCACTTGAACAAGAGGACATAACAATAGTAAATATCTATGCACCCAATAAAAGAGCCCAACATACACAAATCAAACTTTAATAGATTGAAAACAAAAATAGATGACTCCACAGTAACAGCAGATTTTAATACTCAACTTCCTATGAGATAAGAGAAGTAGAAAGAAACTCAACAAAGATGCAAAAGAACTAAACAACACAATCAATCAACCAAATTTACCTTATAGATCTCTACAGAGCACTTCACCCCAAAGCAGCACAATATACATTCTTTTCTAGCACACATGGGACATTCTCTAGGATAGACCATATATTAGATCATAAATCAAGCCTCAACAAATTTAAAAACATTGAAATACTGCAAAACATCTTCTCAGATCACAAAGATATAAAATTAGAAATCAACAATAGGAAGATCAACAGGAAACAAGCAAACATATTGAAACTGAGTAACACCCTCCTCAAAAACAAATGGGTAATAGAAGAAATAAAATAGGAAACAAAGTAATTCCTTGATTCAGATGAGAATGAAAACACAGCATACCAAAAATTTTGGGACACAGCTAAAGCAGTGATCAGAGGGCAATTTATAGCAATAGATGCTCACATCAAAAAGGAAGAAAGAGCCAAAATTAACACCTTAACCCCAAATCTCCAACAATCAGAAAAAGAGCAGAGCAAAAAAAAAAAAAAAAAAGCCTACAGGCACCAGAAGAAAATAGATGATACGTATTTGAGTAGAAAAAATGAAATAGAAAATAGACAATAGAGAGTTCCAGTAAGATGGCAGAATAGGCAGACAAACTACACAGATTCTCTTCAACAAAGAAAAGGGGAACCTATTAACACAGATACAGAAGATAATCCTGGAGCCCTAAGCTTTGAAAGGAAGGATACATAAGTGGACTAAATTCCAACTAGTAGAAGAACCCACATGAAAACACCAAAAAAAAAAAGGATACATATGGAGCTGTGGTCTGTCAGCAATCCTGACAAAATGGAGAGCTTGGATATTACCAACAGGTGTTAGTACCTAAGAATTAACATAAAAATTAGTCCCGCAAGCAACTGGATGCACGGAGAACTGCACTGGTGGCTGATGAATAAAAGGGGAAGCAGTAAAGAGGGAGACAGGCTGAGTTGTGGAATTTTAGCTGTCTGGAGGGTGCAACCATTTTGAATGTTTACAACTGGTTCGACCATTTTGGATATTTAAAGCAACAGCATTCTCCCAGATTCGCGGCTCCATGTGCTGGGGACTTCAAGGACATTCTGGACATGAACAACTAGAAAGGTGCAATATTCCCCTGGTTACTCTTATACCCCAAAACCTCTTGGTTAATGGAGATACAGCCATCCCTTACCCCCACCCACCTTCTGGACCAGCAAGAATTCCATCCCAGTTTGTGTCCTCCATCAGAGCTGGGCTGTCCTGCCATGCCCAGATATTTTTTTCCTATTTTAAAAAAGAAAACGAAAAAGAAAAATTTGCTTGTTTTTTTCTGTTTAAAAACATTATTATTATTATTATTATTATTTATTCTTCCCTTCCCAGGTTCTAGTTTTCAGCTTTTTCTCTCTTCCCTGTTCCTGGTTCCAATTTTTTTTTCTTTCTCATGTTTCTCCCCATTCCTTGTTTTCTTCTTGCACTTTTCCCATTTTTGTCTTCATTATTCCCCTACTCTACCTCTTTTCTTTTATTACCCCTTCCCTAGATATTTCAGGGCTTTTCTTCCTTTTTTTTTTTTTTTTTTGTGATTGTGCGTGTGTATTTATGTAATGTGTCTTTTCTCCAGTTGTATGCTTGCTTTTACTTTATTGATGGTTTTTCTATTGTTGTTTTTGTCTGAGTGGGAGACAGCAACAGTGCCCATACAGTGCAACCACACCCACAACTCCTGCAGCTCAACTTGCTGAGTGACAGCCACAACTTCCTTTTCCACCCACTGGCTAATGATAAACAACAACAAAAAAGAGCCTGGCTCAACCTTAACTGCTCTTCACAAACAGTTAACAGAGATCTAAATACAAAAATGGCACAATGTCTCAGAGAGAACAAATCATCACAGTCCACACAAAGAAGCAAGATAAATCAGTAGAAGCAGGGTAGCAGGATACAGACCCAGAACACATTCTTGAAGAAGAAGCAGCATTGGAACCAATGATAAGGAACTCAAAAGAATTATACTTAGGTATCCTCAAAGGATTGAGAGACAGATCGAGGAAAACACTGACAAAATTAAGGAAAACACAGACAAAACCACAGAACAAGTTTGGAAGAAAATACAAGAACAAAGGGACAAAATAAATGAAAAATTAGCAATGATACAAAATCTACAGATAGAAATCCAGAAGATTAATACTAAATTTTCAGAAATAAATAATACATTGAAAAAGCAAAGGAGTAGAATCAAATCAATGAAAGACAGAATTAATGAGATTGAAGACAAATACTTGAATATTTATTTGGAAAGGGGTAAATCACAAAAAAAAGATCAAAACACAATGGAGAAAGCCTACAATCCATGGGGGAATTCCAGAACAGGAAGACAAAAAGAAAACTACTGAGAAAACTGTCCAAGATTTGTTGGAAGAGAACTCCTCTGATATGATTGCAGATGAGAATATATCCTATCCAAAGTCCAAATGAAACCCAAAGAGGACAGACCCCAAAAGAAAATCACTGGGACATATCATAATTAAATTAATCAAAACCAAAGACAAAGAATCCTGAAAGTAACACAGGAAAAATGAAAAGTTACGTACAAAAGACAACTAATAAGATTCACCTTTGATGTCTTAGCAGAAACCATGCAGGTAAGAAGACAATGGGATGGGATATATAAAACCCCGAATGAGAATATTTCAAACCAAGAACTTTATACCCAGCATAATTGTCCCTCAAGTATGAGGGTGAAATTAGGAGATTTTCAAATAGGTGGAAATTAAGGGAATTTGATTAAAAAGACCAACCTTGCATGAGATACTAAAGGGAGCCCTTTGAACAGAGAACCAATAATAGCAAACAACAATGAACCATTAATACACAAAATTAATACACAATGAACATTAATACACAGAAACCAATATAGCTATAGAAGTATCCAAAGCAAAATAAGCTTACAAAATTTAAACAGGGAACTAGAGAAATCAATTGGCAAATGAGGACAACTACAAACCAAAAAAGAAGGAAAAAAATATTGTAGTCACAGAACTTCTAAATGGTGAGGAAGTCCAAAGATTTGCAAGATAAAATGGACTGTTCTAAACTTGGAGAGAAAAGTATAAATCACAGGGTAACCTTAAAGGAAAAAGATAAACTGTCACATCACAATAAAAAAGAGAACAAGCACAAATATTTAGCAAATAGTGAAACAATAGTAATGAAGGAAATGATAACACAATTCATAAACATGATGAGTTCAGCACAGAAAATTATATGGAACAAAGAAATAAGAAACACCATGAAAAAATATATAATAAAATGATAGCAATAAATTCATACTTGTCAAAAATTACACTGAATGTCAATGGATTAAATGCACCACTCAAGAGACAGAGAGGTGCAGAATGGATAAGAAAACATAACCCATCAATATGCTGTCTACAAGAAACACACCTTAGAGACAAAGAAAAAGATAGATTAAAAATCAAAGGTTGGAAAAAGATATATCAAGCAAATGGCAACCAAAA
>NW_006921944.1:2251354-2270059 GCF_000298275.1 Orycteropus afer afer | reverse complement strand
CTCAATGGAGAGAGACTGAAACCATTCCCCTTGCAAACAGGAACCAGACAGGATGCCCTCTATCACACTTCTATTTAACATCGTGCTGAAAGTCCTGGCCAGGGCAATAAGGCAAGAAAGGGAAATCAAAGGCATCATATTGGTAAGGAAGAAGTCCAACTGTCCCTATTTGCTGATAATATGATCCTATAGCTAGAAAACCCAAGAGACTTAGTACAAAACTACTGGAACTAATTGAGAGGTTTAGCATAGTGGCAGGATACAAGATCAACATCCAAAAATCAGTTGGATTCCTCTACACCAGCAAAGATATTCCTGAAAAAGAAATGAGGAAATCAATACCATTTTGAATAGCTACTTTTCTCCATGTATCATGATGTTGCATATCAGTCTAGTTGTGATGATTTTTGTTTTCTTCTTGTTGAGGTATAATCCATACTGAATGCTGCAGTCATTGATCTTTATCAGTAAGTGCTTCAAATCATCTTCACTTTCAGCGAACACGGTTATTTCATGTGCATATCGCAGGTTGTTAATGAATCTTCCTCCAGTTCTGTTGCTGCATTCTTCATGTATTCCAACTTCTCAGATTATTTGCTCAGCATACAGACTGAATAAATATGGTAAAAGGATACAACCCTGATGCACACCTGTTCTGACTTAAACCTATTGTTCTTTTCAAATGACAGCCTCTTGATTTATGTACAGATTCTGCATCAGCATAATTAAGAGTTCTGGGTTCCCTCATTCTTCTCACTGTCATTCATAATTTGCTGTGATTCACACGTCAAATGCATATCCATATTCACTAAAACACAGGTAAACATCTTTCTAGTATTCTTAGCTTTGAACCAAGGTCCATCTGACATCAGGAATATCTTTCATTCTACATCCTCATCTAAATCCAACTTGAATTTCTGGAAGTTCCCTGTCAATATACTACTGGGACCATTTTAAAATTAACTTCAGCAAAACTTTACTTGGGTGTTATAGTAATGATATTGGTTGATAATTTCCACATTCTGTTAGATCATCTTTCTTTAAATGGGTCACAACTATCTATCTTTTCCAGTCAGCTGGACAGGTAGTTCAAATTTCTTGGCATAAAGGAGTAAGCACCTCCAGCACTGCATTGATTTATCAAAATAGCTCTATGGACATTCCATCAATTCTTAGAGCTTTGTTTTTCACCAGTTCCTTCAGCACAGCTTGGACTTCTTCCTTCCATGCCATTAGTTCTTGCTCATGAAATGATTGAACATTGACTAATTCTTTTTGTTACAGTGGCTTTATATTCATTCCATCTTCTTCTGATGCTTCCTGCATCATTCAATAGTTTGTCCATAGAATCCATTGATGTTGCAACTTGAGGCTTGAGTTTTTCTTCAGTTCTTTCAGTTTGAGAAACACTGAGTGTGTTCTTCCTTTTTGGTTTTCTAATACAAGGTCTTTGCACATTTGATTATAATAATTTCCTGTTTCGTGGGGCTGCCCCTTGAAATCTTCTGTTCAGCTCTTTTATTTTATCATTTCTTCTATTCACTTTAGCTACTCTCTGTTCAAGAGCAAGTTTCAGCATCTCATCTGACATCCATTTTGGTATTTTCTTCCTTGATTATATTTCATCTCAATTTAGAGACTACTGTAAGAATAGATTTGATACACTGAACACCAATGACTGAAGACCGGACATGTTGTGGGATGACATCAAGATCATCATACATGAAGAAAGCAAAAAGTCATTAAACAAAAAAGGAAAGGAAAAATTCTATCATGCAATCTCCAGCATCATTTATATCACTAAGGCCATATTTTCCCACTACTGATGATTTTTCTTTGTTTCCAACTTTCACATTCTGATCACCAGTGATAATCAATACATCTTGATTGCATGTTTGGTCAATTTCAGACTGCAGAATTTGGTAAAAAATCTTCAATTTCTTCATCTTGGCTTTAGAGGTTGGTGTGTAAATTTAAATAATAGTAGTATTAAAGGTCTTCCTTGTAGGCATAGGGAGGTCTGGTGGCATAGTGCCTAAGGCATTTGACTGCTAACCAGAAGACTGGTGGTCAAACCCACCAGCCACTCCTTGGAAAAAAGATTGGGCAATCTACTTCTCTAGAGATACCATCTCAGAAAACCAAGGAGGGGTTGCTATGAGTTGGATCCAACTTTATGGCAATAAGTTTGGCGTTTGGTTTGTCTGTAAGCATATGGATATTATCCTTTTACTGACAACATTTTACTTCAGCAAAAATCTTGAAACATTATTTTTGACAATGAATGTGATGCCATTCCTCTTCAATTTGTCATTCCCAGTAAAGTTGACTGTATGATTGTCTGATTCAAAATGTCCAATATCAGTCCACTTCAGCTCATTAATTCCTAGGATATTGATCTTTATGCACTCCATCTCATTTTTGACAACTTGCAATATTCCTGGATTCATTCTCCTTACATTCCACACAGCTCTTTCCATTTTGAGTCATGATCCAGACACAAATAGAGGTTCCAGAAACTTTACTCCATCCACAAAATTAAGATCAACTGTATTTTGAGGAGGCAACTCTTCCCCAGCCATATTTTGAGTTCGTTCTGGCATAGTGCCTAAGGCATTTGACTGCTAACCAGAAGGCTGGAGGTTCAAACCCACCAGCCTCTCCTTGGAAGGAAGTTTGGACAATCTACTTCTGTAGTAATACCACTTCGGAAACCCAAAGAGGGGTTGCTATGATTCGGATCCAACTTGATGGCCATGAGTTTGGTTTTTTTGGTTTTACAAACAGAGGTGCTCATCTTCTGGTACTATATCAGACAGTGTTTCAGGGCTATTCAAAAAGTTTTCCAGGAATATATCAGAGTGTTTCACTGTCTTTCATAAGGTTTTCAGTGGCCAATTCTTTCAGAAGTGGATGGATGGCCCCATCCTTCTTCTCAATCTGTCTTCTCTGGAAGCTCCACTGAAACATGTCCATCATTGGTCACCCTGCTGGTACTTGAAATAATGTTGATTTAGCCCCCAGCTTCACAGCTGCATGCAAGTAATCATAGTACAACAAACTGACAGACAAGTGGTGGTATTAACCATTAGAGAGATGCAAATTAAAACAACAATTAGATATCATCTCACCCCAGCACTAATATCAAAGTTCAAAAACAGACAACAACAAATGTTGATGAGGGTGTGGAGATACTGGAACCCTCATACACTACTGGTTGTTGTTTTTGTTGCTATTTTCTCTTGAGTTGGTTCTGACTCATAGGTGCCACATGAAAAACAGAATGAAACATTGCCTGGCCCCGCACCATCCCCACAGGCTGATGCCCATCATTACAGCCACTATGCAAATTTATCTCAAAAGCCTTCCCCCTTTTTCATTGGCCCTCTACTTTATCAAAGCATAATATCCTTCTTCAGGGCCTGGTCCCTTCTAATAACATGACCAAAATATGAGAGATGAAGTCCAACCTTTCTCTCTTCTAAGAAGCATTCTGGCTGCAATTCTTCCACTACAAATTTGTTTGTTCTTCTGGCAGTCCATCGTATTTTCAATGATGTTTACCAATATCACAATTCAAATGCATCTATTATTCTACTTTTTCCTTATTCATTGTACAGCTGTCACATGCATATAAGGCTATTAAAATACCATGTCTTGAGTAAGGCACACTCTTTTAGTCCTCTAGTGCTGCTATAAAAGGCATGCTACAAACAGATGATTTTAACAAATAGGTGTTTGTTTTCTTACAGTTTAGGAGGCTAGAAGTCTGAGTTCAAAGTGCCAGCTCTGGGATCCTGGTGAAGGCCTCTTGACCTTGACCTTCAGCTCTGCCTCCCTTTCCTGGCCCACTGAAGCTGGAGGCTTCTCTTAACCCATGCAGCTGCTGGCTGCTGAGGCTGACAAACCCAGGGTTTACAAATAAAATGGCACAGTCCAAAGACTATCAAGCAATATGGAAGGCCACTTGGTCAAGTCCAGAATCAGTCCCAAGATCGGCAGGCAACATGCCAAGCTGCTGAATGAAGACACAGCTACATGCAGGGTCCAAGTGTGCCAAAGAGCTGAAGGAACTTTTCAAAACTTGTTGTTATATGCTGGAATCAGACCACATCCCTAAGGCAGCTACTCAGTTGCCCCAGTACATTCCACCATGGAATCTAAGAAGCATTCTGGCTGCAATTCTTCCAACACAGATTTGTTGGTTATTCTGGCTGCCCATCATATTTTCAATATTCTTCACCAATATCACAATTCAAATATATCTGTTTTTCTGCTTTTTCCTTATTCATTGTCCAATGACCACCAATCTCAACATGGAGAATAACTACATCTAGTTGCCCAGTGACTCAAAACCAGGCTCTGCCAAACTGATACATAACCTTAGCGATCACAAACACCTCAGGAGCTCTGGTAACTTAGTACCAGAAGGCATTTGACTTCTAACCAGAAGGCTGGTGGTCAAACCCACTAGCCACTCCTCGGAAGATTGGGTGATCTACTTCTGTAGTGATACCACCTCAGAAACTCAAGGAGGGGTTGAGTCAGATCCAACTCGACAGCAATCAGTTTGTTGGTTTTTCTTTGTTTTGTTTTACTTCCATGGACATTGATTGTGGATCCAAGTAGAATGAAATCCTTGACAACTTCAATCTTTTCTCCATGTATCATGATGTTGCTTACTGGTCCAGTTGTGAAGATTTTGGTTTCCTTTGTGTTGAGGTATAACCCATACTGAAGACTGTAATCTTTGATCTTTGTCAGTAAGTGCTTCAAGTCATCTTCACTTTCAGCAGTCAAGGGTATGTCATCTGCATAGCTCAATTCGTACTCTTCCAATCCTCCTGCTGCATTCTTCTTCATGTAGGCTAGCTTCTCGGATTATTTGTGCAACATACAGACTGAATAAGTATGCTGAAATGATACAATCCTGATATAAACTTTACCTGATTTTAAACCATGAACTATCCCCCTGTTCTGTTTGAACAACTAACTGCTTCATGCTCTATTTATGGGTTCATTTTGAGTACAATTAGGTGTTCCAGAATTCCCATTTTCACATTGGTTTCCATAATTTTTTATGATCCACACAATTGAATGCCTTTGCATAGTCAATAAAACACAGGTAGATAGCTTTTTAGTGTTCTTTGTTTTAGGCACCATCCATCTGAGTTCAGTAATGACATTCCACATTACACATCATCTTCTGAATCTGGTTTGAATTTTTGTCAGTTCTCTGTCTATATACTGCTGCAACCATTTTTTAATTGTGTTGAGCAAAATTTTACCTGCATGTGATATTAATTGTATAATTTGGTTATTCCCAAATTCTTTTAGATTACCTTTCTTTGGAATAGGTACAACTATGAATCACTTCCAGTTCTTTGGCCAGGTAGCTGTCTTCCAAATTTCTTGGCATCCCATTGCAGTCTTTTGTTGAAACATGTCAATGGGCATTACATCAAATCATGAACCCTTGATTTTAGCCAATTCCTTCAGTGCAGGTTGGACTTTGGTCAATACCATTTGTTCGTTATCATATGTTATCTTCTAAAATGTTTGAAGGTTGACCCATTCTTTTTGATACAATGACTCTGTATCTTATTTCCATCTTCTTTTGATGTTTCCTGCTGTGTTCAGTATTTTTCTCATAGAAACCTTTAATATAGCAACTCAGGTCTTGAATTTTTTCTTCACTTTTTCAGTTTGAGAAATATTGTATGTGTTCTTCCCTTTTGGTTTCTCTACTCCAGGTCTTTGCATATATCATTATATTACTTTGTCTCCTTGAGCCACCCTTTGAAATATTCTGCTCAAATTTTTTACTTCATCATTTCTTCCATTTGCTCTAGCTACTCTCCATGCATTACGATGACACTGTTAGTGGGACTCTATAATGGTCCAAGCACTGTGGAAAGTAGCATGATGCTTCCTCAATAAATTGGAAACAGAAATACTACATGATCTAGCAATCCCACGACTAGGTATATATACTATAAAATAAGATCTGTGATATGAACTGATATATGCACACCCAGGTTCATCATGATAGCAAAAAGATGGAAACTGCCTAAGTGCCCAACAGGTAAATGCTAAACCAACTACACACAATGGAATACCACACAATGTTAAAGAATAATTGTGAATTTGTGAAACACCTCATTAACATGGATGAACCTAGAGGAAGGACATCATGCTGAATAAAATTAGTCAATCACAAAAGGGCAAATATTGTATGAGACCACTACTGTAAAAAGCTAAGAAAAGGTTTGAACAGAGAAAGAATCATTCTTTGAAGCTTACCAGGATTGGTATGGGAAAGAAGAGGTAAATCACTAACTAGAGGATTGTAAAAAAAAAAAAAAATCACTGCATTGAGTGGATTCTGTCTCATAGAAACCCCATTGGGTTTCTGAGGCTATACATCTTTATGCAAGTAGATTGCCCCATCTTCCTTCTATGTACTAATTTGGATGAAAGAAAAGGACCTATACAATAAGGGAGAGTTCAGCATAAAATGATCAAGGCAGTGGAAGAAACAGAGATGAATACAAGAGTTAAAGACAACAAAGGTGAATATTATCATCTACCCAATCCTGCAATAATAATAACAATAATCTATAAGTGGATACATAGCTAGACACTCAAGCTATGTTGAGTGTGAAGGTGAATAGGATTACATCCACCAATATATGTGTGTGTGTGTGTGTGTAGGTTTGACAGAAGATATTTCCACCTATATATTTAGATGTGCTGCAAATATATATATGAATATAGTAGAGCATACAGGGGCAAAGTTTTGAAAATTTCCCATCATAATCAAACAACATGAAGGAATGAGTCAATGGGCTTTGTGTCTCAGGACCCTAAGATCAATTGGCAGAGCATAGTTCATAAAGACAATGTTAAAAAAAGAAAAGTAAACAAGATGGAAGGAATACAGAGAGTAATTGTATCAAAAATAATTTGTTAACACTCAACCACTTCAGAGGTAGCATATGATCAAGAACTTATAATATTGAAGGAAGAACTCCAACATGCACAAAGCAATGGTGAAAAACAAGTTTCCAGGAAGTGATAGAATACCAATTAAATGCTTCAATAAACACATGCACAACTGAAAGTACTCACTCTCCATGCCAACAAATTTGGAAAACACCTGCCTGCTTAACTGACAGGAAGACATTCATATATTTTCACAACCCAAAGAAATGTAGTCCAAAAGAATTTGGAAATTATCACACTATAATCATTAATATCACACACAAGTAAAATTTTGCTGAAGATAATTTTTAAAAAACTTGTTACATCATTAAGTCCATGGAGAACTGTCAGAAATGTAAGCTGGATTCAGAAAAGCGTGTGGAGTGAGGAATATCACTGATGGTGTAAAATGGATCTTGGCTTAAAGCAAAGAATACCACAAAGATGTTTACCTCGGTCTTATTGACTATGCAAAGTTATCCAGCTGTGTGGAGCATAATGAATTATAGATAACATCAAGAAAAATGAGAATTCTAGAATACTTAATTGTGCTGCTGAGGAACCTGAACATAGACCAAGAGGCAATTGTTCAAACAAAACAAGGGGATACTACATGGCTTAAAATGAGGAAAAATGTGTGTCAGACCTGAATCCTTTCACCGTACTTGTTTGTTTTGTATTCTGAGCAAATAATCTGAGAAGCTGGATTATATGAAGAAGAATGCAGTATCAAGATTGGAAGAAAATATGTTAATAACCTGAAATGTGCAGATGAAATGCTTAGCTTGCTAAAAACAAAGAGGACTTGAAACACTTGCTGATGAAGATCAAAAACTACAGCCTTCATTATGATTATACCTAACCATAGTGGCTAAGACACTTGCCTGATAACCAGACGGCTGGCGGTTCAAACCCACCAGCCACTCCTCGGAAGGAAGGTTGGGCATTCCTACTTCCGTAGTGATACTGCCTCGGAAACCCAAGGAGGGGTCGCTATGAGTCGGGGCTGACTCGATGGCAAATAACAACAACAACAACAACCATAAAGAAAACTAAATTCCTCACAAATGGACCAAAATGCATCATGATAAATGGAGAAAATATTGAAGTTGTCAAGGATTTAATTTTACCTGGATCCACAGTCATTGCCCATGGAGGTAAGAGTCAAGAAATCAAGTGGCATACTGCATTGTGATATTATGCTTCAAAAGACCCCTTACTGTATCAAAAAGCAAAGATGTCACTCCAAGGACTGCCCAAACCATGGTATCTTCAATCATCTCATATGCATGCAAAAGCTCAATAATGGATTAGGAAGACAGAAGAATTGAGGTTTTGAAATTATGATGTTGCTAACAAATGTTGAATATGCCATAGACTGCCAGAAGAATGAACATATTTGCCTTGGAAGAAGTACAGCCAGAATGCTCATTAGATATAAGGATTGTGATACTTTGCCTCATGTACTTGGACATGTTATCAGGAAAGATCACTCCCTGGAGAAGGACATCATGCTTGGTGAAGTAGAAAGTGAAAAAGAGGAAGACCTTCAAGGAGATGGATTGACACTGGCAGCAACAATAGGCTCAACCATAGCAATCATTGTAAGGATGGTACAGGACTGGACAGTGTTTCTTTCTGGTGTACATAGGTTCACTAGGAGTAAGACTCAATTTGATGACACCTAACAACAACATTCTAAATAGATTTTCCTATAGTTAAAAAACATAAAATTTATATACACGATGACAAGAAGAGACAAGTTCATCATGTATCAGTGATCCCGGTAAAAGCTAATATGCAACTCAATGAAAAAGAAACATAATCTACATTTCAAAAGAACAAGTACACAAGGTCATTCACATGCAGAACACTTTATGTCTTTTAATGGCACTCAAAGTTGACACCAATTTATTATAATTACACTTCATAATGAGGATAATCATTTATTACAGAGACATATAACAAAACATGAAATAAAAATAAATGTTTAGGGAATTGTTCTTAAAAATCTGTCTCTATTTAAGAAAACAGTTTTGTTTTGCAATATTTTTTGACAGATTTCTTAAGTTGACAAAGAATCTTAAGAGTATAGTTCCAGCTGAGCCTAAGCAAATATAACCATTATTCAGCTTCTTTGTGACTTCAGTGAGGAACATAAAATTACATCTTTAATTTTATAATGGAAGTAAAGTTTAATAAATATTTAATGACTATTTGGTCACATTCAGAGTAAATTATGGCTGAATATAGAATTTAGTAGTTTTTTTTTTTTTTTTTTAACCACCAGAGCACTACATTCCCATAAAGCTATTTGACAAAAAGTATTTTATCTCAGTCATAAAATATAGTTTACAAAATCAAAGGTAACTTTTTATTATCTTCATTGTGCATGTGTTCTTAAAATAGAGTCAGTGTATACAAAACAAATTCTGTTGTAATGTAGTGTTAGCAATCTAATTATATAATGACTGATCATGAAACCATATAATGTAGCTGCCTAGCTCTTCATGCATGGGCCCTGAAGGATACATTTTTTGTTGTGCAAAAAATAATCATAATTTTTAATAAGATAAAATTATTTTCTCATATTTTATAGGATGACATGTATATATTATCACTACATTGTAAAATAAAATTTTATTTTACAAAGTAAATAGATACTGCTAGGTGTTATCTAAAAGAATTCAGAGGACACGGCCAGTGTTATCCTTCTCTCCATCAGATCCTTGTGTCTAGAATAGTTCCTGGAGCTTGATAAATTCTTTATAAATATATATTAAACATATAAATAAATGAATATAAATAATATATTTACCAGTATATGTAAACAAGAGATTGGTCTCTTGGGGAAAGTACCGAAAATGATAAAAATTTAATATAGTGAACCATCTTACTTTCATTACCCCATGCTTCCCATATTTCTTCCTTTTAATTTGCATCTCATAGTCGTTTACTTTTGGATATCTAGGATGAACTAAAATACTGATTAATCAGAGTAGCACCAGAGATAAGAATGTGTTTTAAAATAAAGCCTCCATTACTTCATGAACACAAAGTTAATAGTGGTAAGATGTTATTAGTGAGTGATAAGATGGAATCAGTGAGATTCCATAGGTGCTTGATTAAAATAAATAAATAAATAAATAAATAAAGCTTGACTGTTACAGGATAACAAAGTACATGGTATATGGTTAAAAAAAAACTACAAATTAATACTGATTTTTAGGTACAGTGTTAATATTGTACATAATAAAAGAAATTCAAAGCCACATCATATCTTCTAGTCTTTATTAAAGTTACTTTTAGAAACACTGCCAATTGTCTTGTTATAAATATACTGGAATCAGATCCTTCAAAAAGGGAAAATGTTTGTAATCACCTCAATACATGTAGAAAAACCATTTGAAAAAATTCAACACCTATTGAAGATTTTAAAACAAACAAACAAACAAACAAACAAACCTAGAAACAGAATAAACTTCCTCAAATCATAAAGGCCAACTTCAAGAGTTAACATCAAATGTGTTGGTTGGAGATTGGTTATTTTCTCCTTCAGTTAAAAAACGGGGTGACAATGTCTGCTCTTACTACTTCTAGGCAACATTGTATCATGGGCCCAACTCAGTACAATAAAGTAAGAAAAAGAAATAAAAGCATATATAATAAAAACAAAGAAGTAAAATTGTCTGTATTTGAAGATGGCATGTTTATGTCTTCAGAAAATACGTAAAGAATCCACATACACACACACACACACACAATTCTTAAACTAATAAACTAGTAAGATCACAGAATCCTATTATATTTTAAACATTTACAATGGATAGTTGGTGATTAAAATGTTAATACCACTTAAAATAGCATAAAAATAGCAAAGACATAAGGATAAGTTTAACAAAAAAATGTGTAAAACCTATACACTAAAAAACTACATCGGAAGGAAGGTTGGGCATTCCTACTTCCGTAGTGATACTGTCTCGGAAACCCAAGGAGGGGTCACTATGAGTCGGGGCCGACTCATGGCAAATAACAACAACATAATAACAAAAACTACATAATGTTGAAATAAAAGGATAGATCTATCTTTGTCTTGGAATAGAAGATTCAATGTTGTTACAATGTCTATTCTCTCAAAATTGATCTTTAGAATCACTGGATCCGGGTAAAAATTCTGGTAATCTTTCTTTTTGTAAAAACAGACAAAATAATTATAAAATTTATGTGGAAATGCAAAGTAAGTAGACTAGAAAATAAATCTTGATAAGAACAAAGTTTGAGGACTCACACTTCCTCATTTCAAAGCTTAATATAAAAACCACAGTAATCAAGAAAGTGTAATAATTATCTAAGAATAGATATAAGAATAAATGTATAAATTGATAGTATAGATTCACTCATATATAGTCAACTGATTTTTGACAAAGTTGCCTAGATAAATTACAGAAGAAGGGAACAGAATGCTGTTAGTTTAGAAGTGTGATAAATAATAGAAATAAGAGAGATGATTCTGAAAATCTGGAATGTTGCCTTAAATGCTGTTTTCGAACAAGCGGTAATAAAATTATCAATCATTAGGTATATTTAACAGAATGATAACTAGACAACTGCAGTGTTCCTCACAATGTAGCTCGTAAAATCTGATAATTTCTGAGATCCCTCTCTCAGACCTAGAATATTTCACATTGCAGCAAAGCCTGTACATTTATCAAGTCCCCATGTTATTTTACTGAATAAAAGAGCCTGAAACCTACTAGTTTAGAGGCTAAACCTTTCTGTGGATTGAAAACACAAGGTGGGAAGCATCAACAGTTTTTGAATTTTTGCAGAATAGCAGTTAAATATATCTCTTGATAACTGGTGCACACATGGGATGACTTCTATTGAAATATTTTACTCATGCATAATTTTCAGAGTTACGTGTACAGTTAAAATGGGAATTTTTCCATACAAGATATTTCTGTGTCCAAATCATAAATTCTCAGAGTTGTAATTATGACTTTCAACTTTAGTGATATACTTTTTTTGTTGTTATCAAGCGCCATCAGTCAGCTCTGACTTATAGAGACCCTATATACCGACCACTCCTCAGAAGGAAGTTTGGGCAATCTACTTCCCAATAGTGATATTGCCTCAGAAACCCAGGGAGGGGTCACTATGAGTCGAGTCTGACTCAACGGCACATAATAACAACAACATACATACAACAGAAGAAAATGCTGCTCGGTCCTCTACCATCCTCACAATTGTTGCTATTTTTGAGCCCGTTGTGTTAATACATCTCCTTGAGAGTCTTCCTTTTTCTTGCAGACTCTACTTTATCAAGCATGATGTCGATCCCCAGGGATTAGTCTCTCCTGATAACATATCAAAGTACATTACCATCTTCACTTCCAAAGACTCTTTTAGCTGTTCTTCTTCAAACACAGATTTGATAATTCTTCTGGCAGTCCATGGTATATTCAGTATTCTTTGGCAATACTATAATACAATTGAATCAATTCATCTTCAGTCTTCCTTATTCATTTCATATGAGGTTATATTCATTTTATATGAGTCTTCTTTATTCATTTCATATGAGATTAAACACCATGGGTTATGTCAGGTACATCTTAGTCCTTAGGGTAATATCTTTGCTTTTCCAATATGCTTTATTTTTCCAGAAAATTCTTTATTTTATCTTTTATTTTTTTCCAATTCACCAACAAAAGCATAGCAACTGCCATTGGGTTTCCAAGGCTGTAAATCTTTATGGAAGTAGATTGCTTCATCTTCTTACTGCTGGAGCAGCTGGTAGGTTTGAACTTCCAACTTTTGGTTAGCAGCCAAATGCCTTACTCACTATGCCACCAGAGCTCCTTGTTTATTCATTGTCAAGATTTCCCATGCATATGAGGTTACTGAAAATACAATGGTTTTGGTCAGGTGCACCTTAGTCTTCAGGGTGACATCTTTGTTTTTTCAACATACTTCATTTTTCTAGGAATTTTTTTATTTCAACAATTTTTAAAAATGCATTGACAAAAACTGTTCATGCTATTCTCTTATACATTTAATACTATAAGATATACAATGATGTCTCACTGATATTAGTAATTTGTACCTTCTCTTTCTCTCTTTCACTGTCACTCTCACTATTTCCTGTCAGGAGTTCATCAGTTTCATATTGTTAGCTCCACAAAGGAAAACAAAACAAAACAAAAATTACTTTTTAGAAAATTCTTTTGACTGATCTATTGTTCTTAGGTAAATTTCTCTACTTGAATCACTATTATTTTGCTGGCTTCTTTATTTGAGTTGAATTTGTGCTTGTTCATTTTTTGTTTCTCTAGAAAAAAACAAATTACTGATTTCCTTTACTTAATATATGCATTTAAAACTACACATTTTCCCCTGAGCACAGCTATAACTGTATATCACAAATTTTTATATAATATTATTATCATGCAATTAAAAATATTTTCTAATCATTTTTTTATTTCTCCTTTGATCTATAGGTTATTTAGAAATATATAGATTTCCCAGTCATATGGGTTTTTTCTTATTTTTTGCTACTAATTTTTAGCTTAATTATACTTGTGCATACAGTATATTCTGTATATTTAAATATATATTTATTTACATAATTGTATTTTTGCATACTTTTGGGTTCAGTGTTTATATGTACATGTGTGTGAATGTGTATGTCACAACTCAACATCAAACTCAAAGAATCATGAACAATATTCATGAGAAAATTAGGTGTGAAGGTATACCAATAAGCCCCTAAATAAAAGTGCGAAAGGAAAAAAACAACAATCACAGAAATTTTGAGTTACCATCATTTATATAGGAGCTCTGGTAGCATAGTGGCTAAAGCACTTGACTGATAACCAGAAGGCTGGCAGTTCAAACCCACCAGCCACTCTTCGGAAGGAAGGTTGGGCAATCCTATTTCCGTAGTGATACTGCCTCGGAAACCAAAGGAGGGGTCGCTATGAGTCGGGGCCGACTCGATGGCACATAACAACAATAACAACAACAACAACAAATCATTTATATGGAAGAAAAGAGGAAAGCAATATGGTACCTGATAGACCTGAAAATAGAGAACTTAGAGGCTGCCCTCAGCAACAGCAATTTCTAACCATATGGGCTTTCCCAGAATGGTTACTTTCTCTGTCAAGCCAGCAATTTGACTCTCTAGAATTGTTCTGCTACCAATATAGATTGTTATATAATATAACATGATCACAAGAATGACATCTCATCATTATACTATATTCTATTCATCAAAAGCCAGTCACAGGTCTTGCCTGAACTCAAGCAAAGGGGATTACACAAAGACATGAACACTGGGGATTCATGTTTGAATCTGTCCACCAAAGTTACGAAAAAGAAAAAGCCATTGAGTGGATTCCAACTCATAGCAACCTCCATTAGATTTCCAAGGCTGTACATCTTTATGAAAGTAGATTGCCTCATCATCCTCCCACAAAGCAGCTGCCTCAAAAACCCAGTGGGGCTGCTATGAATCAGAATCAACTCAGTGGCAGTGAGTTGACCCCCATTGGGTTTCTAAGGTGGTAAATCTCTACAGAAGCAGATGCCTCTCTTTCTTCCATGGGTTGGAATGACTGACCTTTTGGTTAGCAGCCAAATGCCTTAACTAATACACTACCAGAGCTCCTTAGCTCATAATCAATTCTTAAAAATTTAATTTTATAATTACACATTCATATTTCACATTGTCTTATTTTATTATTTTTCCTGTTATTAGTATAATTATTTTCTACTCAGTCTACCTAATAATTTAAAGGTAAAGCTAGTAGAAAATATAATTAAAAGTATATATCTTTATTTATCTAAGAAATTTAGAAAACATATGTATTTATATTATATTAATTATAATTATTATAATAATATAATTATATCATTTATAATATTATATAATATGATGGAGAAATATATATGTATGGTTGATAGTACATTTAAATATAGTAACAAACAGGTGTATAATAGGTTCTACCAATTAATTAATGGATTATATTCAATTGTGAGAGAGAAGATCAGTTTCTAGCCACTAAACTCATTCTTCATTATTTCCTTTTTAACATTTTACAAGTTATTTTGCTAAAAATAAAAGGAGGAAAATTGTATTTTCAGATGACCTTAGGTTAGAAAAGATCCTTAAGATACATGAAAAAATGTAAAACTATGTGTTAATATTTTTGTCCTATCTTATAGATCAGAGAATTAAATAACTGTTCAATATTGCAGTTAGAATTTGAATTACTTATATGACTCCAAAGTTAGGTTTCCTACTCTCCACCTCCTCAATATGTTATACTTCATAGAAGACGGGGAACAAACAAGGACAAATGATCTAAGAAGGGGTTATTTTCCTTGAAAACAGCATCTTTCTTCTTCTGTAATGAAAAATGGAAAAATGATACAAAGAAATTATACACTAGAGAAGAGGAGAGAAGAGAAAATTTTTCCTGTGATGTTGACTCAATTCTACCATTGAGTCAATTCTGAATCATAGCAACCTTAACGTGGAGTATAAAATAGTGAGTCCACCACCATGATCACTGGTAACTGAACAAAATGAAAGTGGTAGAACAAAGAGCAATAATGGGATGAGAAGATAAGAAGAGTTTCATTGACTTACCACTCATAAAGGATAACTGAAACATATGAGTAAGTAACAGGAGTTCTGATGGCATAATGCTTAAAGCATTTGACTGCTAACTGGAAGGCCAGCAGTTCAAACCCACCAGTCACTCCTCGGAAGGAAGATTGGGTAATCTACTATCTGTAGTGATACGGCCTCAGAAACCTAAGGAGGGGTTGCTAAGAGTTGAATCAAAATGAATGCAGTGAGTTTGGCTTTTTTTTTTTTTTTTTAGATGAGTAAATAATAATAGGATTCAATATTAAAGAAGTTCTGGTATCACTGTGGTTAAGGCATTAGACTGCTGACCAGAAGGTCAGTGGTTTGAACCCATTAGCAGTTCCATGGGAGAAAGATGAGGCAATCTGCTTCTATAAAGATGTATATTGTTGTTGTTGTATTGTTGTTATATGCCGTCAAGTCAGCCCCGCCTCATAGCAACCCCTCCTTGGGTTTCCAAGGCAGTATCACTACAGAAGTAGGATTGCCCAACCTTCCTTGCAAGGAGTGGCATAGCCTTGGAAAGCCTTTAGGGCTTGCTATGAGTTGAAATCGACTCAATGGAAGTGGGGTTTAATATTCAGTGCTCCTTTTTTTTTTTCCAATATCTTTTAGGGGAACATATTTACATTATTCTGTTAACTTGACATCAGCTACTGTGTGAAATATGGGAGAATAAAACAATATATGATCATTGTGATGTAACTAATTCCAGTTCATTGTCTTAACACATGATACAGTGCTGCCTAAATTGTATTTGATTAGTATCTGCCAATCATTCTCTTCAAATGAATATATTAAGTAGGGTAAGAAAGTGTGTGGTCTAAAATTCATGGCATTAATGATAAGTAGAAAGATCCTTTCAGTCTTTGATTTTTGGCTTTCTCCCCAAACTCCTTCTCTCTGAAAGAGATTGAGAATGACATATCTATTTTCTTTATTATATAAGATCTTAACCCAACATTAATATCAATTGAATAAAATCAATTTTAAAACTTCCCCAAATGTCACATTATTCAAATAGACCATGTTGTCACAAAATGTACTGTCTATTACAGCAATAAAAGTAAAACACAAATGCCCTGTGTTGACATTTCATTGCATAGCATCTCCACTAATAAAATTCTGGCTCCAGTTCCAGTTATAATGTGCTTGTGAAATATCAGAAACCAAATATAAATCAGACATTATAAAGCAGCTCCAAGTTCCATAGCAGTCCAAACACCCATGACAGAGAAAAAAGTAAAAGCACTGGGAGAAAGGGGAAAGTTTTCCTTTCTCTCCCTCGATCAAAGATAAACAGGCATTTTTCTCTCCTTCCTACATTTTTATGTTATTTTTATTGAAGTAAAGCTGTAAGTTTGGAAAAGGCAGTGCCTAACTATAAATACTGGAATATGATAATGCCTCAATAGATGTATTTATACAGGTAGTGTCATCAATTGGATTTTGCTTTCCCAAAAACATGTGCTGGAATCCTAACCCCTGTACCTGTATATAAGATTCTATTTGGAAACGGATTTTATTTCATTATGCTAATGAGGGCATGCCAGAGTAATATGGTTATTTACCATAATCACTTCTAAACCTTTTAAAAGTACTGTATAAAGACACACACAAGAGGAAGAAAGTTACCAAGGATTGTCTAGAGACACCAAAAGCTAGGACAATGTCTCAAAGAAGGAATTTATGTGGCTGAGATCCTGATTTGGAATTTGAATCCCCAGAATTGTGAGAAACAAAATTTCTGTTCTTTAAAGCCAAGCATTTGTGCTATTGCTATTACAACAGCACTAAGTAATTAAGACAGATATCTATTTCACATCTTCACAACAGTAAATTTCACGTGGGATTCACACACACATGCATTCACACACTTGTACTTAAGATTTATTTAATATATTATCCAATATTGTATGTAATATTTGATAATATGCTGTTTCCCATTATATGTGTTTTTTTAATTGTGTTTAATGGTTTATAAAAAATTAAATGTTATTATTTTTCCTTCCACATCCCCATCTGAATTAGTAATACAAACTTTACTGTGGCCTGCCAAAGAAGTGAGAAAAGGAAGTATCTATCTTGAATTTCCCTACTACTTTGACCTTTTCTTGCCAATCACAAATTTTCTATTTTTCATGGATACATTTCCTATTTTTAATTAAAGTATTTTTTTGCATGTCTTCTTTGAAATATTAAAAGTTTCTCAAAAATCCATATATTTGTATAGTCGTTTCCTTATAAGTTTATTAGTGACTATTACACAATTGATGTATTAATTCACTTACTTCTATACTTCATTTCATACTTCCAAGATATTTAAATTAGCTACTTTGTGATTTTATTAAACTGTATTAAAGCTTTTTTCTGCTTATTAAGAGAAATTTACTCAATAGACACTAAGTTAATAAGCTTCAGAATGTTTAATTTACACACTGAAAAATGTAATACTCAACTTTTCTGTTTTTCTATTTTCTCCTTGGAAAGTATTTATTTAGTGTTGTCTATGAGTGAGTAAAGTTCCAAAGCTTTTTTCTGCATATTGAATTATAAATAATTATTATAATTATTGATATTCACCAATGAAAAGCCATGGGATACAGTTTTATTTTCAAATCACTTGCTAAATCAAATGAAGAAAAATCAGAGAAGTTGGAATATATGAAGAAAAACATAGCATCAGGATTGGAGGAAGAATCATTAACAATCTGTGATACGCCGATGACACAACTTTGCTAGCTGAAAGTGAGGATAACTTGCAGCACTTACTGATAAAGATTGACCAATACAGTATCCAGTATGGATTGCATCTCAGGGTAAAGAAAACAAAAGTCCTCACACTTGGACCTGTAAGTTGCATCATGATAAATGGAGAAAAGATTGAAGTTGTCAAAGACTTCACAGTGCTTGGTTCTACAGTCCATGCCAATGGAAGCAGCTGTCAGGACATCAGAAGACATATAGCACTGGGCAAGTCAGCTGCAAAGGACCTCTTTCAAGTGCTGAGGAACAAAGATGTCTCCTTGAGGACTAACGTGCTCCTGACACAAGCCATGATGTTT